>NC_135497.1:37395700-37756950 GCF_052857255.1 Amblyomma americanum
ACTGAAGCACCTGAGCTGGGGCAGCGGAAATAAAGGACAGCAGGCAGAATGGAGAAATGAAATGACAGAGGTGAGGGGACAGGAATAGAGGATAGGGGGAGAAGTAATATGTTCTGCAAGAAACTGCTTTCGCATAATATTTTGTGGAGGAAAAACGCTAAGGCGCCCGTGTGCTGTGCGATGTCAGTGCACGTTAAAGATCCCCAGGTGGTCGAAATTATTCCGGAGCCCTCCACTACGGCACCTCTTCTTCCTTTCTTCTTTCACTCCCTTCTTTATCCCTTCCCTTACGGCGCGGTTCAGGTGTCCAACGATATATGAGACAGTTACTGCGCCATTTCCTTTCCCCAAAAAAACCAATTATTATTATTAATATTTTGTGCTTAGCAATGCTAAACTGCCAGCCATATTTTTTTTTGATGCCCAACCACTCAAAATTGGCAGGCTTACAAATACAGCGAAATCAGCGACGCAGTTGATCATTGGTAACGGGGACATCTGGCTAGCCGTCGAGGGCGGTGACCTGACGTTCGCGCAGTGAATTGGGCCTACAGTTTCCGATTTTTCTGACACTTCATATAATGGTGTAGCCCAACGAAAACGAAACGGAACCTAGAAGAACAGATGCCGCGCGGAGCGCTAATTGGGAGGTCGACTGTATCAAACACTGCTACTGTCATGCCATCATTTTAAACGCGCGTAGATTTGGCGGTTTTGCGCAAAGTTCGGGCCTGAATTTTGCCCCTACGTCGAACAGACCAGCAGCCCGTCTTCAAAGTCACTTCATATTCCGTCTCCCCTATCAAAGTCTTAGTCTCGTTTGTTTATCGAAGCACCCTAGAAGTGAAGCAGAAGAGGTGCATAGGCCATCCCGTACGTCGTATCAGAATCTCAGTTTTCGCCTGTCTTTGCGGTTCTGTCTCTTGGCGCTTCTATGCTTGGCCATACCAATGGGAATGTTTGCTCTGCCGTTCAAAATTATCTCCTTGAATCAAAACGTCTACCATCATGAACTTTCGTCCTGCCCATCCCATTATCAGCTTCTGTATTTCGGTTTTTACAACCACTTATAGTAATCCCTACCCCTTCTTTGCCTAAATTTTAGTTTGTATGACCCCCCTAACCTCCTGCAACCACCTCGGATACGGAAACTGTGCGATCCAAATTTTGGTAGGTCATCCCATGCTTGCCACATGCAACTGGTCATTTAAATAGTCACCGCCTGGTTATGGCCAATCCCCCTTGTGGGTATGTGCCATTGTGTGAGGCCAACAACAACAACAACAATAGTGTCCGAGAGGAAACAAAACGCAAAGCGAGGCAAGCCAGGAAAGTGTTGCGGCTGTCGTGGAGAGGAAGGTAGCTCTGAAAGGAGGAAAAGCGCCGTAAGGGAGGGCTATGGGTTGATTTGGACCACCTGGTCCTTTAATGTGCGTTGACATCCCATGGACGGAACACACGGCGCCTTTTGCGTTTCGCTTCCATCGAAACGCAGCCGCTGCAGCCGGCATTGAACCGGATCCTTCGGCTGTCGGAGGGTCAGGGTTCAATCCCGCCCTCTGTAATGTTAAGGTAGTACATTGTACATGAATTTTATTGTGTATCCTGCATGTACAAACCCGTGTATCTGAAAAACGTCAGTACCCGCCGCGGTGGCTCAGTGGTTAGGGCGCTCGGCTACTGATCAAGAGTTCCCGCGTTCGAACCCGACAGCGGCGGCTGCGTTTTTATGGAGGCCAAACGCTAAGGTGCCCGTGTGCTGTGCGATATGAATGCACGTTAAAGATCTCCAGGTGGTCGAAATTATTCCGGAGCCCTCCACTACGGCACGTCATTCTTCCTTTCTTCTTTCACTCCCTCGTTTATCTCTCCCCTTACGGCGCAGTTCAGGTGTCCGAGGATATATGAGACAGATATTGCGCCATTTCCTTTCCACAAAAGCCAATTATTATTGTTCAACGTAGAACGCAGGGGCCAAGAGAGCCGAGGCTTTAGAGCTTAGGTTCGGTAATATGGAGAAAGCGGACATAGCGTATATATGTTGATGCGGCGGGTGGCTGGACGGGAGCGGCAGTAGCTTCGGTCGTCAACGGCCGAGGGGCTCCAGTCTCCGTGGCTTATTCGTTCGCGGTTGTAAACTACTGTGTACGGCCGTTGGTTGCGTGCTCCATTCCCGTCAGATCACCTGAAGAGGCCGAGGAGGCGGCCATAGCCTTGGCGATGGTCTCCACCTCTGCAGAAACCATCTTCAGCGACTCTAAATCTGCGATTCGTAATTTCGCCAAAGGCCGGGTCTCCCCCGTCACCCTGTCTCTCCTCCACTCCACCAAAGACCAACTCCGCCCGATCCAATTGATCTGGGTCCCTGCGCACTCATCCCATCCACGAAACGAGGCGGCCCACAATCATGCCCGAGGATTCGTCGACCGGGATGTGGTGTCGCCCGTTCTGCGGACGGCGAGACATCGTATGGTAACATTTCATGACATAACCATGCACCCCCGTTTAGGTAGACTTCTATATCCCCCCGCACATATTTCTCTAACCAAACACCAAGAGGATGCGTGAAGGCAACTCCAAACGAACACCTTCCCCAACCCCGCGAAATATGCCCGCATATACCCTGGTGTCTACTCTCCCTCCTGTCAACTATGTGGCCAACGTGCCACTCTATCCCACATACTCTGGGCTTGCCCTCGGCACTCCCCTCCGCGACGTTTGCAGCTCTCGAATCCAGACCAGTGGGAGGCCGCATTGCTCAGTTCCGACTCGGACACACAGATCCGGGTTGGGACAAGAGCCCTAGAAGTCACCGGACGCCACGGGCTCATGGCCACTTGATGGGGCTATAACCCCACACCAACTGCTGCCTTGGTCGATGAAAATAAAGTTTATCCTCCTCCTCCTCCTCCTCCTCCTCCTCCTCTTCCTCCGCGGCAGCCATCCGGGGGCGCAACACAGAGACTTCGGAGGAAGTGTCTATAGCGCTCGCCTGCGTAGGAACAAAAGCGAAATTCGTAGTAAGCGACAGTAAAATTGCCATTCAAAATTTTGGAAGAGGCAGGATCTCGCCGGAAGCGGCCAAGATCCTTAGCCAACAACCGCTGGATAAGAAAATTCATTTAATTTGGACACCCGCAGACGCCGCCGTCCCCGGTGACGAGGCGGCTCACGAGATATATAGCCCGACTCCTCTATTTCCTGGTAGCCTATAGAGCCTCCCGAGCATTGGGGGAAAGAGGAGCGCCTGCAAAATTACGGGGAAATTGTTGACCATTACATATTGGGACGTATGCTGGCACCCCCACCAGACACAAAATTAAATAATGGAGAAGCTGTCGCGAGGACAGGCGACAGCTGAGGAGCAGCTGAGGTCGCATGATCGATGCACACACGGTGGGGCGAGAGGAACCCTCGACCATATAACTTGGGAGTGCCCAAATTCTCCCGGGGCGAGCAAAAATATTGATAGTAGAGAAGCCCCTGCTAAGAAGCCCAGACCCTCAGCGCACAACCATCCATCTGGTGGTGGTGGTGGTGGTGAAAAGCATTTATTCGATATAGGTATTACAGAGAGGTGTTCGGGGGCTTCCCTTATGGCCGATTCACACGATGGTCCGTTCGCCCGCGGCCCGCGCATCACGTGTTCATGCGCCACTAAAAACTGGCCTGCGATTCGATGACGTTAAGCGGATGCGACGGGCCAAAAGAGCAGACGACGCGCTGGGTGTGCCACTGTTGCCAAATTATTTTAAAGTGTTTGTCAACGCTGGTCAAACTGGTCTTTCCTTGCGACCCATGACTGCGATTGAATGGTGCAGGTGCGGCCCTTTGTCCAGTTCCTCAATGGCCTGGGCCGTCTTGCTAGCCCCGTCGATCGCTTCGTCATGGTAGTGAACGCAGTGCAGCTTGTCAAAACAGCGCGCCAGCTCAGCGAAATGCGGCAGCCGAAATACTGGCAAGAGCGGTGGTTGCCAGAGCTGGCGGGCGCATCTTCGCGGGCCGCCGCTAATTCCCGCGAGGGGAGAGGCACTTGAACTTCCTTGGTTGTGCAGCCCGCGGGCCGACAGCACGCCTCTCGATTTGGTGGCGCACGAACACGTGATGCGCGGGCCGCGGGCGAAAGGGCCGTCGTGTGAATAGGCTATTACTGGGAAGCCTCCCCACATACCAGGTGGAGTCCCTAGTCCGGGACCCCATTGGCAGAAGCCGCCGTCCGTGCGCCCCTCTTGCAGGCGGGGTAGACTGCTAACGCCAGGCACAAGAGGCACAGATCGGAAATGTCCCGCTTTGTGTCGCCTGTTTCGTCTCTATCGTGTAGCGAACGAAGAGGTCGTCAGGCGGTGCGTATCGAGGATAAATCGGGTCCGTATCTCGGGCCGCTTTCATTTGAAGCTTGCTCTAGCGTGTCGCCTTGCCGCGTTCTGAAAGGTGTCGCCTAACCTTGCTAGCAAGGCTTGACATGCGAGAGCTTAGGTGGATGTTCGTTTGTCTGTTTGTCCGCATACGGCATGCATAGCCGCTGTGCTGCATTTGTGTGGACAAATTCATTGAAAAATTGGCACACTCAAGATCCGACAGAATGCGATCATTTAGTATTTACAGAAAAAAAATTGCTTCGAAAGCAACAGACGGTGTTATATGGAATAAAAATCGGAAGCCAATTATTTTGCTGCGAATGTGTGAATGCATGGCAACTGGCTCGTCTCAAAATGATTTGCTACCAAACCATGAAACCAAAGGGTGGGCTCAACACGAAAGTACATATGTTTCCTGCGTGTTCCCTAAGCCATAAATACGGCAATACACTCTGCTTACATTCAAATAATGAACAGTAGTCCACCCAATATATCGGTTCGAAAACTACCAAGGCATGCACTCTGCTTTTAGTGCGTGAATTATCACTGGAAGCTCAAGCAAGACAGGGGAGCAGCTGCCAACGTTCCTCCATAGCGTGCCACTCTTGACATCGCGTTTCAGTGTCGAATAAAATACCGCGGGAGAAAAAATATCTCGGAAAAAGATTTCAAGCATGTTATAATTACCTGACAACAGACTGTGTGAAAATAACAGCCGATCCTTCAATTTTCAGGTACGCGCGCGCGAACACGCACACACACGCACGCGTGCTTTTTCCATTTTTGATCCAGCCCAAATCGGGGCAGATCGACGCAAGGCGACTAATAATAATAATAATAATAATAATAATAATAATAATAATAATAATAATAATAATAATAATAATAATAATAATAATAATAATAATAATAATAATTGGTGTTTGGGGAAAGGAAATGGCGCAGTATCTGTCTCATATATCGTTGGACACCCGAACGGCACCGTAAGGGAAGGGTAAGGGAGGGAGTGAAAGAAGAAAGGAAGAAAGGGTGTCGTAGTGGAGGGCTCCGGAATAATTTCGACCACCTGGGGATTTTCATCACACAGCACACGGGCGCCTTGGCGTTTTTCCTCCATAAAAACGCAGCCGCCGCGGTCGAGTTCGAACCCGGAAACTCCGGATCAGTAGTCGAACGCTCTAACCATTGAGCCACCGCGGTGGGTTGCAAGGCGAGTAACATATACATTTCAGTACGTGATGGAAAATTCCAGAGGCAATAAGCAACTTAACGATGTAAACTGGATGCAAAAAATACGTACGCCTAACATAAATAACCCGCCGCGGAGGCTCAGTGTTTAGGGCGCTCGACTACTGATCCGGAGTTTCCGTGTTCGAACCCGACCGCGGCGGCTGCGTTTTTATGGAGGAAAAAACGCTAAAGCGCTCGTGTGCTGTGCGATGTCAGTGCACGTTAAAGAACCCCAGGTGGTCGAAATTATTCCGCAGCCCTCCACTACGGCACCTCCTTCTTCCTTTCTTCTTTCACTCCCTCCCTTATCCCTTCCCTTACGGCGCGGTTCAGGTGTCCAACGATATGCGAGACAGATACTGCGCCGTTTCCTTTCCTCAAAAAAACAATTATTATTATTATTATTAAGCGTTCAGTGTAGCCGCACTCCCCGGGTTTCAGTGGTGTTGCGAAGCCTCTGAGTAGCAAGTGTAACGGGCTCACTGGGTCAGTGCCACCTCAGTCGCTCGGTGAGTAAGTAGGCGGTGGCGTTCACTTACAAATTGAGGCAATTATGAGCCTTTCCTTTGCGCAGCACAGGAATGCTTTTGAATGCGCATAACCGGCTCCCTAGGTCAGTGGCTACCTCAATCGCTCTTTCAGGTATACGTAGCCGTAGTGTTCCACCTGCAAGAAACTGCTTTCGCGCAATATTTTGTGCTTAGCTATGCTAAACTGCCAGCCATATATTTTATTTTGATGCCCAACCACTCAAAATTGGCAGGCTTACAAATACAATGAAATCAGCGACGCAGTTGTACATTGGTAGCGGGGACATCTGGCTACCCGTCGAGGGCGGTGACCTGACGTTCGCGCAGTGAACTGGGCCTACAGTTTCCGATTTTTCTGACACTTCATATCATAATGGTGTAGCCCAACAAAAACGGAACAAGAACGCACGCGCGGAGTGCTAATTGGGAGGTCGACTCTATCACACTGCTACTGTCATGCCATCATTTTAAACGCGCGTAGATGTGGCGGTTTTGCGTAAAGTTCGGGCTTAAATTTTGCCCCTACGTCGAACAGACCAGCAGCACGTCTTCAAAGTCACATCATATTCCGTCTCCCCTCTCAAAGTCTTAGTCTCGTTTGCTTATCGAAGCACCCCAAAAGTGAGGCAGAAGAGGTGCATAGGCCATCCCGTACGTCGTATTGGTGTCCGAGAGGAAACCAACGCAGAGCGAGGCAAGCCAGGAAAGTGTTGCGGCTGTCGTGGAGAGGAAGGCAGCTCTGAAAGGAGGAAAAGCGCCGTAAGGGAGGGCTATGGGTTAATTTGGACCACCTGGTCTTTTAATGTGCGTTGACATCCCTTGGACGGAACACACGGCGCCTTTTGCGTTTCGCTTCCATCGAAACGCAGCCGCTGCAGCCGGCATTGAACCGGATCCTTCGGCTGTCGGAGGGTCAGGGTTCAATCCCGCCCTCTGTAATGTTAAGGTAGTACATTGTACATGAATTTTTTTGTGTATCCTGCATGTACAAAGCCGTGTATCTGAAAAACGTCAGTACCCGCCGCGGTGGCTCAGTGGTTAGGGCGCTCGGCTACTGATCAAGAGTTCCCGCGTTCGAACCCGACCGCGGCGGCTGCGTTTTTATGGAGGCCAAACGCAAAAGGCGCCCGTGTGCTGTGCGATATATAGCACGTTAAAGATCTCCAGGTGGTCGAAATTATTCCGGAGCCCTCCACTACGGCACCTCTTCTTCCTTTCTTCTTTCACTCCCTCCTTTATCCCTTCCCTTACGGCGTGGTTCAGGTGTCCAACGATATATGAGACAGATACTGCGCCATTTCCTTTCCCCAAAATACCAATTATTATTCACCTGGTGGTGGTAGTGGTTTTATTAAAAGTAATAGTAAAAAGGAAGAAAAAGTTTTTTCGAAATTATTCCGGAGCCCTCCACTACGGCACCTCTTCTTCCTTTCTTCTTTCACTCCATCCTTTATCCCTTCCCTTACGGCGTGGTTCAGGTGTCCAACGATATATGAGACATATACTGCGCCATTTCCTTTCCCAAAAAAACCCAATTATTCTCCTGGTGGTGGTAGTGGTTTTATTAAAAATAATAATAAAAAGGAAGGAAAAGATTTTTGCTAGCCCCGGCATCTGCCATCGATACTGAAGCACCTGAGCTGGGGCAGCGGAAATAAAGGACAGCAGGCAGAATGGAGAAATGAAATGAAAGAGGTGAGGGGACAGGAATAGAGGATAGGGGGAGAAGTAATATGTTCTGCAAGAAACTGCTTTCGCATAATATTTTGTGGAGGAAAAACGCTAAGGCGCCCGTGTGCTGTGCGATGTCAGTGCACGTTAAAGATCCCCAGGTGGTCGAAATTATTCCGGAGCCCTCCACTACGGCACCTCTTCTTCCTTTCTTCTTTCACTCCCTTCTTTATCCCTTCCCTTACGGCGCGGTTCAGGTGTCCAACGATATATGAGACAGTTACTGCGCCATTTCCTTTCCCCAAAAAAAACCAATTATTATTAATATTTGTGCTTAGCAATGCTAAACTGCCAGCCATATATTTTTTTTTGATGCCCAACCACTCAAAATTGGCAGGCTTACAAATACAGCGAAATCAGCGACGCAGTTGATCATTGGTAACGGGGACATCTGGCTAGCCGTCGAGGGCGGTGACCTGACGTTCGCGCAGTGAATTGGGCCTACAGTTTCCGATTTTTCTGACACTTCATATCATATAATGGTGTAGCCCAACGAAAACGAAACGGAACCTAGAAGAGTAGATGCCGCGCGGAGCGCTAATTGGGAGGTCGACTGTATCAAACACTGCTACTGTCATGCCATCATTTTAAACGCGCGTAGATTTGGCGGTTTTGCGCAAAGTTCGGGCCTGAATTTTGCCCCTACGTCGAACAGACCAGCAGCCCGTCTTCAAAGTCACTTCATATTCCGTCTCCCCTATCAAAGTCTTAGTCTCGTTTGTTTATCGAAGCACCCTAGAAGTGAAGCAGAAGAGGTGCATAGGCCATCCCGTACGTCGTATCAGAATCTCTGTTTTCGCCTGTCTTCTGCGGTTCTGTCTCTTGGCGCTTCTATGCTTGGCCATACCAATGGGAATGTTTGCTCTGCCGTTCAAAATTATCTCCTTGAATCAAAACGTCTACCATCATGAACTTTCGTCCTGCCCATCCCATTATCAGCTTCTGTATTTCGGTTTTTACAACCACTTATAGTAGTCTCTACCCCTTCTTTGCCTAAATTTTAGTTTGTATGACCCCCCTAACCTCCTGCAACCACCTCGGCTACGGAAACTGTGCGATCCAAATTTTGGTAGGTCATCCCATGCTTGCCACATGCAACTGGTCATTTAAATAGTCACCGCCTGGTTATGGCCAATCCCCCTTGTGGGTATGTGCCATTGTGTGAGGTCAACAACAACAACAACAACAATAGTGTCCGAGAAGAAACCAAACGCAGAGCGAGGCAAGCCAGGAAAGTGTTGCGGCTGTCGTGGAGAGGAAAGCAGCTCTGAAAGGAGGAAAAGCGCCGTAAGGGAGGGCTATGGGTTGATTTGGACCACCTGGTCCTTTAATGTGCGTTGACATCCCATGGACAGAACACACGGCGCCTTTTGCGTTTCGCTTCCATCGAAACGCAGCCGCTGCAGCCGGCATTGAACCGGATCCTTCGGCTGTCGCAGGGTCAGGGTTCAATCCCGCCCTCTGTAATGTTAAGGTTGTACATTGTACATGAATTTTATTGTGTATCCTGCATGTACAAACCCGTGTATCTGAAAAACGTCAGTACCCGCCGCGGTGGCTCAGTGGTTAGGGCGCTCGGCTACTGATCAAGGGTTCCCGCTTTCGAACCCGACAGCGGCGGCTGCGTTTTTATGGAGGCCAAACGCTAAGGTGCCCGTGTGCTGTGCGATATGAATGCACGTTAAAGATCTCCAGGTGGTCGAAATTATTCCGGAGCCCTCCACTACGGCACGTCATTCTTCCTTTCTTCTTTCACTCCCTCGTTTATCTCTCCCTTTACGGCGCAGTTCAGGTGTCCGAGGATATATGAGACAGATATTGCGCCATTTCCTTTCCCCAAAAACCAATTATTATTGTTCAACGTAGAACGCAGGGGCCAAGAGAGCCGAGGCTCTAGAGCTTAGGTTCGGTAATATGGAGAAAGCGGACGTAGCGTATATATGTTGATGCGGCGGGTGGCTGGACGGGAGCGGCAGTAGCTTCGGTCGTCAACGGCCGAGGGGCTCCAGTCTCCGTGGCTTATTCGTTCGCGGTTGTAAACTACTGTGTACGGCCGTTGGTTGCGTGCTCCATTCCCGTTAGATCACCTGAAGAGGCCGAGGAGGCGGCCATAGCCTTGGCGATGGTCTCCACCTCTGCAGAAACCATCTTCAGCGACTCTAAATCTGCGATTCGTAATTTCGCCAAAGGCCGGGTCTCCCCCGTAACCCTGTCTCTCCTCCACTCCACCAAAGACCAACTCCGACCGATCCAATTGATCTGGGTCCCTGCGTACTCATCCCATCCACGAAATGAGGCGGCCCACAATCATGCCCGAGGATTCGTCGACCGGGATGTGATGTCGCCCGTCCTGCGGACGGCGAGACATCGTATGGTGACATTTCATGACATAACCATGCACCACCGTTTAGGTAGACTTCTATATCCCCCCGCACGTATTTCTCTAACCAAACACCAAGAGGATGCGTGAAGGCAACTCCAAACGAACACCTTCCCCAACCCCGCTAAATATGCCCGCATATACCCTGGTGTCTACTCTCCCTCCTGTCAACTATGTGCCCAACGTGCCACTCTATCCCACATACTCTGGGCTTGCCCTCGGCACTCCCCTCCGCGACGTTTGCAGCTCTCGAATCCAGACCAGTGGGAGGCCGCATTGCTCAGTTCCGACTCGGACACACAGATCCGGGTTGGGACAAGAGCCCTAGAAGTCGCCGGACGCCACGGGCTCATGGCCACTTGATGGGGCTATAACCCCACACCAACTGCTGCCTTGGTCGATGAAAATAAAGTTTATCCTCCTCCTCCTCCTCCTCCTCCTCCTCCTCCGCGGCAGCCATCCGGGGGCGCAACACAGAGACTTCGGAGGAAGTGTCTATAGCGCTCGCCTGCGTAGGAACAAAAGCGAAATTCGTAGTAAGCGACAGTAGAACTGCCATTCAAAATTTTGGAAGAGGCAGGATCTCGCCGGAAGCGGCCAAGATCCTTAGCCAACAACCGCTGGATAAGAAAATTCATTTAATTTGGACACCCGCAGACGCCGCCGTCCCCGGTAACGAGGCGGCTCACGAGATATATAGCCCGACTCCTCTATTTCCTGGTAGCCTATAGAGCCTCCCGAGCACTGGGGGAAAGAGGAGCGCCTGCAAAATTACGGGGAAATTGTTGACCATTACAAATTTGGACGTATGCTGGCACCCCCACCAGACACAAAATTAAATAATGGAGAAGCTGTCGCGAGGACAGGCGACAGCTGAGGAGCAGCTGAGGTCGCATGATCGATGCACACACGGTGGGGCGAGAGGAACCCTCGACCATATAACTTGGGAGTGCCCAAATTCTCCCGGGGCGAGCAAAAATATTGATAGTAGAGAAGCCCCTGCTAAGAAGCCCAGACCCTCAGCGCACCCCCACCCATCTGGTGGTGGTGAAAAGCATTTGTTCGATATAGGTATTACAGAGAGGTGTTCGGGGGCTTCCCTTATGGCCGATTCACATGAGGGTTCGTTCGCCCGCGGCCCGCGCATCACGTGTTCATGCGCCACTAAAAACTGTCCTGCGATTCGATGACGTCAAGCGGATGCAACGGGCCAAAAGAGCAGACGACGCGCTGGGTGTGCCACTGTTGCCAGATTATTTTAAAGTGTTTGTCAACGCTGGTCAAACTGGTCTTTCCTTGCGACCCATGACTGCGATTGAATGGTGCAGGTGCGGCCCTTTGTCCAGTTCCTCAATGGCCTGGGCCGTCTTGCTAGCCCCGTCGATCGCTTCGTCATGGTAGTGAACGCAGTGCAGCTTGTCAAAACAGCGCGCCAGCTCAGCGAAATGCGGCAGCCGAAATACTGGCAAGAGCGGTGGTTGCCAGAGCTGGCGGGCGCATCTTCGCGGGCCGCCGCTAATTCCCGCGAGGGGAGAGGCACTTGAATTTCTTTGGTTGTCCAGTCCGCGGGCCGACAGCACGCCTCTCGATTTGGTGACGCACGAACACGTGATGCGCGGGCCGCGGGCGAACGGGCCGTCGTGTGAATAGGCCATTACTGGGAAGCCTCCTCACACACCAGGTGGAGTCCCTAGTCCGGGACCCCATTGGCAGAAGCCGCCGTCCGTGCGCCCTGTTACGTCTCGCCTACGACGCGTGGTATAGCCGGCGCGGATGCAACGGACGCCGCGGCTTCGTTCAAAGTGGCGGTCATTTTGGGCCCGTTCATCGCTGCCGCAACGCCTCCCGCCAAGCGCGTCCAGGCAGGTTTCAGTGCCACGTGTCGTCGTGCGTGCGTGTGTGTGTGTGTGCATGTTGGTGCCCACGCTTGTCAAAGCGCGGCAGCCGGGGAGAGGAGCTCCCCAACTGGGAGGCGAGGAGGTCTGACCGGCGCCGGCCCGGCGGACGCGCACGTCACGTCTGAACATGTTCAAGCGTCGCCGTATCGGACGCCTCTTCCCAAGCCGTTCCTTCTTGCCCTCGACTCCGTGGGTATAAAGGGAGCTGCCCCGGACGCCAACGAGGGACTTCGATTTCTTCCTTCGAGTAACGTGGTCGCCCTGACCGGCTGCTCTTTTGCGATGCCAGAATAAACAAGTTGTTCTGTTGCCAGTCGACTCATCCTTTGCCGGGACCTTCGGATGTTTCCAGCTTTGCCCCAGGCCGCCAGGCCAACGCTACCCTTGGGGCTTGCAACCCATTTGCAACAACTGGTTGCCAGCGGTGAGATCCCGACAACGGAGGCCAGCAGCGAAGATATGCGGTCAACTGTATGCTGTGCAGCACAACGACCATCCGGGAGCAGTGCAACGAGCCCTGTGTGATGACTGGTTGCCTGCAGCGGAACGACTGCGCTGAATTCTTGGCTGCGAGGTTTGGTGAGTGCGGGACTTTCTTCTTCTGAGATTTGCCAGGCTTTTGTTAGTGTCAGAAACAGAGCTGGTAATTGTGTTGTCGTTGCTGCCGGGTTAGTTTGCGGCAAGACAATAGTAGGCAGTAGAGAAAGCAGCATTCGGAGCAGCCATGGATTTGAAGTCGTTGCGCAAACCGAAATTGCTGGAGCTTGCAAGAGAGTTGGGTCTGGATGTCTCAGACAAACTCAGAAAACCAGAACTGCTAAGGGCTATTCTTGAGTTGGAGGCTGAGGATGACGAGCTGTCGGAATGCCTTGAGACAATTGAGGAGAGGGAGAAAGAGGAGAAAGAGAAAGAGGAGCGCGAACGTAAAGAGCAAAAAGAGAAAGAAGAGCGCGACCGTCAACACGCTTTGGAAATGAAGCGTCTCGAGGTAGAGATGGAACGCGCTCGTAATGGAAGTCAGGCACACGGTGCAGGAGAACGGGTATCGTTCAAAATGACTGACCTGATGCGGCCGTTTAAGCTTGGAGAGTACATTGGTTTGTTCCTGGTTAACTTTGAGCGAACCTGCGAGAAGCAGGGGTTCTCTCGGGAAACGTGGCCACAGCGCTTGCTCACTTTGTTACCCGGCGAGGCGGCCGACGTAGTCGCTCGCTTGAAGAGAGAGGAGGCAGAGGATTTCGACCAAGTGAAATCGAGTCTGCTAAAAAAGTACAGGCTGTCAGCGGAGGTGTTCCGTCGGAAGTTTCGGGAAAATGAAAAAGGCAGAAGCGAGTCATATACAGAGTTTGCCTACAGGCTTATGTCAAACATGCAGGAGTGGCTCAAAGAAGAGAAAGCGTTTGGTGACCACGAGAAAATTCTGCAGTGTTTCGGGCTAGAACAGTTTTACAGTCGGTTACCTGAGAACGTGCGGTACTGGGTCTTGGATAGGCCAGACGTTAGTACAGTGGCTAAAGCCGCCGAGCTAGCCGAGGAATTTGTGACGCGTCGGGCTCGCGGAGCTAAGGACGGTCAAAAGGGTGAATTTGGCTCCAAGTCTGAGAGGCCGAAGTTCACACCCATAAGAGCAAGGGGGGACACACGTAGTGCGGATGCGAGTGAAAGCAGTCCGACCGAACGTAAGGAGACGGCGGCAGCCGAAGCCGAACGCAGAAAGCGGTTCGAGAGGAGGCAAGCGCGCGTGTGTTATACGTGCCAGAAGCCGGGTCACTTTTCGGCGCAGTGTCCAGAAACAAAAAGAGAAGTCGTGTGTTTGTCATTATGTAGCACTGACGAGAACATGAAGCTTCTCGAGCCTTACATGCGAGACTTCCTCGTGAACGGGAAAGAGTGCCGAGTGCTTCGTGATTCCGCAGCTACATTGGATGTAGTTCACCCCTCTTACGTAGAACCCGATATGTTCACGGGCGAGTGCGCATGGATCAAGCAAGCCGTGGAAGCTCATAGCGTGTGTCTGCCCGTAGCAAAAGTGCTTATTGAAGGACCTTTCGGAGCACTTGAGACGGAGGCCGCGGTGTCATCTATGCTGCCCCCCCCCCCCCCCCCCAGTACCCGTACCTATTTTCGAACAAGTCCGATCACCTCCTGCGCGAGAAGGGGCTTTTGTTTGGTGAGGCTAGCGTTCAGGCCTTAACCAGATCGAGAGTTCGGGAGCTCGCTGCAAAGGCGGTGGTTGCGGGGCCGACGTTGTCGAACAATGAGAAAGGGTCGGAGGCGCAGCAAGCTGATATTCAGAGCACATCCGAACTGAATAAAATTGAGCCTGTAGCGTTGAAGGCACCAGGTACTGGAGAGGAAATGCCCGACACGGGAAAGTTAGAAGAGCTTCCGGTCGAGCTTCCGGGACTAGGCTCAGTGACGAACAGGGAAGACACTGATCAGGTCATTAGTGACTTAATCATTAAAGCACCGCTGTCGCCTGAGCAGAAAACCGAACTACACCAACTCTTACAAGAGTTTCAAGGTCAGTTCTCTGAGAGGCCTGGTAGGACTTCTGTCCTTACTCATGGTATAGAACTTACCTCCCCAGAGCCAGTATGATCCAAGGCGTACCGGGTGTCACCCCGCCAGCGCGATATTATGGAGGCTGAGGTAAAGAAAATGCTACAGCTCGGTGTTATCGAGGCGGGTGAGAGTGATTATACCTCCCCTTTGATTTTAGTTGAGGTACCGGGCAAGGAACCTCGTCCTTGCGTCGACTACCGCAGGCTTAATTCCATCACTAAGGATCAAATTTATCCGATCCCTAACATCGAGGAGCGCCTTGAGAAAGTTAGTAGCGCTCAGTTTATTTCCACCCTAGATCTTGTCAGGGGTTATTGGCAGGTTCCACTTACAGAAGAGGCTAGTAGGTATGCGGCGTTCATTTCACCAATGGAAACATTCCGTCCTAAAGTTTTGAGTTTTGGTTTGAAGAACGCGCCATACTGCTTTTCAAGCCTCATGGACAAAGTGTTGCGGGGACAGGAAGAATTCGCTTTACCGTATTTAGACGACGTAGCGATATTCTCCGCATCCTGGTCTGAGCATATGGCACACTTGCGGGCAGTGCTAACCCGCCTGCGCGAAGCGGGCTTGACAGTCAAGGCTCCCAAGTGCCAATTAGCACAGGCCGAGGTTGTCTACCTCGGTCACGTGATTGGACAGGGTCGTCGCCGCCCCTCTGAAATAAAGGTGGCCGCTGTGCGAGACTTCCCGCAACCGCGCACGAAGACCGATATTCGGTCGTTCTTAGGTGTCGCCGGCTACTATCAGAGGTACATCCCCAGGTACTCCGATATCGCGGCTCCCCTGACGGATGCTCTAAGAAAAACAGAGCCCCAAACAGTCGTCTGGAGCGAGACAAAGGAAAGAGCTTTTAGCGCCCTAAAGAGCGCCCTAACAAGCCAGCCTGTGCTACGATCGCCAGACTACACAAAAGGGTTCGTTGTTCAGTGCGATGCTAGTGAGCGAGGCATGGGCGTTGTACTGTGCCAAAGGGACAATGGAGAAGTGGAACACCCCGTCCTGTATGCTAGTCGTAAGCTGACCTGTCGTGAGCAGGCGTACAGCGCCACCGAGAAAGAGTGTGCGTGTCTCGTGTGGGCCGTTCAGAAATTGTCATGCTACCTAGCCGGCTCGAGGTTTATCATTAAGACGGATCACTGCCCTCTCCAATGGCTGCAGACCATCTCTCCCAAAAATGGCCGCCTCCTGCGCTGGAGCCTCGCTTTGCAACAATATTCCTTTGAGGTGCGTTACAAAAAGGGGAGTCTCAACGGTAACGCCGATGGCTTAAGTCGAAGCCCCTAACGTAGGAATCCGCCTCAAAGTTGTTTGTTACTGATGTTTTCTTCCTGAGGAAGGATTTTTAACATATTGCTTTTGTTTAGTGTTTCAAAGTGATTATGTGCTTTCTAGTGCAATTTTCCAATTTGTGGACGCGTTCTGAGTGCTGCTTGACTACTGTAAGGGACTAGGCAGTAGTATAAAAGGGGAAAGAGCCTGGCAGAGCTTAGTGAGGGTTGTCTCGTGCTTGCTGACTGAGCGGTTGCGTTTCGGCGTAGTTCTAACGCTTGCTGGGAACGAGCACAAAAATGGCAACTCTCCCGAAGTCACTTTGCAGTGTCCTGTGTGATCCTGAACCTAAGAACGAGGCCTTCTCTGTGCGCTGCGCTCAAGCAACGTCGAGGGACGACCGGTTTCGATTACGAGCATCATCGAGCGACATCCCTCCGGACAGCGGATGCAGTCCCCTGACCACCGGGATCTCCTCCCGGCGGGGCGGTCTGTTACGTCTCGCCTACGACGCGCGGTATAGCCGGCGCGGATGCAACGGACGCCGCGGCTTCGTTCAAAGTGGCGGTCATTTTGGGCCCGTTCATCGCTGCCGCAACGCCTCCCGCCAAGCGCGTCCAGGCAGGTTTCAGTGCCACGTGTCGTCGTGCGTGCGTGTGTGTGTGTGTGTGCATGTTGGTGCCCACGCTTGTCAAAGCGCGGCAGCCGGGGAGAGGAGCTCCCCAACTGGGAGGCGAGGAGGTCTGACCGGCGCCGGCCCGGCGGACGCGCACGTCACGTCTGAACATGTTCAAGCGTCGCCGTATCGGACGCCTCTTCCCAAGCCGTTCCTTCTTGCCCTCGACTCCGTGGGTGTAAAGGGAGCTGCCCCGGACGCCAACGAGGGACTTCGATTTCTTCCTTCGAGTAACGTGGTCGCCCTGACCGGCTGCTCTTTTGCGATGCCAGAATAAACAAGTTGTTCTGTTGCCAGTCGACTCATCCTTTGCCGGGCCCTTCGGATGTTTCCAGCTTTGCCCCAGGCCGCCAGGCCAACGCTACCCTTGGGGCTTGCAACCCATTTGCAACAGCCCCTCTTGCAGGCGGGGTAGACTGCTAACGCCAGGCACAAGAGGCACAGATCGGAAATGTCCCGCTTTTTGTCGCCTGTTTCGTCTCTATCGTGTAGCGAACGAAGAGGTCGTCAGGCGGTGCGTTTCGAGGATGAATCGGGCCCGTATCTCGGGCCGCTTTCATTTGAAGCTTGCTCTAGCGTGTCGCCTTGCCGCGTTCTAAAAGGTGTCGTCTAACCTTGCTAGCAAGGCTTCACATGCGAGAGATTAGGTGGATGTTCGTTTGTCTGTTTGTCCGCATACGGCATGCATAGCCGCTGTGCTGCATTTGTGTGGACAAATTCATTGAAAAATTGGCACACTCAAGATCCGACAGAATGCGATCATTTAGTATTTAGCGAAAAAAAATTGCTTCGAAAGCAACAGACGGTGTTATATGGAATAAAAATCGGAAGCCGATTATTTTGCTGCGAATGTGTGAATGCATGGCAACTGCCTCGTCTCAAAATGATTTGCTACCAAACCATGAAACCAAAGGGCGGGCTCAACACGAAAGTACATATGTTTCCTGCGTGTTCCCTAAGCCATAAATACGACAATACACTCTGCTTACATTCAAATAATGAACAGTAGTCCACCCAATATATCGGTTCGAAAACTACCAAGGCATGCACTCTGCTTTTAGTGCGTGAATTATCACTGGAAGCTCAAGCAAGACAGGGGAGCAGCTGCCAACGTTCCTCCATAGCGTGCCACTCTTGACATTGCGTTTCAGTGTCGAATAAAATACCGCGGGAGAAAAAATATCTCGGAAAAAGATTTCAAGCATGTTATAATTACCTGAACACAGACTGTGTGAAAATAACAGCCGATCCTTCAATTTTCAGGTACGCGCGCGCGAACACGCACACGCACACGCACGCGTGCTTTTTCCATCTTTGATTCAACCCAAATCGGGGCAAATCGACGCAAGGCGACTAGTAATAATAATAATAATAATAATAATAATATAATTGGTGTTTGGGGAAAGGAAATGGCGCAGTATCTGTCTAATATATCGTTGGACACCCGAACCGCACCGTAAGGGAATGGTAAGGGAGGGAGTGAAAGAAGAAAGGAAGAAAGGGTGTCGTAGTGGAGGGCTCCGGAATAATTTCGACCACCTGGGGATATTTAACATGCACTGACATCGCACAGCACACGGCCCC
Source organism: Amblyomma americanum (assembly GCF_052857255.1). NCBI lineage: Eukaryota > Metazoa > Arthropoda > Arachnida > Ixodida > Ixodidae > Amblyomma > Amblyomma americanum. Next base: position 37,413,925 of record NC_135497.1, read on the forward strand.
TTGGCGTTTTTCCTCCATAAAAACGCAGCCGCCGCGGTCGAGTTCGAACCCGGAAACTCCGGATCAGTAGTCGAACGCCCTAACCATTGAGCCACCGCGGCGGGTTGCAAGGCGAGTAACATATACATTTCAGTGCGTGATGGAAAATTCCAGAGGCAATAAGCAACTTAACGATGTAAACTGGATGCAAAAAATACGTACGCCTAACATAAATAACCCGCCGCGGAGGCTCAGTGTTTAGGGCGCTCGACTACTGATCCGGAGTTCCCGTGTTCGAACCCGACCGCGGCGGCTGCGTTTTTGTGGAGGAAAAACGCTAAAGCGCTCGTGTGCTGTGCGATGTCAGTGCACGTTAAAGAACCCCAGGTGGTCGAAATTATTCCGCAGCCCTCCACTACGGCACCTCCTTCTTCCTTTCTTCTTTCACTCCCTCCCTTATCCCTTCCCTTACGGCGCGGTTCAGGTGTCCAACGATATGCGAGACAGATACTGCGCCATTTCCTTTCCTCAAAAAACCAATTAATATTATTATTATTAAGTGTTCAGTGTAGCCGCACTCCCCGGGTTTCAGTGGTGTTGCCAAGCCTCTGAGTAGCAAGTGTAACGGGCTCACTGGGTCAGTGCCACCCCTCGGTGAGTAAGTAGGCGGTGGCGTTCACTGACAAATTGAGGCAGTTATGAGCCTTTCCTTTGCGCAGCACAGGAATGCTTTTGAGGGCGCATAACCGGCTCCCTAGGTCAGTGGCCACCTCAATCGCGCTTTCAGGTATACGTAGCGGTAGTGTTCCACCTGCAAGAAACTGCTTTCGCGCAATATTTTGTGCTTAGCAATGCTAAACTGCCAGCCATATGTTTTTTTTTGATGCCCAACCACTCAAAATTGGCAGGCTTACAAATACAATGAAATCAGCGACGCAGTTGAACATTGGTAGCGGGGACATCTGGCTACCCGTCGAGGGCGGTGACCTGACGTTCGCGCAGTGAATTGGCCTACAGTTTCCGATTTTTCTGACACTTCATATCATAATGGTGTAGCCCAACAAAAACGGAACGGAGTCCAGAAGAACGCACGCGCGGAGTGCTAATTGGAAGGTCGACTGTATCAAACACTGCTACTGTCATGCCATCATTTTAAACGCGCGTAGATGTGGCGGTTTTGCGTAAAGTTCGGGCTTAAATTTTGCCCCTACGTCGAACAGACCAGCAGCACGTCTTCAAAGTCACTTCATATTCCGTCTCCCCTCTTAAAGTCTTAGTCTCGTTTGCTTATCGAAGCACCCCAAAAGTGAGGCAGAAGAGGTGCATAGGCCATCCCGTACGTCGTATTGGTGTCCGAGAGGAAACCAACGCAGAGCGAGGCAAGCCAGGAAAGTGTTGCGGCTGTCGTGGAGAGGAAGGCAGCTCTGAAAGGAGGTAAAGCGCCGTAAGGGAGGGCCATGGGTTGATTTTGACCACCTGGTCCTTTAATGTGCGTTGACATCCCATGGACGGAACACACGGCGCCTTTTGCGTTTCGCTTCCATCGAAACGCAGCCACTGCAGCCGGCATTGAACCGGATCCTTCGGCTGTCGGAGGGTCAGGGTTCAATCCCGCCCTCTGTAATGTTAAGGTAGTACATTGTACATGAATTTTATTGTGTATCCTGCATGTACAAAGCCGTGTATCTGAAAAACGTCAGTACCCGCCGCGGTGGCTCAGTGGTTAGGGCGCTCGGCTACTGATCAAGAGTTCCCGCGTTGGAACCCGACCGCGGCGGCTGCGTTTTTATGGAGGCGAAACGCAAAAGGCGCCCGTGTGCTGTGCGATATCAATGCACGTTAAAGATCTCCAGGTGGTCGAAATTATTCCGGAGCCCTCCACTACGGCACCTCTTCTTCCTTTCTTCTTTCGCTCCCTCCTTTATCCCTTCCCTTGCGGCGTGGTTCAGGTGTCCAACGATATATTAGACAGATACTGCGCCATTTCCTTTCCCCAAAAAACCAATTATTATTCACCTGGTGGTGGTAGTGGTCTTATTAAAAATAATAGTAAAAAGGAAGGAAAAGTTTTTCGAAATTATTCCGGAGCCCTCCACTACGGCACCTCTTCTTCCTTTCTTCTTTCACTCCACCCTTTATCCCTTCCCTTACGGCGTGGTTCAGGTGTCCAACGATATATGAGACAGATACTGCGCCATTTCCTTTCCCCAAAAAAACCAATTATTATTCTCCTGGTGGTGGTAGTGGTTTTATTAAAAATAATAATAAAAAGGAAGGAAAAGATTTTTGCTAGCCCCGGCATCTGCCATCGATACTGAAGCACCTGAGCTGGGGCAGCGGAAATAAAGGATAGCAGGCAGAATGGAGAAATGAAATGAAAGAGGTGAGGGGACAGAAATAGAGGATAGGGGGAGAAGTAATATGTTCTGCAAGAAACTGCTTTCGCATAATATTTTGTGCTTAGCAATGCTAAACTGCCAGCCATATTTTTTTTTTGTTGCCCAACCACTCAAAATTGGCAGGCTTACAAATACAGCGAAATCAGCGACGCAGTTGATCATTGGTAACGGGGACATCTGGCTAGCCGTCGGGGGCGGTGACCTGACGTTCGCGCAGTGAATTGGGCCTACAGTTTCCGATTTTTCTGACACTTCATATCATATAATGGTGTAGCCCAACGAAAACGAAACGGAACCTAGAAGAAGAGATGCTGCGCGGAGCGCTAATTGGGAGGTCGACTGTATCAAACACTGCTACTGTCATGCCATCATTTTAAACGCGCGTAGATTTGGCGGTTTTGCGCAAAGTTCGGGCCTGAATTTTGCCCCTACGTCGAACAGACCAGCAGCCCGTCTTCAAAGTCACTTCATATTCCGTCTCCCCTATCAAAGTCTTAGTCTCGTTTGTTTATCGAAGCACCCTAGAAGTGAAGCAGAAGAGGTGCATAGGCCATCCCGTACGTCGTATCAGAATCTCAGTTTTCGCCTGTCTTCTGCGGTTCTGTCTCTTGGAGCTTCTATGCTTGGCCATACCAATGGGAATGTTTGCTCTGCCGTTCAAAATTATCTCCTTGAATCAAAACGTCTACCATCATGAACTTTCGTCCTGCCCATCCCATTATCAGCTTCTGTATTTCGGTTTTTACAACCACTTATAGTAGTCTCTACCCCTTCTTTGCCTAAATTTTAGTTTGTATGACCCCCCTAACCTCCTGCAACCACCTCGGCTACGGAAACTGTGCGATCCAAATTTTGGTAGGTCATCCCATGCTTGCCACATGCAACTGGTCATTTAAATAGTCACCGCCTGGTTATGGCCAATCCCCCTTGTGGGTATGTGCCATTGTGTGAGGTCAACAACAACAACAACAACAATAGTGTCCGAGAAGAAACCAAACGCAGAGCGAGGCAAGCCAGGAAAGTGTTGCGGCTGTCGTGGAGAGGAAAGCAGCTCTGAAAGCAGGAAAAGCGCCGTAAGGGAGGGCTATGGGTTGATTTGGACCACCTGGTCCTTTAATGTGCGTTGACATCCCATGGACGGAACACACGGCGCCTTTTGCGTTTCGCTTCCATCGAAACGCAGCCGCTGCAGCCGGCATTGAACCGGATCCTTCGGCTGTCGGAGGGTCAGGGTTCAATCCCGCCCTCTGTAATGTTAAGGTAGTACATTGTACATGAATTTTATTGTGTATCCTGCATGTACAAAGCCGTGTATCTGAAAAACGTCAGTACCCGCCGCGGTGGCTCAGTGGTTAGAGCGCTCGGCTACTGATCAAGAGTTCCCGCGTTCGAACCCGACCGCGGCGGCTTCTTTTCAATGGAGGCGAAACGCAAAAGGCACCCGTGTGCTGTGCGATATCAATGCACGTTAAAGATCTCCAGGTGGTCGAAATTATTCCGGAGCCCTCCACTACGGCACGTCATTCTTCCTTTCTTCTTTCACTCCCTCGTTTATCTCTCCCTTTACGGCGCAGTTCAGGTGTCCGAGGATATATGAGACAGATATTGCGCCATTTCCTTTCCCCAAAAACCAATTATTATTGTTCAACGTAGAACGCAGGGGCCAAGAGAGCCGAGGCTCTAGAGCTTAGGTTCGGTAATATGGAGAAAGCGGACATAGCGTATATATGTTGATGCGGCGGGTGGCTGGACGGGAGCGGCAGTAGCTTCGGTCGTCAACGGCCGAGGGGCTCTTGTCTCCGCGGCTTATTCGTTCGCGGTTGTAAACTACTGTGTACGGCCGTTGGTTGCGTGCTCCATTCCCGTCAGATCACCTGAAGAGGCCGAGGAGGCGGCCATAGCCTTGGCGATGGTCTCCACCTCTGCAGAAACCATCTTCAGCGACTCTAAATCTGCGATTCGTAATTTCGCCAAAGGCCGGGTCTCCCCCGTCACCCTGTCTCTCCTCCACTCCACCAAAGACCAACACCGCCCGATCCAATTGATCTGGGTCCCTGCGCACTCATCCCATCCACGAAACGAGGCGGCCCACAATCATGCCCGAGGATTCGTCGACCGGGATGTGGTGTCGCCCGTCCTGCGGACGGCGAGACATCGTATGGTAACATTTCATGACATAACCATGCACCACCGTTTAGGTAGACTTCTATATCCCCCCGCACATATTTCTCTAACCAAACACCAAGAGGATGCGTGAAGGCAACTCCAAACGAACACCTTCCCCAACCCCGCGAAATATGCCCGCATATACCCTGGTGTCTACTCTCCCTCCTGTCAACTATGTGGCCAACGTGCCACTCTATCCCACATACTCTGGGCTTGCCCTCGGCACTCCCCTCCGCGACGTTTGCAGCTCTCGAATCCAGACCAGTGGGAGGCCGCATTGCTCAGTTCCGACTCGGACACACAGAACCGGGTTGGGACAAGAGCCCTAGAAGTCGCCGGACGCCACGGGCTCATGGCCACTTGATGGGGCTATAACCCCCCACCAACTGCTGCCTTGGTCGATGAAAATAAAGTTTATCCTCCTCCTCCTCCTCCTCCTCCTCCTCCTCCTCCTCCTCCTCCTCCGCGGCAGCCATCCGGGGGCGCAACACAGAGACTTCGGAGGAAGTGTCTATAGCGCTCGCCTGCGTAGGAACAAAAGCGAAATTCGTAGTAAGCGACAGTAGAACTGCCATTCAAAATTTTGGAAGAGGCAGGATCTCGCCGGAAGCGGCCAAGATCCTTAGCCAACAACCGCTGGATAAGAAAATTCATTTAATTTGGACACCCGCAGACGCCGCCGTCCCCGGTGACGAGGCGGCTCACGAGAAATATAGCCCGACTCCTCTATTTCCTGGTAGCCTATAGAGCCTCCCGAACACTGGGGGAAAGAGGAGCGCCTGCAGAATTACGGGGAAATTGTTGACCATTACAAATTGGGACGTATGCTGGCACCCCCACCAGACACAAAATTAAATAATGGAGAAGCTGTCGCGAGGACAGGCGACAGCTGAGGAGCAGCTGAGGTCGCATGATCGATGCACACACGGTGGGGCGAGAGGAACCCTCGACCATATAACTTGGGAGTGCCCAAATTCTCCCGGGGCGAGCAAAAAATATTGATAGTAGAGAAGCCCCTGCTAAGAAGCCCAGACCCTCAGTGCACCCCCACCCATCTGGTGGTGGTGAAAAGCATTTGTTCGATATAGGTATTACAGAGATGTGTTCGGGGGCTTCCCTTATGGCCGATTCACACGAGGGTTCGTTCGCCCGCGGCCCGCACATCACGTGTTCATGCGCCACTAAAAACTGGCCTGCGATTCGATGACGTCAAGCGGATGCGACGGGCCAAAAGAGCAGACGACCCGCTGGGTGTGCCACTGTTGCCGAATTATATTAAAGTGTTTGTCGACGCTGGTCAAACTGGTCTTTCCTTGTCAAAACAGCGCGCCAGCTCAGCGAAATGCGGCAGCCGAAATGCTGGCAAGAGCGGTGGTTGCCAGAGCTGGCGGGCGCATCTTCGCGGGCCGCCGCTAATTCCCGCGAGGGGAGAGGCACTTGAACTTCCTTGGTTGTGCAGCCCGCGGGCCGACAGCACGCCTCTCGATTTGGTGACGCACGAACACGTGATGCGCGGGCCGCGGGCGAAAGGGCCGTCGTGTGAATAGGCCATTACTGGGAAGCCTCCTCACACACCAGGTGGAGTCCCTAGTCCGGGACCCCATTGGCAGAAGCCGCCGTCCGTGCGCCCCTCTTGCAGGCGGGGTAGACTGCTAACGCCAGGCACAAGAGGCACAGATCGGAAATGTCCCGCTTTTTGTCGCCTGTTTCGTCTCTATCGTGTAGCGAACGAAGAGGTCGTCAGGCGGTGCGTATCGAGGATGAATCGGGCCCGTATCTCGGGCCGCTTTCATTTGAAGCTTGCTCTGGCGTGTCGCCTTGCCGCGTTCTGAGAGGTGTCGTCTAACCTTGCTAGCAAGGCTTGGCATGCGAGAGCTTAGGCGGATGTTCGTTTGTCTGTTTGTCCGCATACGGCATGCATAGCCGCTGTGCTGCATTTGTGTGGACAAATTCATTGAAAAATTGGCACACTCAAGATCCGACAGAATGCGATCATTTAGTATTTACAGAAAAAAAATTGCTTCGAAAGCAACAGACGGTGTCATATGGAATAAAATTCGGAAGCCAATTATTTTGCTGCGAATGTGTGAATTCATGGCAACTGCCTCGTCTCAAAATGATTTGCTACCAAACCATGAAACCAAAGGGCGGGCTCAACACGAAAGTACATATGTTTCCTGCGTGTTCCCTAAGCCATAAATACGACAATACACTCTGCTTACATTCAAATAATGAACAGTAGTCCACCCAATATATCGGTTCGAAAGCTACCAAGGCATGCACTCTGCTTTTAGTGCGTGAATTATCACTGGAAGCTCAAGCAAGACAGGGGAGCAGCTGCCAACGTTCCTCCATAGCGTGCCACTCTTGACATCGCGTTTCAGTGTCGAATAAAATACCGCGGGAGAAAAAATATCTCGGAAAAAGATTTCAAGCATGTTTTAATTACCTGACAACAGACTGTGTGAAAATAACAGCCGATCCTTCAATTTTCAGGTACGCACGCGCGAACACGCACACACACACGCACGCGTGCTTTTTCCATCTTTGATCCAACCCAAATCGGGGCAAATCGACGCAAGGCGACTAATAATAATAATAACAATAATAATAATAATAATAATAATAATAATAATAATAATAATAATAATAATAATAATAATAATAATTGGTGTTTGGGGAAAGGAAATGGCGCAGTATCTGTCTAATATATCGTTGGACACCCGAACCGCACCGTAAGGGAAGGGTAAGGGAGGGAGTGAAAGAAGAAAGGAAGAAAGGGTGTCGTAGTGGAGGGCTCCGGAATAATTTCGACCACCTGGGGATATTTAACATGCACTGACATCGCACAGCACACGGGCGCCCTGGCGTTTTTCCTCCATAAAAACGCAGCCGCCGCGGTCGAGTTCAAACCCGGAAACTCCGGATCAGTAGTCGAACGCTGTAACCATTGAGCCACCGCGGCGGGTTGCAAGGCGAGTAACATATACATTTCAGTACGTGATGGAAAATTCCAGAGGCAATAAGCAACTTAACGATGTAAACTGGATGCAAAAAATACGTACGCCTAACATAAATAACCCGCCACGGAGGCTCAGTGTTTAGGGCGCTCGACTACTGATCCGGAGTTCCCGTGTTCGAACCCTATGCGGCGGCTGCGTTTTTATGGAGGAAAAACGCTAAAGCGCTCGTGTGCTGTGCGATGTCAGTGCACGTTAAAGAACCCCAGGTGGTCGAAATAATTCCGCAGCCCTCCACTACGGCACCTCCTTCTTCCTTTCTTCTTTCACTCCCTCCCTTATCCCTTCCCTTACGGCGTGGTTCAGGTGTCCAACGATATGCGAGACAGATACAGCGCCGTTTCCTTTCCTCAAAAAAAAAACAATTATTATTATTATTATTAAGCGTTCAGTGTAGCCGCACTCCCCGGGTTTCAGTGGTGTTGCCAAGCCTCTGAGTAGCAAGTGTAACGGGCTCACTGGGTCAGTGCCACCTCAGTCGCTCGGTGAGTAAGTAGGTGGTGGCGTTCACTTACAAATTGAGGCAGTTATGAGCCTTTCCTTTGCGCAGCACAGGAATGCTTTTGAGGGCGCATAACCGGCTCCCTAGGTCAGTGGCCACCTCAATCGCGCTTTCAGGTATACGTAGCCGTAGTGTTCCACCTGCAAGAAACTGCTTTCGCGCAATATTTTGTGCTTAGCTATGCTAAACTGCCAGCCATATATTTTATTTTGATGCCCAACCACTCAAAATTGGCAGGCTTACAAATACAATGAAATCAGCGACGCAGTTGAACATTGGTAGCGGGGACATCTGGCTACCCGTCGAGGGCGGTGACCTGACGTTCGCGCAGTGAACTGGGCCTACAGTTTCCGATTTTTCTGACACTTCGTATCATAATGGTGTAGCCCAACAAAAACGGAAGAAGAACGCACGCGCGGAGTGCTAATTGGGGGGTCGACTGTATCAAACACTGCTACTGTCATGCCATCATTTTAATCGCGCGTAGATGTGGCAGTTTTGCGTAAAGTTCGGGCTTAAATTTTGCCCCTACGTCGAACAGACCAGCAGCACGTCTTCAAAGTCACTTCATATTCCGTCTCCCCTCTCAAAGTCTTAGTCTCGTTTGCTTATCGTAGCACCCCAAAAGTGAGGCAGAAGAGGTGCATAGGCCATCCCGTACGTCGTATTGGTGTCCGAGAGGAAACCAACGCAGAGCGAGGCAAGCCAGGAAAGTGTTGCGGCTGTCGTGGAGAGGAAGGCAGCTCTGAAAGGAGGAAAAGCGCCGTAAGGGAGGGCTATGGGTTGATTTGGACCACCTGGGGCTCTATACTCGACACGCATGGCCGCCGTTCGCCGCCATATTGTCTCTCTGATTGGCTTATTAGGCGATCACGTGCAAGTCACGAGTTTTAAATTTGTGGCGCGAAACTTACAGGCTTCGAAATAGCTTTCTGCCGTGACGTCAAAATGACGTGTACTTGAAGACTGATTTTTAGCACAGTTATATTTTGTGCCGGGTTGGTAAATTTAAATGTCTGTGGAGGAAAAACGAAGCTACAGCTGGCATGGAAGAAAACACTTGGCTCGTTTTAGCAATTTTGAGAAAAAAAAGTTCGTACTGTGAGGGTTGCTTCCTAGAATGTGATTGGCTGGAGGAATGTCACGTGATTCACGTGATACGCAAGCTTAATTCAGTGAGGTAAAAATGACGTTTAGTGACGCAAAGGAAATGCTGCCATTGCTGAAAAATGCCCCATTTGGCCGCCATAATTTGAGACGGCCGCAAGATGGTCGAATTATGGTGGACATAGTCGAATTATGACCACACTGATTTATACGGCTGTTAGCTCACCGTAGTTTGGTAGGCGCTTATTTGAAGTAATAAACTGTTCCGAAACATGGTTGTTTTGAATGTAGAAGCATTGAAACGGCGTTATAATGGTACCTCTTAATTAAGCAGCCTTTTAGAGCCTTAATTATCAGAGCGTAATTTTACACCCGCGTGAGGACTCTAGCTGCGCTCCCGTTTCAAACGCTTCTCTCATGCTAAGAAATTATCGGACCGCGCGGTCGCGGTTGCTACAGCGCGGATATGGCGGCGTCCGTAGCTGCCGTTTGTTGTCACTGGCTGCGAAAAGCGAAGCATTCGTGAGTGCGCCTCAGTGTTTTCGAAGGACTGCCCGGTTCGTGAGTGTGACTGCCTGGCCAGCGATATATAGTGTGGTGGCTGTGCAAGAAGATTTGCGGAAAGGGGCAGCTCGTGAGCACACTGGTCTGCCTTAAACATGGTATTGTAGGTGCTGAGTCCGTAGCTGCCGTTTGTTGTCACGGGCTGCGAGAAGCGAAGCATTCGTGAGTGCGCCTCAGTGTTTTCGAAGGACTGCCCGGTTCGTGAGTGTGACTGCCTGGCCAGCGATATATGGTGTGGTGGCTGTGCAAGAAGATTTGCGGAAAGGGGCAGCTCGTGAGCACACTGGTCTGCCTTAAACATGGTATTGTAGGTGCTGAGTCCGTAGCTGCCGTTTGTTGTCACGGGCTGCGAGAAGCGAAGCATTCGTGAGCGCGCCTCAGTGTTTTCGAAGGACTGCCCGGTTCGTGAGTGTGACTGCCTGGCCAGCGATATATGGTGTGGTGGCTGTGCAAGAAGATTTGCGGCAAGGGGCAGCTCGTGAGCACACTGGTCTGCCTTAAACATGGTATTGTAGGTGCTGAGTCCGTAGCTGCCGTTTGTTGTCACGGGCTGCGAGAAGCGAAGCATTCGTGAGTGCGCCTCAGTGTTTTCGAAGGACTGCCCGGTTCGTGAGTGTGACTGCCTGGCCAGCGATATATGGTGTGGTGGCTGTGCAAGAAGATTTGCGGCAAGGGGCAGCTCGTGAGCACACTGGTCTGCCTTAAACATGGTATTGTAGGTGCTGCGTCCGTAGCTGCCGTTTGTTGTCACGGGCTGCGAGAAGCGAAGCATTCGTGAGCGCGCCTCAGTGTTTTCGAAGGACTGCCCGGTTCGTGAGTGTGACTGCCTGTCCAGCGATATATGGTGTGGTGGCTGTGCAAGAAGATTTGCGGAAAGGGGCAGCTCGTGAGCGCACTGGTCTGCCTTAAACATGGTATTGTAGGTGCTGCGTCCGTAGCTGCCGTTTGTTGTCACGGGCTGCGAGAAGCGAAGCATTCGTGAGCGCGTCTCATTGTTTTCGAAGGACTGCCCGGTTCGTGAGTGTGACTGCCTGGCCAGCGATATATGGTGTGGTGGCTGTGCAAGAAGATTTGCGGAAAGGGGCAGCCCGTGAGCACACTGGTCTGCCTTAAACATGGTATTGTAGGTGCTGAGTCCGTAGCTGCCGTTTGTTGTCACGGGCTGCGAGAAGCGAAGCATTCGTGAGTGCGCCTCAGTGTTTTCGAAGGACTGCCCGGTTCGTGAGCGTGACTGCCTGGCCAGCGATATATGGTGTGGTGGCTGTGCAAGAAGATTTGCGGCAAGGGGCAGCTCGTGAGCACACTGGTCTGCCTTAAACATGGTATTGTAGGTGCTCCGGCCGTTACTCTGATCCTGTGTTTCAAGGCGCGATCGGTAGCTGTGAACGTCTGGACACCAATTAGTTCAGTGTTTGCCTCTATTTACATGCTGTCGCTGACCTGATATTCTACTGCGTGAGTGATGAGAGGGTGGCACAAAGGGTTGTCTGCCGGCTGAGCAACATGCTTCCAGAATGTGTTCGGCTTGTCGGCGGGACTGTGCTCATCAGGAAATTGCCCTCATCAGTGCATCATCTGTGTGCATCAGTGTCTGTGTGCATAAGGGCAGTTTCTGAAGACAGCGGTGTCAGCAAGGCAGCGTACATGTGCCAGGTACATCGTCTCGAGTATCGATGAGGTAAGGGAAACAGCAACGAAAAATTGCTGTTGACTTTCTTCAGATGGCTGCGTGCAAAGTTCATATTGATGGCTGGTGGCCTTCTTCGGGTGTGTAATAACAAGTCCCTTATGTTCCTACCCTTTTTTGGTCACATGCAAACAGCTGTGAATTTCGTGGCACATTTATTTGTAGCCTATTAAGCGAGGAAGCCTTGCGCAAATAAAAACAGCATTTCAAAATAGTCTTGTCTGTAAAGTCAAACGCACAAAGAGTTTTCAGATTACTACAATATGTGGATGTGGGTGACTCGTAGGGCGTCTGCATGTCTATCGTTTTCTTTCATTGCACACAAATGCAATGGCTTGGCATCTGCATTTTGATAAATGCAGTTGCAAAAGCATTCGTGTAGTGAGATTTTAATGCAGTTAAATATTCTGAGGTAAAGTTAACCTTGGACTTCCCCTACAATGTGCCTTGTAGCAGTTGCCTTCACTGCAAGACAATAAAAATAAATATGTAATAATTATTTATACCCATCAGTCTGGCTGTAGTCAAGCTGTTTTCACAGTCTTGTTTTACTTCCTCCATCATTTTGATAGAGATGACCGATAAAATATAACTGTTACAAAAGCAGTTTATTTGAGTAGTAGTTACAGTCATACATGAAACTTTAGTTTGATAATTACAGCCCTGTGATGTCTCGTATTTGAAAGTCTTTTCTCTTCTGTGTGTATGAAACTTGCATTGCACTCAAGCTCACGCACTAAAGACAGTGTTGATTGCCTTCCAGGTGACATGTGTATAATGTGCCTCTTCGATGCATCACTGCTATCCTAGGAAGTCATGTGCTGAGGAATGCTGCTGCAAGGTTCAACATCATTCACCTCTCAGCTAGAGTGCTTCTTGAGCAAAGAATCATTCTTTGGAAGGGTTGCATTGGATGTCTTCACAGGTGTCAAGTGCTGTACATATGGAACAGGATTCTTTTCAAAGGCAATCACAACTTGCACTGTGCGACACATTGCATGCATCCGCACTTAGCTGCAGGACTCACTGCCATAGTTTTCACCTGTAGTCATGCTATGATCAGTCTATGTAAACATTTTTTGTGCTTCAAGTTTCATTGCACACAGCAAGAAAGCTGTTCAAGTCTGTGATTTTTGTGCTGCTCTTTAAACAGGACCAAATTTTCCTTTCAGTTTGTCACTAGTGTGTGTAATGACAGGTGTGTTTGATGTGTAGACTAGGCTTTTCTCTAATGCTGCAGTTCTTCACGTGACAGGAAGCGTAGAAGAAACTTTAATCCTACCATCTGCAAATTGGCCGGATGTGTGCTTATACACATGCTTTAACGCTACTGAACATTTGCTAATTCTTAATGTACTGCAATGCTGTGTGCTCTCTTTATGCAGAATGTGCATGTTGGTGCTTTAGTGCAGTGAAACAGAGGAAGTCACCAAAATGTTTTTCTCCTGCCAGCAGAACTTTGAACCAGTACTTCTTTGATTTGTGTTGAAAGTTTCTGCTCCATGACGTGATTACTGCTTCACTGAAATTTCTTGACATGCACGAAACATAGGGATGTGTATGCAGTCATTTATCACATCTTGCTCAGGGCGCAGTCTGATTTTGTAGGCAACTGTTCGTCCGATAGGATGTCCCTAATGTGTCATCTGTGTGTGCTCACAGAGCATAGCAAGCTTTGTCTCCTGGCATTTCTTTGCCTCTGTGCCTGTTTTCTACTGTTGCTTTTAAATGCTATGTGTAGTGATACAGCAATCCACTAGTTTTCCTCTGAGCAAAAAGTGAGGCAACTCTTTCATGTTTGCCATCTGCCAAGCTTGTATGAATGAAAGACAAGGCAGCTGTCTGCTATTTCGATTAGTTTCGCTGTGTAACGCCCCGCTTTTACCAACCTTGTTGCTGGCACTTTGCTTCTTGGCTGCTGCTAATGCTGTTAGGCGAATTTGACAAAAATTCCAGACAATCTGTTCAACCTATGTTTCTTTGGTAAAACTGGGGCATCAATGGATGCATTGCTATTTTTTGATTCAACACAGGAATCTACTGGATTTGGCACTTCGGGAAATGGGCATTATCAATGTGCACATATACCGCATCACACTTCTTTCACACATTGCAACTTGTCTTGTTACCGGAGAAATCTGCCTCTGTGACCCTGATGTGTGCGGGATTTTACCACTTTTGCTGTGTGGCAGCAGCAATCGGCTCATTACTGTCATTGCCATCACATGTCCTGCAGCAGTCATGAAATTTTCTTTTGTATCAAAAACAAATGTGTTTGTTGTGATACTTTGCAGAAAGGAAGTTTGTTCTACAGCTGACTTGCTCCAAAATTTTGCTTGAGCTTCAAAAGAAAATTGGAAGCAAAGCAATTATTTTTTTTAAAACATGCTAATATTTCAGGGGGCTCAAATGTTGTGCAATATATCTTCCAGTGCACTCAATTTCCACTAACATATTGCAGTTTTCTGTGCCTTTGTATTACAGTTGATTTGTTTAGTCAATAAAATACACCAGTTTCACTTACATCTATCCTGATCACCAGTTTATTGTCTACTTTGCCCAGTACTCAGGCCTTCCCTTGTGATTAACTGTGTCAGTGCCACCAATGTCTAATCCCACCTCTGTGTAAAATTATCTATGCATGCGTGGCTGTGCTGATGTTCGGCAAAAAAAAGATGCAAATGACTAAATGCGTGAGAAAATTGTATTCAACCCTTTAGGGCACTTTGTACACAACTGCGTACATTGCGAAATAATTTTTCTCGTGGTTTGCTTTAGTTGTCACTGATTTATTCATTTCAATCCCATTTAGCATCCATCGTCCTCTAAATAGGGTGCTTTTTATGGTTTCAGCCCATATTTTTCTGGCAGAATACAACAGCATAGCAACTGCTCCAGTATGTATGTTTGTAAACAATGCCTAGATAAAAAATTGGAATGCTTGTTCTGCTTTGTATTTGGCATTTCTGTTTTGGTTTTTAATGGTGTGCCAGCTGTCTTCAATTGTAATGAATTGCAGGGTTGTAGTCAAGTCTTCAGGCCACATGGTCTGCTTTTGATCCCCGAAGTGCGAAACTCAGTATTCTTGAAGCTTAAAGGGCCTTGAAAGGCTAAAACAAGGGTTTTCCTCACCTTGCAGAAGTTTATAGCATGATGGGTGCCTTGAATACTCCACTACACAGCTAAAAAGTGAAGAACCCTGTGGCGTGAAGTCTTCACGTAGGGGTCTACATGCACTGTATCGTTGCAATTCCTACTGCTGACTTCTCCTTTTAGCTGTGTATTGTATGGTGCTGTGAGGATAATTTATTTCGTGTTGAACAATCTCCTGTGGTTTATTAATTATCATGAATACATTCTATGTGGTGCACACATTAAAAAACCTACCGAAAGCCAGTGGCTACCATCGCTGGCTAGATTGCTTTTTGTGCATCCTGGAGACTTTTATCTTAATAGTACCCTAACCAGAACACTACCGCTGTCTGTATTGGTGCCTCCCATATGTTGTCCTGAGGGCGACATCAACATTGAATGTCTTGCCTATTTTCTGTCTAATCTTACGCTTTTGTTTTTCCTGCCATGTTCCTGCCTCTATTGCTGC
Source organism: Amblyomma americanum (assembly GCF_052857255.1). NCBI lineage: Eukaryota > Metazoa > Arthropoda > Arachnida > Ixodida > Ixodidae > Amblyomma > Amblyomma americanum. The sequence goes on from NC_135497.1 coordinate 37,428,950, forward strand.
AATATTTGGCTGTATTAAATTCAAAAAAGCAGTTACCAATTTTATGTGTTCCCCCACTCTTCTTTGTATACTTCCGGGCCTTCAGAGTATGGAAATAAATTAATTTCCTCCTTGTCTGTAGTGCTCCTAAGTTTACTGTCATGTTTTTGTTCTCCTTCAGCTCTTCGGCTCATGGTGCCACTTAGTTGTCTCTTTAAATACTGCGTGCAAGATCAACTGGAATGCTTGGCCCCAAAACACATGTTCGGGCTTTGTGTGACATGTACTAGGCAATGAGTGTGCATACATGAACATTAAATTAAGTTTCTTGCATCATACAAATAAAGCTGCCGCGGTGGCTCAGTGGTTATGGTGGTTGGCTGCTGACCCGAAAGACGCAGGTTCAATCCCGGCCGCAGTGGTAGAGGCCCGTGTACTGTGCGATGACAGTTCACGGCAAAGAATTCGAGGGGGTCGAAATTATCGAGAGCTCTCTACTACAGCATCTCTCATAGCTTGAGTCGCTTTGGGATCATAAACCCCATAAAACAAAGCAAATAAAGCAAGTATCTTGCACATTGCATGTGTCTTACTATAACATGGTGTCGTCACCGATATTTACTCTCTACCTCTATGTTCCTCCCCTGCCCCTTTGTGGAATAACAGGTGAAGGAACTTTTCCTTATCCGACCTCTCCACCTTTTCGGGCATATATCTTTCTCTCTTACTTGGAAGCTTGCTGTACTGTACTTGATCAGGCATCTAAAGGAGCTGCTTGATTTGTTGTTGTTGTTGTTAGCCTATCAACGAAGAAACTTTAAGATGCTGCCTCACTCGTGTTGCTTGTGTGGACAGCAAGGGAGGTGAGGCGGCCTGTAAGTGCTCAAGAAAATAATTTTGCCCCACCTCACAGAATGTTGTGCTTACTTGCATCGCACATATAGTGTAGCTGCTTCTGTGTGGTGGTCGTGAGTGTTACGCATTCACTTGAACAAGTAGAAAAAAATTTAAGCCTTTCTAGGGAGGGAAAAACAAGCAAAATTGCTGACAACATTTGTAATTTTTATGAAGTAATATGTGTGCCACTTACATCACAAAAGTGCATGCGTGCAGGCTTGCGAAGCAAAATATGAGTACATCACTGAATTTTGTGAGGGTACGCTCTATTCAAATTATGTTGTGTGTGTGTGTGTGGGGGGGGGGGGGGGAGTTTCCGCTTTGTTTTATGTTGTTTGTTATTAATGCCAGAAAAGAATCTTTTTTCCCCGGCTTTGCACATTTAAGTTCATAATAAGGGATGCGCACTCGGTGTGTTCTCCTTGACGAGATTTACTCCGATATTCCGCGCTTTGCAGTTTCGTTTCGTGCGCGGGTGCATGCAAACATGACTAACAACAGAGTCTGGTGCAACGCGTTGCCTAAAATGTGCACATCGGCTTGCCTTGCCAAGCATGCATTTCAGCACTAAACACATCTTGGAGGCCTTCCAAGCGCACACAGATACAACTCCGCTGCACCCCGCTCTCTGTTAAAGCCGATACGTAGCGATTAAAAGCTTTAGCACTTTTGCTAACCTGACGGTAGCTGACGCGGCGCCTAGGAAACAGTGGGTTTCCGCAGAGTTTACAACGCTAAGTATGCGAGCGTTGTCCTCAGACAGGGACTGCTGGCCTGCGCGTATTTAGGCGCCGTTTCGGGCGCCTTTTCAGCAGTGGCGGCACCACTCTAAAAATATAGCTCTCGTTGCTTCCTTTCCTGGCCCGGACGAGATGACTTTTCCCCCAGAAAACTGCCTTAGTCTCAGTTCCTGCATTCAACTGTGGCTGGTAAGCAAATGTGCGAAGCTGTCGTCGATCGTTATAAGGAGCAATGCCACAAAGGAATCATGCCGGCCAAAGCTTTCACTTTCCGCTCCCATTCGGCACGTACGCCATTACGAATACCCTGGCCCCGTTCCTGATGTTCGCCAGCTTCTCTGGGCAACAGTACGCACGCGTGTGGCGCCGCTCGTGACTCGCGGGTACGCCATCAGTTCACCTCGACTGAAAAGTCGTCTAGGCTGCGCCCTCGCTCGCACCGCCGCATCGAACTCGATGAATCCTTTGACAACCGACGTGCGAGTCTTTCGCACTGAGTAGCCTAAGTCGGTCTGCCCTTAGCTGCTGCCGGACATCCGACATGATACTCAAGAGGCCGCAACATATTTCACTCCTTCGCACTGCCCCTCGACGCGTATGCACCGAAGATTGCAACGCAGAGGCTCAGCGCAAGCTCCCGAAGCGGCGTTCTGTTCCGTACTTGGCGCCAATAGTAGCAGACGACGGTATTTATTTCTAGATCAGTTTTTACTTTTTTTCTCTCTTCACGTAATCAGATTCTGTGAGTACGTAACCTGGCACCGCCTTGATGGTTACGTCACAACTAAGTCACAATTTGAACAAAATGGCGAAATGTCGAGAATAGGGCCCCCGGTCTTTTAATGTGCGTAGACATCCCATGGACGGAACACACGGCGCCTTTTGCGTTTCGCTTCCATCGAAACGCAGCCGCTGCAGCCGGCATTGAACCGGATCCTTCGGCTGTCGGAGGGTCAGGGTTCAATCCCGCCCTCTGTAATGTTAAGGTAGTACATTGTACATGAATTTTATTGTGTATCCTGCATGTACAAAGCCGTGTATCTGAAAAACGTCAGTACCCGCCGCGGTGGCTCAGTGGTTAGGGCGCTCGGCTACTAATCAAGAGTTCCCGCGTTCGAACCCGACCGCGGCGGCTGCGTTTTTATGGAGGCGAAACGCAAAAGGCGCCCGTGTGCTGTGCGATATCAATGCACGTTAAAGATCTCCAGGTCGTCGAAATTATTCCGGAGCCCTCCACTACGGCACCTCTTCTTCCTTTCTTCTTTCACTCCCTCCTTTATCCCTTACCTTACGGCGTGGTTCAGGTGTCCAACGATATATGAGACAGATACTGCGCCATTTCCTTTCCCCAAAAAACCAATTATTATTCACCTGGTGGTGGTAGTGGTTTTATTAAAAATAATAGTAAAAAGGAAGGAAAAGTTTTTTCGAAATTATACCGGAGCCCTCCACTACGGCACCTCTTCTTCCTTTCTTCTTTCACTCCCTCCTTTATCCATTCCCTTACGGCGTGGTTCAGGTGTCCAACGATATATGAGACAGATACTGCGCCATTTCCTTTCCCCAAAAAACCAATTATTTTTCACCTGGTGGTGGTAGTGGTTTTATAAAAAATAATAGTAAAAAGGAAGGAAAAGTTTTTCGAAATTATTCCGGAGCCCTCCACTACGGCACCTCTTCTTCCTTTCTTCTTTCACTCCATCCTTTATCCCTTCCCTTACGGCGTGGTTCAGGTGTCCAACGATATATGAGACAGATACTGCGCCATTTCCTTTCCCAAAAAAAAAACAATTATTATTCTCCTGGTGGTGGTAGTGGTTTTATTAAAAATAATAATAAAAAGGAAGGAAAAGATTTTTGCTAGCCCCGGCATCTGCCATCGATACTGAAGCACCTGAGCTGGGGCAGCGGAAATAAAGGTCAGCAGGCAGAATGGAGAAATGAAATGACAGAGGTGAGGGGACAGGAATAGAGGATAGGGGGAGAAGTAATATGTTCTGCAAGAAACTGCTTTCGCATAATATTTTGTGGAGGAAAAACGCTAAGGCGCCCGTGTGCTGTGCGATGTCAGTGCATGTTAAAGATCCCCAGGTGGTCGAAATTATTCCGGAGCCCTCCACTACGGCACCTCTTCTTCCTTTCTTCTTTCACTCCCTTCTTTATCCCTTCCCTTACGGCGCGGTTCAGGTGTCCAACGATATATGAGACAGTTACTGCGCCATTTCCTTTCCCCAAAAAAACCAATTATTATTAATATTTGTGCTTAGCAATGCTAAACTGCCAGCCATTTTTTTTTTGATGCCCAACCACTCAAAATTGGCAGGCTTACAAATACAGCGAAATCAGCGACGCAGTTGATCATTGGTAACGGGGACATCTGGCTAGCCGTCGAGGGCGGTGACCTGACGTTCGCGCAGTGAATTGACACTTCATATCATATAATGGTGTAATGGTGTAGCCCAACGAAAACGAAACGGAACCTAGAAGAACAGATGCCGCGCGGAGCGCTAATTGGGAGGTCGACTGTATCAAACACTGCTACTGTCATGCCATCATTTTAAACGCGCGTAGATTTGGCGGTTTTGCGCAAAGTTCGGGCCTGAATTTTGCCCCTACGTCGAACAGACCAGCAGCCCGTCTTCAAAGTCACTTCATATTCCGTCTCCCCTATCAAAGTCTTAGTCTCGTTTGTTTATCGAAGCACCCTAGAAGTGAAGCAGAAGAGGTGCATAGGCCATCCCGTACGTCGTATCAGAATCTCAGTTTTCGCCTGTCTTCTGCGGTTCTGTCTCTTGGCGCTTCTATGCTTGGCCATACCAATGGGAATGTTTGCTCTGCCGTTCAAAATTATCTCCCTGAATCAAAACGTCTACCATCATGAACTTTCGTCCTGCCCATCCCATTATCAGCTTCTGTATTTCGGTTTTTACAACCACTTATAGTAATCCCTACCCCTTCTTTGCCTAAATTTTAGTTTGTATGACCCCCCTAACCTCCTGCAACCACCTCGGATACGGAAACTGTGCGATCCAAATTTTGGTAGGTCATCCCATGCTTGCCACATGCAACTGGTCATTTAAATAGTCACCGCCTGGTTATGGCCAATCCCCATTGTGGGTATGTGCCATTGTGTGAGGCCAACAACAACAACAACAACAACAATAGTGTCCGAGAGGAAACAAAACGCAAAGCGAGGCAAGCCAGGAAAGTGTTGCGGCTGTCGTGGAGAGGAAGGCAGCTCTGAAAGGAGGAAAAGCGCCGTAAGGGAGGGCTATGGGTTGATTTGGACCACCTGGTCCTTTAATGTGCGTTGACATCCCATGGACGGAACACACGGCGCCTTTTGCGTTTCGCTTCCATCGAAACGCAGCCGCTGCAGCCGGCATTGAACCGGATCCTTCGGCTGTCGGAGGGTCAGGGTTCAATCCCGCCCTCTGTAATGTTAAGGTAGTACATTGTACATGAATTTTATTGTGTATCCTGCATGTACAAACCCGTGTATCTGAAAAACGTCAGTACCCGCCGCGGTGGCTCAGTGGTTAGGGCGCTCGGCTACTGATCAAGAGTTCCCGAGTTCGAACCCGACAGCGGCGGCTGCGTTTTTATGGAGGCCAAACGCTAAGGTGCCCGTGTGCTGTGCGATATGAATAATAATAATAATAATAATAATAATAATAATAATAATAATAATTGGTTTTTGGTGGAAAGGAAATGGCGCAGTATCTGTCTCATATATCGTTGGACACCTGAACCGCACCGTAGGGGAAGGGATAAAGGAAGGAGCGAAAGAAGAGAGGACCAAATAGGTCCGTAGTGGAGGGCTCCGGAATAATTTCGACCACCTGGGGATCTTTAACGTGCACTGACATCGCACAGCACACGGGCGCCTTAGCGTTTTTCCTCCATAAAAACGCAGCCGCCGCGGTCGGGTTCGAACCCGGGAACTCCGGATCAGTAGTCGAGCGCCCTAACCACTGAGCCACCGCGGCGGGCAAGATATGAATGCACGTTAAAGATCTCCAGGTGGTCGAAATTATTCCGGAGCCCTCCCCTACGGCACGTCATTCTTCCTTTCTTCTTTCACTCCCTCGTTTATCTCTCCCCTTACGGCGCAGTTCAGGTGTCCGAGGATATATGAGACAGATATTGCGCCATTTCCTTTCCCCAAAAACCAATTATTATTGTTCAACGTAGAACGCAGGGGCCAAGAGAGCCGAGGCTCTAGAGCTTAGGTTCGGTAATATGGAGAAAGCGGACATAGCGTATATATGTTGATGCGGCGGGTGGCTGGACGGGAGCGGCAGTAGCTTCGGTCGTCAACGGCCGAGGGGCTCCAGTCTCCGTGGCTTATTCGTTCGCGGTTGTAAACTACTGTGTACGGCCGTTGGTTGCGTGCTCCATTCCCGTCAGATCACCTGAAGAGGCCGAGGAGGCGGCCATAGCCTTGGCGATGGTCTCCACCTCTGCAGAAACCATCTTCAGCGACTCTAAATCTGCGATTCGTAATTTCGCCAAAGGCCGGGTCTCCCCCGTCGCCCTGTCTCTCCTCCACTCCACCAAAGACCAACTCCGCCCGATCCAATTGATCTGGGTCCCTGCGCACTCATCCCATCCACGAAACGAGGCGGCCCACAATCATGCCCGAGGATTCGTCGACCGGGATGTGGTGTCGCCCGTCCTGCGGACGGCGAGACATCGTATGGTAACATTTCATGACATAACCATGCACCACCGTTTAGGTAGACTTCTATATCCCCCCGCACATATTTCTCTAACCAAACACCAAGAGGATGCGTGAAGGCAACTCCAAACGAACACCTTCCCCAACCCCGCGAAATATGCCCGCATATACCCTGGTGTCTACTCTCCCTCCTGTCAACTATGTGGCCAACGTGCCACTCTATCCCACATACTCTGGGCTTGCCCTCGGCACTCCCCTCCGCGACGTTTGCAGCTCTCGAATCCAGACCAGTGGGAGGCCGCATTGCTCAGTTCCGGCTCGGACACACAGATCCGGGTTGGGACAAGAGCCCTAGAAGTTACCGGACGCCACGGGCTCATGGCCACTTGATGGGGCTATACCCCCACACCAACTGCTGCCTTGGTCGATGAAAATAAAGTTTATCCTCCTCCTCCTCCTCCTCCTCCTCCTCCTCCTCCTCCTCCGCGGCAGCCATCCGGGGACGCAACACAGAGACTTCGGAGGAAGTGTCTATAGCGCTCGCCTGCGTAGGAACAAAAGCGAAATTCGTAGTAAGCGACAGTAAAACTGCCATTCAAAATTTTGGAAGAGGCAGGATCTCGCCGGAAGCGGCCAAGATCCTTAGCCAACAACCGCTGGATAAGAAAATTCATTTAATTTGGACACCCGCAGACGCCGCCGTCCCCGGTGACGAGGCGGCTCACGAGAAATATAGCCCGACTCCTCTATTTCCTGGTAGCCTATAGAGCCTCCCGAACACTGGGGAAAGAGGAGCGCCTGTAAAATTACGGGGAAATTGTTGACCATTACAAATTGGGACGTATGCTGGCACCCCCACCAGACACAAAATTAAATAATGGAGAAGCTGTCGCGAGGACAGGCGACAGCTGAGGAGCAGCTGAGGTCGCATGATCGATGCACACACGGTGGGGCGAGAGGAACCCTCGACCATATAACTTGGGAGTGCCCAAATTCTCCCGGGGCGAGCAAAAATATTGATAGTAGAGAAGCCCGTGCTAAGAAGCCCAGACCCTCAGCGCACACCCATCCATCTGGTGGTGGTGGTGGTGGTGAAAAGCATTTATTCGATATAGGTATTACATAGAGGTGTTCGGGGGCTTCCCTTATGGCTGATTCACACGATGGTCCGTTCGCCCGCGGCCCGCGCATCACGTGTTCATGCGCCACTAAAAACTGGCCTGCGATTCGATGACGTCAAGCGGATGCGACGGGCCAAAAGAGCAGACGACGCGCTGGGTGTTCCACTGTTGCCGAATTATTTTAAAGTGTTTGTCAACGCTGGTCAAACTGGTCTTTCCTTGCGACCCATGACTGCGATTGAATGGTGCAGGTGCGGCCCTTTGTCCAGTTCCTCAATGGCCTGGGCCGTCTTGCTAGCCCCGTCGATCGCTTCGTCATGGTAGTGAACGCAGTGCAGCTTGTCAAAACAGCGCGCCAGCTCAGCGAAATGCGGCAGCCGAAATACTGGCAAGAGCGGTGGTTGCCAAAGCTGGCGGGCGCATCTTCGCGGGCCGCCGCTAATTCCCGCGAGGGGAGAGGCACTTGAACTTCCTTGGTTGTGCAGCCCGCGGGCCGACAGCACGCCTCTCGATTTGGTGGCGCACGAACACGTGATGCGCGGGCCGCGGGCGAAAGGGCCGTCGTGTGAATAGGCTATTACTGGGAAGCCTCCCCACATACCAGGTGGAGTCCCTAGTCCGGGACCCCATTGGCAGAAGCCGCCGTCCGCGGGGTAGACTGCTAACGCCAGGCACAAGAGGCACAGATCGGAAATGTCCCGCTTTGTGTCGCCTGTTTCGTCTCTATCGTGTAGCGAACGAAGAGGTCGTCACGCGGTGCGTATCGAGGATGAATCGGGTCCGTATCTCGGGCCGCTTTCATTTGAAGCTTGCTCTAGCGTGTCGCCTTGCCGCGTTCTGAAAGGTGTCGTCTAACCTTGCTAGCAAGGCTTGACATGCGAGAGCTTAGGTGGATGTTCGTTTGTCTGTTTGTCCGCATACGGCATGCATAGCCGCTGTGCTGCATTTGTGTGGACAAATTCATTGAAAAATTGGCACACTCAAGATCCGACAGAATGCGATCATTTTGTATTTACAGAAAAAAAATTGCTTCGAAAGCAACAGACGGTGTTATATGGAATAAAAATCGGAAGCCAATTATTTTGCTGCGAATGTGTGAATGCATGGCAACTGCCTCGTCTCAAAATGATTTGCTACCAAACCATGAAACCAAAGGGCGGGCTCAACACGAAAGTACATATGTTTCCTGCGTGTTCCCTAAGCCATAAATACGACAATACACTCTGCTTGCATTCAAATAATGAACAGTAGTCCACCCAATATATCGGTTCGAAAGCTACCAAGGCATGCACTCTGCTTTTAGTGCGTGAATTATCACTGGAAGCGCCAAGCAAGACAGGGGAGCAGCTGCCAACGTTCCTCCATAGCGTGCCACTCTTGACATCGCGTTTCAGTGTCGAATAAAATACCGCGGGAGAAAAAATATCTCGGAAAAAGATTTCAAGCATGTTATAATTACCTGACAACAGACTGTGTGAAAATAACAGCCGATCCTTCAATTTTCAGGTACGCGCGCGCGAACACGCACACACACACGCACGCGTGCTTTTTCCATCTTTGATCCAGCCCAAATCGGGGCAAATCGACGCAAGGCGACTAAAATTAATAATAATAATAATAATAATAATAATAATAATAATAATAATAATAATAATAATAATAATAATAATAATAATAATAATAATAATAATTATAATAATAATAATAATAATAATAATAATAATTGGTGTTTGGGGAAAGGAAATGGCGCAGTATCTGTCTCATATATCGTTGGACACCCGAACCGCACCGTAAGGGAAGGGTAAGGGAGGGAGTGAAAGAAGAAAGGAAGAAAGGGTGTCGTAGTGGAGGGCTCCGGAATAATTTCGACAACCTGGGGATTTTTAACATGCACTGACATCGCACAGCACACGGGCGCCTTGGCGTTTTTCCTCCATAAAAACGCAGCCGCCGCGGTCGAGTTCGAACCCGGAAACTCCGGATCAGTAGTCGAACGCTCTAACCATTGAGCCACCGCGGCGGGTTGCAAGGCGAGTAACATATACATTTCAGTACGTGATGGAAAATTCCAGAGGCAATAAGCAACTTAACGATGTAAACTGGATGCAAAAAATACGTACGCCTAACATAAATAACCCGCCGCGGAGGCTCAGTGTAAGGGCGCTCGACTACTGATCCGGAGTTCCCGTGTTCGAACCCGACCGCGGCGGCTGCGTTTTTATGGAGGAAAAACGCTAAAGCGCTCGTGTGCTGTGCGATGTCAGTGCACGTTAAAGATCCCCAGGTGGTCGAAATTATTCCGCAGCCCTCCACTACGGCACCTCCTTCTTCCTTTCTTCTTTCACTCCCTCCCTTATCCCTTCCCTTACGGCGCGGTTCAGGTGTCCAACGATATGCGAGACAGATACTGCGCCGTTTCCTTTCCTCAAAAAAACAATTATTATTATTATTATTATTATTATTATTATTATTATTAAGCGTTCAGTGTAGCCGCACTCCCCGGGTTTCAGTGGTGTTGCCAAGCCTCTGAGTAGCAAGTGTAACGGGCTCACTGGGTCAGTGCCACCTCAGTCGCTCGGTGAGTAAGTAGGCGGTGGCGTTCACTTACAAACTGAGGCAGTTATGAGCCTTTCCTTTGCGCAGCACAGGAATGCTTTTGAGGGCACATAACCGGCTCCCTAGGTCAGTGGCCACCTCAATCGCGCTTTCAGGTATACGTAGCCGTAGTGTTCCACCTGCAAGAAACTGCTTTCGCGCAATATTTTGTGCTTAGCAATGCTAAACTGCCAGCCATATATTTTTTTTTTTGATGCCCAACCACTCAAAATTGGCAGGCTTACAAATACAATGAAATCAGCGACGCAGTTGTACATTGGTAGCGGGGACATCTGGCTACCCGTCGAGGGCGGTGACCTGACGTTCGCGCAGAGAACTGGGCCTACAGTTTCCGATTTTTCTGACACTTCATATCATAATGGTGTAGCCCAACAAAAACGGAACTGAGTCCTGAAGAACGCACGCGCGGAGTGCTAATTGGGAGGTCGACTGTATCACACACTGCTACTGTCATGCCATCATTTTAAACGCGCGTAGATGTGGCGCTTTTGCGTAAAGTTCGGGCTTAAATTTTGCCCCTACGTCGAACAGACCAGCAGCACGTCTTCAAAGTCACTTCATATTCCGTCTCCCCTCTCAAAGTCTTAGTCTCGTTTGCTTATCGCAGCACCCCAAAAGTGAGGCAGAAGAGGTGCATAGGCCATCCCGTACGTCGTATTGGTGTCCGAGAGGAAACCAACGCAGAGCGAGGCAAGCCAGGAAAGTGTTGCGGCTGTCGTGGAGAGGAAGGCAGCTCTGAAAGGAGGAAAAGCGCCGTAAGGGAGGGCTATGGGTTGATTTGGACCACCTGGGGCTCTATACTCGACACGCATGGCCGCCGTTCGCCGCCATATTGTCTCTCTGTTTGGCTTATTAGGCGATCACGTGCAAGTCACGAGTTTTAAATTTGTGGTGCGAAACTTACAGGCTTCGAAATAGCTTTCTGCCGTGACGTCAAAATGACGTGTACTTGAAGACTGATTTTTAGCACAGTTATATTTTGTGCCGGGTTGGTAAATTTAAATGTCTGTGGAGGAAAAACGAAGCTACAGCTGGCATGGAAGAAAACACTTGGCTCGTTTTAGCAATTTTGAGAAAAAAAAGTTCGTACTGTGAGGGTTGCTTCCTAGAATGTGATTGGCTGGAGGAATGTCACGTGATTCACGTGATACGCAAGCTTAATTCAGTGAGGTAAAAATGACGTTTAGTGACGCAAAGGAAATGCTGCCATTGCTGAAAAATGCCCCATTTGGCCGCCTTAATTTGAGACGGCAGCAAGATGGTCGAATTATGGTGGACATAGTCGAATTATGACCACACTGATTTATACGGCTGTTAGCTCACCGTAGTTTGGTAGGCGCTTATTTGAAGTAATAAACTGTTCCGAAACATGGTTGTTTTGAATGTAGAAGCATTGAAACGGCGTTATAATGGTACCTCTTAATTATGCAGCCTTTTAAAGCCTTAATTATCAGAGCGTAATTTTACACCCGCGTGAGGACTCTAGCTGCGCTCCCGTTTCAAACGCTTCTCTCATGCTAAGAAATTATCGGACCGCGCGGTCGCGGTTGCTACAGCGCGGACATGGCGGCGTCCGTAGCTGCCGTTTGTTGTCACTGGCTGCGAAAAGCGAAGCATTCGTGAGTGCGCCTCAGTGTTTTCGAAGGACTGCCCGGTTCGTGAGTGTGACTGCCTGGCCAGCGATATATAGTGTGGTGGCTGTGCAAGAAGATTTGCGGAAAGGGGCAGCTCGTGAGCACACTGGTCTGCCTTAAACATGGTATTGTAGGTGCTGAGTCCGTAGCTGCCGTTTGTTGTCACGGGCTGCGAGAAGCGAAGCATTCGTGAGCGCGCCTCAGTGTTTTCGAAGGACTGCCCGGTTCGTGAGTGTGACTGCCTGGCCAGCGATATATGGTGTGGTGGCTGTGCAAGAAGATTTGCGGAAAGGGGCAGCTCGTGAGCACACTGGTCTGCCTTAAACATGGTATTGTAGGTGCTGAGTCCGTAGCTGCCGTTTGTTGTCACGGGCTGCGAGAAGCGAAGCATTCGTGAGCGCGCCTCAGTGTTTTCGAAGGACTGCCCGGTTCGTGAGTGTGACTGCCTGGCCAGCGATATATGGTGTGGTGGCTGTGCAAGAAGATTTGCGGAAAGGGGCAGCTCGTGAGCACACTGGTCTGCCTTAAACATGGTATTGTAGGTGCTGAGTCCGTAGCTGCCGTTTGTTGTCACGGGCTGCGAGAAGCGAAGCATTCGTGAGTGCGCCTCAGTGTTTTCGAAGGACTGCCCGGTTCGTGAGTGTGACTGCCTGGCCAGCGATATATGGTGTGGTGGCTGTGCAAGAAGATTTGCGGCAAGGGGCAGCTCGTGAGCACACTGGTCTGCCTTAAACATGGTATTGTAGGTGCTGCGTCCGTAGCTGCCGTTTGTTGTCACGGGCTGCGAGAAGCGAAGCATTCGTGAGCGCGCCTCAGTGTTTTCGAAGGACTGCCCGGTTCGTGAGTGTGACTGCCTGGCCAGCGATATATGGTGTGGTGGCTGTGCAAGAAGATTTGCGGCAAGGGGCAGCTCGTGAGCGCACTGGTCTGCCTTAAACATGGTATTGTAGGTGCTGAGTCCGTAGCTGCCGTTTGTTGTCACGGGCTGCGAGAAGCGAAGCATTCGTGAGTGCGCCTCAGTGTTTTCGAAGGACTGCCCGGTTCGTGAGTGTGACTGCCTGGCCAGCGATATATGGTGTGGTGGCTGTGCAAGAAGATTTTCGGCAAGGGGCAGCTCGTGAGCACACTGGTCTGCCTTAAACATGGTATTGTAGGTGCTGAGTCCGTAGCTGCCGTTTGTTGTCACGGGCTGCGAGAAGCGAAGCATTCGTGAGCGCGCCTCAGTGTTTTCGAAGGACTGCCCGGTTCGTGAGTGTGACTGCCTGGCCAGCGATATATGGTGTGGTGGCTGTGCAAGAAGATTTTCGGCAAGGGGCAGCTCGTGAGCACACTGGTCTGCCTTAAACATGGTATTGTAGGTGCTGAGTCCGTAGCTGCCGTTTGTTGTCACGGGCTGCGAGAAGCGAAGCATTCGTGAGTGCGCCTCAGTGTTTTCGAAGGACTGCCCGGTTCGTGAGTGTGACTGCCTGGCCAGCGATATATGGTGTGGTGGCTGTGCAAGAAGATTTGCGGAAAGGGGCAGCTCGTGAGCACACTGGTCTGCCTTAAACATGGTATTGTAGGTGCTGCGTCCGTAGCTGCCGTTTGTTGTCACGGGCTGCGAGAAGCGAAGCATTCGTGAGCACGCCTCAGTGTTTTCGAAGGACTGCCCGGTTCGTGAGTGTGACTGCCTGGCCAGCGATATATGGTGTGGTGGCTGTGCAAGAAGATTTGCGGCAAGGGGCAGCTCGTGAGCGCACTGGTCTGCCTTAAACATGGTATTGTAGGTGCTGCGTCCGTAGCTGCCGTTTGTTGTCACGGGCTGCGAGAAGCGAAGCATTCGTGAGCGCGCCTCAGTGTTTTCGAAGGACTGCCCGGTTCGTGAGTGTGACTGCCTGGCCAGCGATATATGGTGTGGTGGCTGTGCAAGAAGATTTGCGGCAAGGGGCAGCTCGTGAGCGCACTGGTCTGCCTTAAACATGGTATTGTAGGTGCTGAGTCCGTAGCTGCCGTTTGTTGTCACGGGCTGCGAGAAGCGAAGCATTCGTGAGTGCGCCTCAGTGTTTTCGAAGGACTGCCCGGTTCGTGAGTGTGACTGCCTGGCCAGCGATATATGGTGTGGTGGCTGTGCAAGAAGATTTGCGGCAAGGGGCAGCTCGTGAGCACACTGGTCTGCCTTAAACATGGTATTGTAGGTGCTCCGGCCGTTACTCTGATCCTGTGTTTCAAGGCGCGATCGGTAGCTGTGAACGTCTGGACACCAATTAGTTCAGTGTTTGCCTCTATTTACATGCTGTCGCTGACCTTATATTCTACTGCGTGAGTGATGAGAGGGTGGCACAAAGGGTTGTCTGCCGGCTGAGCAACATGCTTCCAGAATGTGTTCGGCTTGTCGGCGGGACTGTGCTCATCAGGAAATTGCCCTCATCAGTGCATCATCTGTGTGCATCAGTGTCTGTGTGCATAAGGGCAGTTTCTGAAGACAGCGGTGTCAGCAAGGCAGCGTACATGTGCCAGGTACATCGTCTCGAGTATCGATGAGGTAAGGGAAACAGCAACGAAAAATTGCTGTTGACTTTCTTCAGATGGCTGCATGCAAAGTTCATATTGATGGCTGGTGGCCTTCTTCGGGTGCGTAATAACAAGTCCCTTATGTTCCTACCCTTTTTTGGTCACATGCAAACAGCTGTGAATTTCGTGGCACATTTATTTGTAGCCTATTAAGCGAGGAAGCCTTGCGCAAATAAAAACAGCATTTCAAAATAGTCTTGTCTGTAAAGTAAAACGCACAAAGAGTTTTCAGATTACTACAATATGTGGATGTGGGTGACTCGTAGGGCGTCTGCATGTCTATCGTTTTCTTTCATTGCACACAAATGCAATGGTTTGGCATCTGCATTTTGATAAATGCAGTTGCAAAAGCATTCGTGTAGTGAGATTTTAATGCAGTTAAATATTCTGAGGTAAAGTTAACCTTGGACTTCCCCTACAATGTGCCTAGTAGCAGTTGCCTTCACTGCAAGACAATAAAAATAAATATGTAATAATTATTTATACCCATCAGTCTGGCTGTAGTCAAGCTGTTTTCACAGTCTTGTTTTACTTCCTCCATCATTTTGATAGAGATGACCAATAAAATATAACTGTTACAAAAGCAGTTTATTTGAGTAGTAGTTACAGTCATACATGAAACTTTAGTTTGATAATTACAGCCCTGTGATGTCTCGTATTTGAAAGTCTTTTCTCTTCTGTGTGTATGAAACTTGCATTGCACTCAAGCTCACGCACTAAAGACAGTGTTGATTGCCTTCCAGGTGACATGTGTATAATGTGCCTCTTCGATGCATCACTGCTATCCTAGGAAGTCATGTGCTGAGGAATGCTGCTGCAAGGTTCAACATCATTCACCTCTCAGCTAGAGTGCTTCTTGAGCAAAGAATCATTCTTTGGAAGGGTTGCATTGGATGTCTTCACAGGTGTCAAGTGCTGTACATATGGAACAGGATTCTTTTCAAAGGCAATCACAACTTGCACTGTGCGACACATTGCATGCATCCGCACTTAGCTGCAGGACACACTGCCATATTTTTCACCTCTAATCTTGCTATGATCAGTCTATGTAAACATTTTTTGTGCTTCAAGTTTCATTGCACACAGCAAGAAAGCTGTTCAAGTCTGTGATTTTTGTGCTGCTCTTTAAACAGGACCAAATTTTCCTTTCAGTTTGTCACTAGTGTGTGTAATGACAGGTTTGTTTGATGTGTAGACTAGGCTTTTCTCTAATGCTGCAGTTCTTCACGTGACAGGAAGCGTAGAAGAAACTTTAATCCTACCATCTGCAAATTGGCCAGATGTGTGCTTAAACACATGCTTTAACGCTACTGAACAGTTGCTAATTCTTAATGTACTGCAATGCTGTGTGCTCTCTTTATGCAGAATGTGCATGTTGGTGCTTTAGTGCAGTGAAACAGAGGAAGTCACCAAAATGTTTTTCTCCTGCCAGCAGAGCTTTGAACCAGTACTTCTCTTTGATTTCTGTTAAAAGTTTGTGCTTCATGACGTGATTACTGCTTCACTGAAATTTCTTGACATGCACGAAACATAGGGATGTGTATGCAGTCATTTATCACATCTTGCTCAGGGCGCAGTCTGATTTTGTAGGCAACTGTTCGTCCGATAGGATGTCCCTAATGTGTCATCTGTGTGTGCTCACAGAGCAAAGCAAGCTTTGTCTCCTGGCATTTCTTTGCCTCTGTGCCTGTTTTCTACTGTTGCTTTTAAATGCTATGTGTAGTGATACAGCAATCCACTAGTTTTCCTCAGAGCAAAAAGTGAGGCAACTCTTTCATGTTTGCCATCTGCCAAGCTTGTATGAATGAAAGACAAGGCAGCTGTCTGCTAGTTCGATTAGTTTCGCTGTGTAACGCCCCGCTTTTACCAACCTTGTTGCTGGCACTTTGCTTCTTGGCTGCTGCTAATGCTGTTAGGCGAATTTGACAAAAATTCCAGACAATCTGTTCAACCTATGTTTCTTTGGTAAAACTGGGGCATCAGTGGATGCATTGCTATTTTTTGATTCAACACAGGAATCTACTGGATTTGGCACTTCGGGAAATGGGCATTATCAATGTGCACATATACCGCATCACACTTCTTTCACACATTGCAACTTGTCTTGTTACCGGAGAAATCTGCCTCTGTGACCCTGATGTGTGCGGGATTTTACCACTTTCGCTGTGTGGCAGCAGCAATCGGCTCATTACTGTCATTGCCATCACATGTCCTGCAGCAGTCATGAAATTTTCTTTTGTATCAAAAACAAATGTGTTTGTTGTGATACTTTGCAGAAAGGAAGTTTGTTCTACAGCTGACTTGCTCCAAAATTTTGCTTGAGCTTCAAAAGAAAATTGGAAGCAAAGCAATTATTTTTTTTAAACATGCTAATATTTCAGGGGGCTCAAATGTTGTGCAATATATCTTCCAGTGCACTCAATTTCCACTAACATATTGCAGTTTTCTGTGCCTTGGTATTACAGTTGATTTGTTTAGTCAATAAAATACACCAGTTTCACTTACATCTATCCTGATCACCAGTTTATTGTCTACTTCACCCAGTACTCAGGCCTTCCCTTGCGATTAACTGTGTCAGTGCCACCAATGTCTAATCCCACCTCTGTGTAAAATTATCTATGCATGCGTGGCTGTGCTGATGTTCGGCAAAAAAAAGATGCAAATGACTAAATGCGTGAGAAAATTGCATTCAACCCTTTAGGGCACTTTGTACACAACTGCGTACATTGCGAAATAATTTTTCTCGTGGTTTGCTTTAGTTGTCACTGATTTATTCATTTCAATCCCATTTAGCATCCATCGTCCTCTAAATAGGGTGCTTTTTATGGTTTCAGCACATATTTTTCTGGCAGAATACAACAGCATAGCAACTGCTCCAGTATGTATGTTTGTAAACAATGCCTAGATAAAAAATTGGAATGCTTGTTCTGCTTTGTATTTGGCATTTCTGTTTTGGTTTTTAATGGTGTGCCAGCTGTCTTCAATTGTAATGAATTGCAGGGTTGTAGTCAAGTCTTCAGGCCACATGGTCTGCTTTTGATCCCCGAAGTGCGAAACTCAGTATTCTTGAAGCTTAAAGGGCCTTGAAAGGCTAAAACAAGGGTTTTCCTCACCTTGCAGACGTTTATAGCATGATGGGTGCCTTGAATACTCCACTACACAGCTAAAAAGTGAAGAACCCTGTGGCGTGAAGTCTTCACGTAGGGGTCTACATGCACTGTATCGTTGCAATTCCTACTGCTGACTTCTCCTTTTAGCTGTGTATTGTATGGTGCTGTGAGGATAATTTATTTCGTGTTGAACAATCTCCTGTGGTTTATTAATTATCATGAATACATTCTATGTGGTGCACACATTAAAAAACCTACCGAAAGCCAGTGGCTACCGTCGCTGGCTAGATTGCTTTTTGTGCATCCTGGAGACTTTTATCTTAATAGTACCCTAACCAGAACACTACCGCTGTCTGTATTGGTGCCTCCCATATGTTGTCCTGAGGGCGACATCAACATTGAATGTCTTGCCTATTTTCTGTCTAATCTTACGCTTTTGTTTTTCCTGCCATGTTCCTGCCTCTATTGCTGCAATATTTGGCTGTATTAAATTCAAAAAAGCAGTTACCAATTTTATGTGTTCCCCCACTCTTCTTTGTATACTTCCGGGCCTTCAGAGTATGGAAATAAATTAATTTCCTCCTTGTCTGTAGTGCTCCTAAGTTTACTGTCACGTTTTTGTTCTCCTTCAGCTCTTCGGCTCATGGTGCCACTTAGTTGTCTCTTTAAATACTGCGTGCAAGATCAACTGGAATGCTTGGCCCCAAAACACATGTTCGGGCTTTGTGTGACATGTACTAGGCAATGAGTGTGCATACATGAACATTAAATTAAGTTTCTTGCATCATACAAATAAAGCTGCCGCGGTGGCTCAGTGGTTATGGTGGTTGGCTGCTGACCCGAAAGACGCAGGTTCAATCCCGGCCGCAGTGGTAGAGGCCCGTGTACTGTGCGATGACAGTTCACGGCAAAGAATTCGAGGGGGTCGAAATTATCGAGAGCTCTCTACTACAGCATCTCTCATAGCTTGAGTCGCTTTGGGATCATAAACCCCATAAAACAAAGCAAATAAAGCAAGTATCTTGCACATTGCATGTGTCTTACTATAACATGGTGTCGTCACCGATATTTACTCTCTACCTCTATGTTCCTCCCCTGCCCCTTTGTGGAATAACAGGTGAAGGAACTTTTCCTTATCCGACCTCTCCACCTTTTCGGGCATATATCTTTCTCTCTTACTTGGAAGCTTGCTGTACTGTACTTGATCAGGCATCTAAAGGAGCTGCTTGATTTGTTGTTGTTGTTGTTAGCCTATCAACGAAGAAACTTTAAGATGCTGCCTCACTCGTGTTGCTTGTGTGGACAGCAAGGGAGGTGAGGCGGCCTGTAAGTGCTCAAGAAAATAATTTTGCCCCACCTCACAGAATGTTGTGCTTACTTGCATCGCACATATAGTGTAGCTGCTTCTGTGTGGTGGTCGTGAGTGTTACGCATTCACTTGAACAAGTAGAAAAAAATTTAAGCCTTTCTAGGAAGGGAAAAACAAGCAAAATTGCTGACAACATTTGTAATTTTTATGAAGTAATATGTGTGCCACTTACATCACAAAAGTGCATGCGTGCAGGCTTGCGAAGCAAAATATGAGTACATCACTGAATTTTGTGAGGGTACGCTCTATTCAAATTATGTTGTGTGTGTGTGTGGGGGGGGGGGGGAGTTTCCGCTTTGTTTTATGTTGTTTGTTATTAATGCCAGAAAAGAATCTTTTTTCCCCGGCTTTGCACATTTAAGTCGATAATAAGGGATGCGCACTCGGTGTGTTCTCCTTGACGAGATTTACTCCGATATTCCGCGCTTTGCAGTTTCGTTTCGTGCGCGGGTGCATGCAAACATGACTAACAACAGAGTCTGGTGCAACGCGTTGCCTAAAATGTGCACATCGGCTTGCCTTGCCAAGCATGCATTTCAGCACTAAACACATCTTGGAGGCCTTCCAAGCGCACACAGATACAACTCCGCTGCACCCCGCTCTCTGTTAAAGCCGATACGTAGCGATTAAAAGCTTTAGCACTTTTGCTAACCTGACGGTAGCTGACGCGGCGCCTAGGAAACAGTGGGTTTCCGCAGAGTTTACAACGCTAAGTATGCGAGCGTTGTCCTCAGACAGGGACTGCTGGCCTGCGCGTATTTAGGCGCCGTTTCGGGCGCCTTTTCAGCAGTGGCGGCACCACTCTAAAAATATAGCTCTCGTTGCTTCCTTTCCTGGCCCGGACGAGATGACTTTTCCCCCAGAAAACTGCCTTAGTCTCAGTTCCTGCATTCAACTGTGGCTGGTAAGCAAATGTGCGAAGCTGTCGTCGATCGTTATAAGGAGCAATGCCACAAAGGAATCATGCCGGCCAAAGCTTTCACTTTTCGCTCCCATTCGGCACGTACGCCATTACGAATACCCTGGCCCCGTTCCTGATGTTCGCCAGCTTCTCTGGGCAACAGTACGCACGCGTGTGGCGCCGCTCGTGACTCGCGGGTACGCCATCAGTTCACCTCGACTGAAAAGTCGTCTAGGCTGCGCCCTCGCTCGCACCGCCGCATCGAACTCGATGAATCCTTTGACAACCGACGTGCGAGTCTTTCGCACTGAGTAGCCTAAGTCGGTCTGCCCTTAGCTGCTGCCGGACATCCGACATGATACTCAAGAGGCCGCAACATATTTCACTCCTTCGCACTGCCCCTCGACGCGTATATGCACCGAAGATTGCAACGCAGAGGCTCAGCGCAAGCTCCCGAAGCGGCGTTCTGTTCCGTACTTGGCGCCAATAGTAGCAGACGACGGTATTTATTTCTAGATCAGTTTTTACTTTTTTTCTCTCTTCACGTAATCAGATTCTGTGAGTACGTAACCTGGCACCGCCTTGATGGTTACGTCACAACTAAGTCACAATTTGAACAAAATGGCGAAATGTCGAGAATAGGGCCCCCGGTCTTTTAATGTGCGTAGACATCCCATGGACGGAACACACGGCGCCTTTTGCGTTTCGCTTCCATCGAAACGCAGCCGCTGCAGCCGGCATTGAACCGGATCCTTCGGCTGTCGGAGGGTCAGGGTTCAATCCCGCCCTCTGTAATGTTAAGGTAGTACATTGTACATGAATTTTATTGTGTATCCTGCATGTACAAAGCCGTGTATCTGAAAAACGTCAGTACCCGCCGCGGTGGCTCAGTGGTTAGGGCGCTCGGCTACTAATCAAGAGTTCCCGCGTTCGAACCCGACCGCGGCGGCTGCGTTTTTATGGAGGCGAAACGCAAAAGGCGCCCGTGTGCTGTGCGATATCAATGCACGTTAAAGATCTCCAGGTCGTCGAAATTATTCCGGAGCCCTCCACTACGGCACCTCTTCTTCCTTTCTTCTTTCACTCCCTCCTTTATCCCTTACCTTACGGCGTGGTTCAAATGTCCAACGATATATGAGACAGATACTGCGCCATTTCCTTTCCCCAAAAAACCAATTATTATTCACATGGTGGTGGTAGTGGTTTTATTAAAAATAATAGTAAAAAGGAAGGAAAAGTTTTTTCGAAATTATTCCGGAGCCCTCCACTACGGCACCTCTTCTTCCTTTCTTCTTTCACTCCCTCCTTTATCCCTTGCCTTACGGCGTGGTTCAGGTGTCCAACGATATATGAGACAGATACTGCGCCATTTCCTTTCCCCAAAAAACCAAATATTATTCACCTGGTGGTGGTAGTGGTTTTATAAAAAATAATAGTAAAAAGGAAGGAAAAGTTTTTCGAAATTATTCCGGAGCCCTCCACTACGGCACCTCTTTTTCCTTTCTTCTTTCACTCCATCCTTTATCCCTTCCCTTACGGCGTGGTTCAGGTGTCCAACGATATATGAGACAGATACTGCGCCATTTCCTTTCCCCAAAAAAAAACAATTATTATTCTCCTGGTGGTGGTAGTGGTTTTATTAAAAATAATAATAAAAAGGAAGGAAAAGATTTTTGCTAGCCCCGGCATCTGCCATCGATACTGAAGCACCTGAGCTGGGGCAGCGGAAATAAAGGTCAGCAGGCAGAATGGAGAAATGAAATGACAGAGGTGAGGGGACAGGAATAGAGGATAGGGGGAGAAGTAATATGTTCTGCAAGAAACTGCTTTCGCATAATATTTTGTGGAGGAAAAACGCTAAGGCGCCCGTTTGCTGTGCGATGTCAGTGCATGTTAAAGATCCCCAGGTGGTCGAAATTATTCCGGAGCCCTCCACTACGGCACCTCTTCTTCCTTTCTTCTTTCACTCCCTCCTTTATCCCTTCCCTTACGGCGCGGTTCAGGTGTCCAACGATATATGAGACAGTTACTGCGCCATTTCCTTTCCCCAAAAAAACCAATTATTATTATTAATATTTTGTGCTTAGCAATGCTAAACTGCCAGCCATTTTTTTTTTGATGCCCAACCACTCAAAATTGGCAGGCTTACAAATACAGCGAAATCAGCGACGCAGTTGATCATTGGTAACGGGGACATCTGGCTAGCCGTCGAGGGCGGTGACCTGACGTTCGCGCAGTGAATTGGGCCTACAGTTTCCGATTTTTCTGACACTTCATATCATATAATGGTGTAATGGTGTAGCCCAACGAAAACGAAACGGAACCTAGAAGAACAGATGCCGCGCGGAGCGCTAATTGGGAGGTCGACTGTATCAAACACTGTTACTGTCATGCCATCATTTTAAACGCGCGTAGATTTGGCGGTTTTGCGCAAAGTTCGGGCCTGAATTTTGCCCCTACGTCGAACAGACCAGCAGCCCGTCTTCAAAGTCACTTCATATTCCGTCTCCCCTATCAAAGTCTTAGTCTCGTTTGTTTATCGAAGCACCCTAGAAGTGAAGCAGAAGAGGTGCATAGGCCATCCCGTACGTCGTATCAGAATCTCAGTTTTCACCTGTCTTCTGCGGTTCTGTCTCTTGGCGCTTCTATGCTTGGCCATACCAATGGGAATGTTTGCTCTGCCGTTCAAAATTATCTCCTTGAATCAAAACGTCTACCATCATGAACTTTCGTCCTGCCCATCCCATTATCAGCTTCTGTATTTCGGTTTTTACAACCACTTATAGTAATCCCTACCCCTTCTTTGCCTAAATTTTAGTTTGTATGACCCCCCTAACCTCCTGCAACCACCTCGGATACGGAAACTGTGCGATCCAAATTTTGGTAGGTCATCCCATGCTTGCCACATGCAACTGGTCATTTAAATAGTCACCGCCTGGTTATGGCCAATCCCCATTGTGGGTATGTGCCATTGTGTGAGGCCAACAACAACAACAACAACAACAATAGTGTCCGAGAGGAAACAAAACGCAAAGCGAGGCAAGCCAGGAAAGTGTTGCGGCTGTCGTGGAGAGGAAGGCAGCTCTGAAAGGAGGAAAAGCGCCGTAAGGGAGGGCTATGGGTTGATTTGGACCACCTGGTCCTTTAATGTGCGTTGACATCCCATGGACGGAACACACGGCGCCTTTTGCGTTTCGCTTCCATCGAAACGCAGCCGCTGCAGCCGGCATTGAACCGGATCCTTCGGCTGTCGGAGGGTCAGGGTTCAATCCCGCCCTCTGTAATGTTAAGGTAGTACATTGTACATGAATTTTATTGTGTATCCTGCATGTACAAACCCGTGTATCTGAAAAACGTCAGTACCCGCCGCGGTGGCTCAGTGGTTAGGGCGCTCGGCTACTGATCAAGAGTTCCCGAGTTCGAACCCGACAGCGGCGGCTGCGTTTTTATGGAGGCCAAACGCTAAGGTGCCCGTGGGCTGTGCGATATGAATAATAATAATAATAATAATAATAATAATAATAATAATAATAATAATAATTGGTTTTTGGTGGAAAGGAAATGGCGCAGTATCTGTCTCATATATCGTTGGACACCTGAACCGCACCGTAGGGGAAGGGATAAAGGAAGGAGCGAAAGAAGAGAGGACCAAATAGGTCCGTAGTGGAGGGCTCCGGAATAATTTCGACCACCTGGGGATCTTTAACGTGCACTGACATCGCACAGCACACGGGCGCCTTAGCGTTTTTCCTCCTTAAAAACGCAGCCGCCGCGGTCGGGTTCGAACCCGGGAACTCCGGATCAGTAGTCGAGCGCCCTAACCACTGAGCCACCGCGGCGGGCAAGATATGAATGCACGTTAAAGATCTCCAGGTGGTCGAAATTATTCCGGAGCCCTCCCCTACGGCACGTCATTCTTCCTTTCTTCTTTCACTCCCTCGTTTATCTCTCCCCTTACGGCGCAGTTCAGGTGTCCGAGGATATATGAGACAGATATTGCGCCATTTCCTTTCCCCAAAAACCAATTATTATTGTTCAACGTAGAACGCAGGGGCCAAGAGAGCCGAGGCTCTAGAGCTTAGGTTCGGTAATATGGAGAAAGCGGACATAGCGTATATATGTTGATGCGGCGGGTGGCTGGACGGGAGCGGCAGTAGCTTCGGTCGTCAACGGCCGAGGGGCTCCAGTCTCCGTGGCTTATTCGTTCGCGGTTGTAAACTACTGTGTACGGCCGTTGGTTGCGTGCTCCATTCCCGTCAGATCACCTGAAGAGGCCGAGGAGGCGGCCATAGCCTTGGCGATGGTCTCCACCTCTGCAGAAACCATCTTCAGCGACTCTAAATCTGCGATTCGTAATTTCGCCAAAGGCCGGGTCTCCCCCGTCGCCCTGTCTCTCCTCCACTCCACCAAAGACCAACTCCGCCCGATCCAATTGATCTGGGTCCCTGCGCACTCATCCCATCCACGAAACGAGGCGGCCCACAATCATGCCCGAGGATTCGTCGACCGGGATGTGGTGTCGCCCGTTCTGCGGACGGCGAGACATCGTATGGTAACATTTCATGACATAACCATGCACCACCGTTTAGGTAGACTTCTATATCCCCCCGCACATATTTCTCTAACCAAACACCAAGAGGATGCGTGAAGGCAACTCCAAACGAACACCTTCCCCAACCCCGCGAAATATGCCCGCATATACCCTGGTGTCTACTCTCCCTCCTGTCAACTATGTGGCCAACGTGCCACTCTATCCCACATACTCTGGGCTTGCCCTCGGCATTCCCCTCCGCGAAGTTTGCAGCTCTCGAATCCAGACCAGTGGGAGGCCGCATTACTCAGTTCCGACTCGGACACACAGATCCGGGTTGGGACAAGAGCCCTAGAAGTCGCCGGACGCCACGGGCTCATGGCCACTTGATGGGGCTATAACCCCCCACCAACTGCTGCCTTGGTCGATGAAAATAAAGTTTATCCTCCTCCTCCGCGGCAGCCATCCGGGGGCGCAACACAGAGACTTCGGAGGAAGTGTCTATAGCGCTCGCCTGCGTAGGAACAAAAGCGAAATTCGTAGTAAGCGACAGTAAAACTGCCATTCAAAATTTTGGAAGAGGCAGGATCTCGCCGGAAGCGGCCAAGATCCTTAGCCAACAACCGCTGGATAAGAAAATTCATTTAATTTGGACACCCGCAGACACCGCCGTCCCCGGTAACGAGGCGGCTCACGAGAAATATAGCCCGACTTCTCTATTTCCGGGTAGCCTATAGAGCCTCCCGAGCATTGGGGGAAAGAGGAGCGCCTGCAAAATTACGGGGAAATTGTTGACCATTACAAATTGGGACGTATGCTGGCACCCCCACCAGACACAAAATTAAATAATGGAGAAGCTGTCGCGAGGACAGGCGACAGCTGAGGAGCAGCTGAGGTCGCATGATCGATGCACACACGGTGGGGCGAGAGGAACCCTCGACCATATAACTTGGGAGTGCCCAAATTCTCCCGGGGCGAGCAAAAATATTGATAGTAGAGAAGCCCCTGCTAAGAAGCCCAGACCCTCAGCGCACACCCATCCATCTGGTGGTGGTGAAAAGCATTTATTCGATATAGGTATTACAGAGAGGTGTTCGGGGGCTTCCCTTATGGCCGATTCACACGAGGGTTCGTTCGCCCGCGGCCCGCGCATCACGTGTTCATGCGCCACTAAAAACGTGCCTGCGATCCGATGACGTCAAGCGGACGCGACGGACCAAAAGAGCAGACGACGCGCTGGGTGTGCCACTGTTGCCGAATTATTTTAAAGTGTTTGTCAACGCTGGCCACACTGGTTTTTCCTTGCGACCCATGGCTGCGATTGAATGGTGCAGGTGTGGCCCTTTGTCCAATTCCTCAATGGCCTGGGCCGTCTTGCTAGCCCCGTCGATCGCTTCGTCATGGTAGCGAACGCAGTGCAGCTTGTCAAAACAGCGCGCCAGCTCAGCGAAATGCGGCAGCCGAAATGCTGGCAATAGCGGTGGTTGCCAGAGCTGGCGGGCGCATCTTCGCGGGCCGCCGCTAATTCCCGCGAGGGGAGAGGCACTTGAACTTCCTTGGTTGTGCAGCACGCGGGCCGACAGCACGCCTCTCGATTTGGTGACGCACGAACACGTGATGCGCGGGCCGCGGGCGAAAGGGCCGTCGTGCGAATAGGCCATTACTGGGAAGCCTCCTCACATGCCAGGTGGAGTCCCTAGTCCGGGACCCCATTGGCAGAAGCCGCCGTCCGTGCGCCCCTCTTGCAGGCGGAGTAGACTGCTAACGCCAGGCACAAGAGGCACAGATCGGAAATGTCCCGCTTTTTGTCGCCTGTTTCGTCTCTATCGTGTAGCGAACGAAGAGGTCGTCAGGCGGTGCGTATCGAGGATGAATCGGGCCCGTATCTCGGGCCGCTTTCATTTGAAGCTTGCTCTGGCGTGTCGCCTTGCCGCGTTCTGAAATGTGTCGTCTAACCTTGCTAGCAAGGCTTGACATGCGAGAGCTTAGGTGGATGTTCGTTTGTCTGTTTGTCCGCATACGGCATGCATAGCCGCTTTGCTGCATTTGTGTGGACAAATTCATTGAAAAATTGGCACACTCAAGATCCGACAGAATGCGATCATTTAGTATTTACAGAAAAAAAATTGCTTCGAAAGCAACAGACGGTGTTATATGGAATAAAAATCGGAAGCCAATTATTTTGCTGCGAATGTGTGAATGCATGGCAACTGCCTCGTCTCAAAATGATTTGCTACCAAACCATGAAACCAAAGGGCGGGCTCAACACGAAAGTACATATGTTTCCTGCGTGTTCCCTAAGCCATAAATACGACAATACACTCTGCTTACATTCAAATAATGAACAGTAGTCCACCATATATATCGGTTCGAAAACTACCAAGGCATGCACTCTGCTTTTAGTGCGTGAATTATCACTGGAAGCTCAAGCAAGACAGGGGAGCAGCTGCCAACGTTCCTCCATAGCGTGCCACTCTTGACATCGCGTTTCAGTGTCAAATAAAGTACCGCGGGAGGAAAAATATCTCGGAAAAAGATTTCAAGCATGCTATAATTACCTGACAACACTGTGTGAAAATAACAGCCGATCCTTCAATTTTCAGGTACGCGCGCGCGAACACGCACACACACACGCACGCGTGCTTTTTCAATCTTTGATCCAACCCAAATCGGGGCAAATCGACGCAAGGCGACTAATAATAATATTAATAATAATAATAATAATAATAATAATAATAATAATAATAATAATTACTGTTTGGGGAAAGAAAATGGCGCAGTATCTGTCTCATATATCGTTGGACACCCGAACCGCACCGTAAGGGAAGGATAAGGGAGGGAGTGAAAGAAGAAAGGAAGAAAGGGTGTCGTAGTGGAGGGCTCCGGAATAATTTCGACCACCTGGGGATTTTTAACATGCACTGACATCGCACAGCACACGGGCGCCTTGGCGTTTTTCCTCCATAAAAACGCAGCCGCCGCGGTCGAGTTCGAACCCGGAAACACCGGATCAGTAGTCGAACGCTCTAACCATTGAGCCACCGCTGCGGGTTGCAAGGCGAGTAACATATACATTTCAGTACGTGATGGAAAATTCCAGAGGCAATAAGCAACTTAACGATGTAAACTGGATGCAAAAAATACGTACGCCTCACATAAATAACCCGCCGCGGAGGCTCAGTGTTTAGGGCGCTCGACTACTGATCCGGAGTTCCCGTGTTCGAACCCGACCGCGGCGGCTGCGTTTTTATGGAGGAAAAACGCTAAAGCGCTCGTGTGCTGTGCGATGTCAGGGCACGTTAAAGAACCCCAGGTGGTCGAAATTATTCCGCAGCCCTCCACTACGGCACCTCCTTCTTCCTTTCTTCTTTCACTCCCTCCCTTATCCCTTCCCTTACGGCGCGGTTCAGGTGTCCAACGATATGCGAGACAGATACTGCGCCGTTTCCTTTCCTCAAAAAAACAATTATTAATATTATTATTAAGCGTTCAGTGTAGCCGCACTCCCCGGGTTTCAGTGGTGTTGCCAAGCCTCTGAGTAGCAAGTGTAACGGGCTCACTGGGTCAGTGACACCTCAGTCGCTCGGTGAGTAAGTAGGCGGTGGCGTTCACTTACAAATTGAGGCAGTTATGAGCCTTTCCTTTGCGCAGCACAGGAATGCTTTTGAGGGCGCATAACCGGCTCCCTAGGTCAGTGGCCACCTCAATCGCGCTTTCAGGTATACGTAGCCGTAGTGTTCCACCTGCAAGAAACTGCTTTCGCGCAATATTTTGTGCTTAGCAATGCTAAACTGCCAGCCATATATTTTTTTTTTGATGCCCAACCACTCAAAATTGGCAGGCTTACAAATACAATGAAATCAGCGACGCAGTTGAACATTGGTAGCGGTGACATCTGGCTACCCGTCGAGGGCGGTGACATGACGTTCGCGCAGTGAACTGGGCCTACAGTTTCCGATTTTTCTGACACTACATATCATAATGGTGTAGCCCAACAAAAACGGAAGAAGAACGCACGCGCGTAGTGCTAATTGGGAGGTCGACTGTATCAAACACTGCTACTGTCATGCCATCATTTTAAACGCGCGTAGATGTGGCGGTTTTGCGTAAAGTTCGGGCTTAAATTTTGCCCCTACGTCGAACAGACCAGCAGCACGTCTTCAAAGTCACTTCATATTCCGTCTCCCCTCTCAAAGTCTTAGTCTCGTTTGCTTATCGAAGCACCCCAAAAGTGAGGCAGAAGAGGTGCATTGGCCATCCCGTACGTCGTATCAGAATCTCAGTTTTCGCCTGTCTTCTGCGGTTCTGTCTCTTGGCGCTCCTATGCTTGGCCATACCAATGGGAATGTTTGCTCTGCCGTTCAAAATTATCTCCTTGAATCAAAACGTCTACCATCATGAACTTTCGTCCTGCCCATCCCATTATCAGCTTCTGTATTTCGGTTTTTACAACCACTTATAGTAATCCCTACCCCTTCTTTGCCTAAATTTTAGTTTGTATGACCCCCCTAACCTCCTGCAACCACCTCGGCTACGGAAACTGTGCGATCCAAATTTTGGTAGGTCATCCCATGCTTGCCACATGCAACTGGTCATTTAAATAGTCACCGCCTGGTTATGGCCAATCCCCCTTGTGGGTATGTGCCATTGTGTGAGGTCAACAACAACAACAACAACAATAGTGTCCGAGAGGAAACAAAACGCAAAGCGAGGCAAGCCAGGAAAGTGTTGCGGCTGTCGTGGAGAGGAAGGCAGCTCTGAAAGGAGGAAAAGCGCCGTAAGGGAGGGCTATGGGTTGATTTGGACCACCTGGTCCTTTAATGTGCGTTGACATCCCATGGACGGAACACACGGCGCCTTTTGCGTTTCGCTTCCATCGAAACGCAGCCGCTGCAGCCGGCATTGAACCGGATCCTTCGGCTGGCGGAGGGTCAGGGTTCAATCCCGCCCTCTCTAATGTTAAGGTAGTACATTGTACATGAATTTTATTGTGTATCCTGCATGTACAAAGCCGTGTATCTGAAAAACGTCAGTACCCGCCGCGGTGGCTCAGTGGTTAGGGCGCTCGGCTACTGATCAAGAGTTCCCGCGTTCGAACCCGACCGCGGCGGCTGCGTTTTTATGGAGGCCACACGCTAAGGTGCCCGTGTGCTGTGCGATATGAATGCACGTTAAAGATCTCCAGGTGGTCGAAATTATTCCGGAGCCCTCCACTTCGGCACGTCATTCTTCCTTTCTTCTTTCACTCCCTCGTTTATCTCTCCCCTTACGGCGCAGTTCAGGTGTCCGAGGATATATGAGACAGATATTGCGCCATTTCCTTTCCCCAAAATCCAATTATTATTGTTCAACGTAGAACGCAGGGGCCAAGAGAGCCGAGGCTCTAGAGCTTAGGTTCGGTAATATGGAGAAAGCGGACATAGCGTATATATGTTGATGCGGCGGGTGGCTGGACGGGAGCGGCAGTAGCTTCGGTCGTCAACGGCCGAGGGGCTGCAGTCTCCGCGGCTTATTCGTTCGCGGTTGTAAACTACTGTGTACGGCCGTTGGTTGCGTGCTCCATTCCCGTCAGATCACCTGAAGAGGCCGAGGAGGCGGCCATAGCCTTGGCGATGGTCTCCACCTCTGCAGAAACCATCTTCAGCGACTCTAAATCTGCGATTCGTAATTTCGCCAAAGGCCGGGTCTCCCCCGTCACCCTGTCTCTCCTCCACTCCACCAAAGACCAACTCCGCCCGATCCAATTGATCTGGGTCCCTGCGCACTCATCCCATCCACGAAACGAGGCGGCCCACAATCATGCCCGAGGATTCGTCGACCGGGATGTGGTGTCGCCCGTCCTGCGGACGGCGAGACATCGTATGGTAACATTTCATGACATAACCATGCACCCCCGTTTAGGTAGACTTCTATATCCCCCCGCACATATTTCTCTAACCAAACACCAAGAGGATGCGTGAAGGCAACTCCAAACGAACACCTTCCCCAACCCCGCGAAATATGCCCGCATATACCCTGGTGTCTACTCTCCCTCCTGTCAACTATGTGGCCAACGTGCCACTCTATCCCACATACTCTGGGCTTGCCCTCGGCATTCCCCTCCGCGAAGTTTGCAGCTCTCGAATCCAGACCAGTGGGAGGCCGCATTGCTCAGTTCCGACTCGGACACACAGATCCGGGTTGGGACAAGAGCCCTAGAAGTCGCCGGACGCCACGGGCTCATGGCCACTTGATGGGGCTATAACCCCACACCAACTGCTGCCTTGGTCGATGAAAATAAAGTTTATCCTCCTCCTCCTCCTCCTCCTCCTCCTCCTCCTCCTCCTCCGCGGCAGCCATCCGGGGGCTGCCGCGGAGACCACAGAGACTTCGGAGGAAGTTGCTATAGCGCTCGCCTGCGTAGGAACAAAAGCGAAATTCGTAGTAAGCGACAGTAGAACTGCCATTCAAAATTTTGGAAGAGGCAGTATCTCGCCGGAAGCGGCCAAGATCCTTAGCCAACAACCGCTGGATAAGAAAATTCATTTAATTTGGACACCCGCAGACGCCGCCGTCCCCGGTAACGAAGCGGCTCACGAGAAATATAGCCCGACTTCTCTATTTCCGGGTAGCCTATAGAGCCCCCCGAACACTGGGGGAAAGAGGAGCGCCTGCAGAATTACGGGGAAATTGTTGACCATTACAAATTGGGACGTATGCTGGCACCCCCACCAGACACAAAATTAAATAATGGAGAAGCTGTCGCGAGGACAGGCGACAGCTGAGGAGCAGCTGAGGTCGCATGATCGATGCACACACGGTGGGGCGAGAGGAACCCTCGACCATATAACTTGGGAGTGCCCAAATTCTCCCGGGGCGAGCAAAAAATATTGATAGTAGAGAAGCCCCTGCTAAGAAGCCCAGACCCTCAGCGCACCCCCACCCATCTGGTGGTGGTGAAAAGCATTTTTTCGATATAGGTATTACAGAGATGTGTTCGGGGGCTTCCCTTATGGCCGATTCACACGAGGGTTCGTTCGCCCGCGGCCCGCACATCACGTGTTCATGCGCCACTAAAAACTGGCCTGCGATTCGATGACGTCAAGCGGATGCGACGGGCCAAAAGAGCAGACGACCCGCTGGGTGTGCCACTGTTGCCGAATTATTTTAAAGTGTTTGTCAACGCTGGTCAAACTGGTCTTTCCTTGCGACCCATGACTGCGATTGAATGGTGCAGGTGCGGCCCTTTGTCCAGTTCCTCAATGGCCTGGGCCATCTTGCTAGCCCCGTCGATCGCTTCGTCATGGTAGCGAACGCAGTGCAGCTTGTCAAAACAGCGCGCCAGCTCAGCGAAATGCGGCAGCCGAAATGCTGGCAAGAGCGGTGGTTGCCAGAGCTGGCGGGCGCATCTTCGCGGGCCGCCGCTAATTCCCGCGAGGGGAGAGGCACTTGAACTTCCTTGGTTGTGCAGCCCGCGGGCCGACAGCACGCCTCTCGATTTGGTGACGCACGAACACGTGATGCGCGGGCCGCGGGCGAAAGGGCCGTCGTGTGAATAGGCCATTACTGGGAAGCCTCCTCACACACCAGGTGGAGTCCCTAGTCCGGGACCCCATTGGCAGAAGCCGCCGTCCGTGCGCCCCTCTTGCAGGCGGGGTAGACTGCTAACGCCAGGCACAAGAGGCACAGATCGGAAATGTCCCGCTTTTTGTCGCCTGTTTCGTCTCTATCGTGTAGCGAACGAAGAGGTCGTCAGGCGGTGCGTATCGAGGATGAATCGGGCCCGTATCTCGGGCCGCTTTCATTTGAAGCTTGCTCTAGCGTGTCGCCTTGCCGCGTTCTGAGAGGTGGCGTCTAACCTTGCTAGCAAGGCTTGGCATGCGAGAGCTTAGGCGGATGTTCGTTTGTCTGTTTGTCCGCATACGGCATGCATAGCCGCTGTGCTGCATTTGTGTGGACAAATTCATTGAAAAATTGGCACACTCAAGATCCGACAGAATGCGATCATTTAGTATTTACAGAAAAAAAATTGCTTCGAAAGCAACAGACGGTGTTATATGGAATAAAAATCGGAAGCCAATTATTTTGCTGCGAATGTGTGAATGCATGGCAACTGCCTCGTCTCAAAATGATTTGCTACCAAACCATGAAACCAAAGGGCGGGCTCAACACGAAAGTACATATGTTTCCTGCGTGTTCCCTAAGCCATAAATACGACAATACACTCTGCTTACATTCAGATAATGAACAGTAGTCCACCCAATATATCGGTTCGAAAGCTACCAAGGCATGCACTCTGCTTTTAGTGCGTGAATTATCACTGGAAGCTCAAGCAAGACAGGGGAGCAGCTGCCAACGTTCCTCCATAGCGTGCCACTCTTGACATCGCGTTTCAGTGTCGAATAAAATACCGCGGGAGAAAAAATATCTCGGAAAAAGATTTCAAGCATGTTTTAATTACCTGACAACAGACTGTGTGAAAATAACAGCCGATCCTTCAATTTTCAGGTACGCACGCGCGAACACGCACACACACACGCACGCGTGCTTTTTCCATCTTTGATCCAACCCAAATCGGGGCAAATCGACGCAAGGCGACTAATAATAATAATAATAATAATAATAATAATAATAATAATAATAATAATAATAATTGGTGTTTGGGGAAAGGAAATGGCGCAGTATCTGTCTAATATATCGTTGGACACCCGAACCGCACCGTAAGGGAAGGGTAAGGGAGGGAGTGAAAGAAGAAAGGAAGAAAGGGTGTCGTAGTGGAGGGCTCCGGAATAATTTCGACCACCTGGGGATATTTAACATGCACTGACATCGCACAGCACACGGGCGCCTTGGCGTTTTTCCTCCATAAAAACGCAGCCGCCGCGGTCGAGTTCGAACCCGGAAACTCCGGATCAGTAGTCGAACGCTGTAACCATTGAGCCACCGCGGCGGGTTGCAAGGCGAGTAACATATACATTTCAGTACGTGATGGAAAATTCCAGAGGCAATAAGCAACTTAACGATGTAAACTGGATGCAAAAAATACGTACGCCTAACATAAATAACCCGCCACGGAGGCTCAGTGTTTAGGGCGCTCGACTACTGATCCGGAGTTCCCGTGTTCGAACCCGACCGCGGCGGCTGCGTTTTTATGGAGGAAAAACGCTAAAGCGCTCGTGTGCTGTGCGATGTCAGTGCACGTTAAAGAACCCCAGGTGGTCGAAATTATTCCGCAGCCCTCCACTACGGCACCTCCTTCTTCCTTTCTTCTTTCACTCCCTCCCTTATCCCTTCCCTTACGGCGCGGTTCAGGTGTCCAACGATATGCGAGACAGATACTGCGCCGTTTCCTTTCCTCAAAAAAACAATTATTATTATTATTATTAAGCGTTCAGTGTAGCCGCACTCCCCGGGTTTCAGTGGTGTTGCCAAGCCTCTGAGTAGCAAGTGTAACGGGCTCACTGGGTCAGTGCCACCTCAGTCGCTCGGTGAGTAAGTAGGTGGTGGCGTTCACTTACAAATTGAGGCAGTTATGAGCCTTTCCTTTGCGCAGCACAGGAATGCTTTTGAGGGCGCATAACCGGCTCCCTATGTCAGTGGCCACCTCAATCGCGCTTTCAGGTATACGTAGCCGTAGTGTTCCACCTGCAAGAAACTGCTTTCGCGCAATATTTTGTGCTTAGCAATGCTAAACTGCCAGCCATATATTTTTTTTGATGCCCAACCACTCAAAATTGGCAGGCTTACACATACAGCGAAATCAGCGACGCAGTTGAACATTGGTAGCGGGGACATCTGGCTACCCGTCGAGGGCGGTGACCTGACGTTCGCGCCGTGAACTGGGCCTACAGTTTCCGATTTTTCTGACACTTCATATCATAATGGTGTAGCCCAACAAAAACGGAAGAAGAACGCACGCGCGGAGTGCTAATTGGGAGGTCGACTGTATCAAACACTGCTATTGTCATGCCATCATTTTAAACGCGCGTAGATGTGGCGGTTTTGCGTAAAGTTCGGGCTTAAATTTTGCCCCTACGTCGAACAGACCAGCAGCACGTCTTCAAAGTCACTTCATATTCCGTCTCCCCTCTCAAAGTCTTAGTCTCGTTTGCTTATCGCAGCACCCCAAAAGTGAGGCAGAAGAGGTGCATAGGCCATCCCGTACGTCGTATTGGTGTCCGAGAGGAAACCAACGCAGAGCGAGGCAAGCCAGGAAAGTGTTGCGGCTGTCGTGGAGAGGAAGGCAGCTCTGAAAGGAGGAAAAGCGCCGTAAGGGAGGGCTATGGGTTGATTTGGACCACCTGGGGCTCTATACTCGACACGCATGGCCGCCGTTCGCCGCCATATTGTCTCTCTGATTGGCTTATTAGGCGATCACGTGCAAGTCACGAGTTTTAAATTTGTGGCGCGAAACTTACAGGCTTCGAAATAGCTTTCGGCCGTGACGTCAAAATGACGTGTACTTGAAGACTGATTTTTAGCACAGTTATATTTTGTGCCGGGTTGGTAAATTTAAATGTCTGTGGAGGAAAAACGAAGCTACAGCTGGCATGGAAGAAAACACTTGGCTCGTTTTAGCAATTTTGAGAAAAAAAAGTTCGTACTGTGAGGGTTGCTTCCTAGAATGTGATTGGCTGGAGG
The DNA here is from genome assembly GCF_052857255.1 of Amblyomma americanum. Classification (NCBI taxonomy): domain Eukaryota; kingdom Metazoa; phylum Arthropoda; class Arachnida; order Ixodida; family Ixodidae; genus Amblyomma; species Amblyomma americanum. The sequence goes on from NC_135497.1 coordinate 37,463,699, forward strand.
AATGTCACGTGATTCACGTGATACGCAAGCTTAATTCAGTGAGGTAAAAATGACGTTTAGTGACGCAAAGGAAATGCTGCCATTGCTGAAAAATGCCCCATTTGGCCGCCATAATTTGAGACGGCCGCAAGATGGTCGAATTATGGTGGACATAGTCGAATTATGACCACACTGATTTATATGGCTGTTAGCTCACCGTAGTTTGGTAGGCGCTTATTTGAAGTAATAAACTGTTCCGAAACATGGTTGTTTTGAATGTAGAAGCATTGAAACGGCGTTATAATGGTACCTCGTAATTAAGCAGCCTTTTAGAGCCTTAATTATCAGAGCGTAATTTTACACCCGCGTGAGGACTCTAGCTGCGCTCCCGTTTCAAACGCTTCTCTCATGCTAAGAAATTATCGGACCGCGCGGTCGCGGTTGCTACAGCGCGGATATGGCGGCGTCCGTAGCTGCCGTTTGTTGTCACTGGCTGCGAAAAGCGAAGCATTCGTGAGTGCGCCTCAGTGTTTTCGAAGGACTGCCCGGTTCGTGAGTGTGACTGCCTGGCCAGCGATATATAGTGTGGTGGCTGTGCAAGAAGATTTGCGGAAAGGGGCAGCTCGTGAGCACACTGGTCTGCCTTAAACATGGTATTGTAGGTGCTGAGTCCGTAGCTGCCGTTTGTTGTCACGGGCTGCGAGAAGCGAAGCATTCGTGAGTGCGCCTCAGTGTTTTCGAAGGACTGCCCGGTTCGTGAGAGTGACTGCCTGGCCAGCGATATATGGTGTGGTGGCTGTGCAAGAAGATTTGCGGCAAGGGGCAGCTCGTGAGCACACTGGTCTGCCTTAAACATGGTATTGTAGGTGCTGAGTCCGTAGCTGCCGTTTGTTGTCACGGGCTGCGAGAAGCGAAGCATTCGTGAGCGCGCCTCAGTGTTTTCGAAGGACTGCCCGGTTCGTGAGTGTGACTGCCTGGCCAGCGATATATGGTGTGGTGGCTGTGCAAGAAGATTTGCGGAAAGGGGCAGCTCGTGAGCACACTGGTCTGCCTTAAACATGGTATTGTAGGTGCTGAGTCCGTAGCTGCCGTTTGTTGTCACGGGCTGCGAGAAGCGAAGCATTCGTGAGCGCGCCTCAGTGTTTTCGAAGGACTGCCCGGTTCGTGAGTGTGACTGCCTGGCCAGCGATATATGGTGTGGTGGCTGTGCAAGAAGATTTGCGCCAAGGGGCAGCCCGTGAGCACACTGGTCTGCCTTAAACATGGTATTGTAGGTGCTGAGTCCGTAGCTGCCGTTTGTTGTCACGGGCTGCGAGAAGCGAAGCATTCGTGAGTGCGCCTCAGTGTTTTCGAAGGACTGCCCGGTTCGTGAGTGTGACTGCCTGGCCAGCGATATATGGTGTGGTGGCTGTGCAAGAAGATTTGCGGCAAGGGGCAGCTCGTGAGCACACTGGTCTGCCTTAAACATGGTATTGTAGGTGCTGCGTCCGTAGCTGCCGTTTGTTGTCACGGGCTGCGAGAAGCGAAGCATTCGTGAGCGCGCCTCAGTGTTTTCGAAGGACTGCCCGGTTCGTGAGTGTGACTGCCTGGCCAGCGATATATGGTGTGGTGGCTGTGCAAGAAGATTTGCGGAAAGGGGCAGCTCGTGAGCGCACTGGTCTGCCTTAAACATGGTATTGTAGGTGCTGAGTCCGTAGCTGCCGTTTGTTGTCACGGGCTGCGAGAAGCGAAGCATTCGTGAGTGCGGCTCAGTGTTTTCGAAGGACTGCCCGGTTCGTGAGTGTGACTGCCTGGCCAGCGATATATGGTGTGGTGGCTGTGCAAGAAGATTTGCGGAAAGGGGCAGCTCGTGAGCACACTGCTCTGCCTTAAACATGGTATTGTAGGTGTTGAGTCCGTAGCTGCCGTTTGTTGTCACGGGCTGCGAGAAGCGAAGCATTCGTGAGCGCGCCTCAGTGTTTTCGAAGGACTGCCCGGTTCGTGAGTGTGACTGCCTGGCCAGCGATATATGGTGTGGTGGCTGTGCAAGAAGATTTGCGGCAAGGGGCAGCTCGTGAGCACACTGGTCTGCCTTAAACATGGTATTGTAGGTGCTGAGTCCGTAGCTGCCGTTTGTTGTCACGGGCTGCGAGAAGCGAAGCATTCGTGAGTGCGCCTCAGTGTTTTCGAAGGACTGCCCGGTTCGTGAGTGTGACTGCCTGGCCAGCGATATATGGTGTGGTGGCTGTGCAAGAAGATTTGCGGCAAGGGGCAGCTCGTGAGCACACTGGTCTGCCTTAAACATGGTATTGTAGGTGCTGCGTCCGTAGCTGCCGTTTGTTGTCACGGGCTGCGAGAAGCGAAGCATTCGTGAGCGCGCCTCAGTGTTTTTGAAGGACTGCCCGGTTCGTGAGTGTGACTGCCTGGCCAGCGATATATGGTGTGGTGGCTGTGCAAGAAGATTTGCGGAAAGGGGCAGCTCGTGAGCACACTGGTCTGCCTTAAACATGGTATTGTAGGTGCTGAGTCCGTAGCTGCCGTTTGTTGTCACGGGCTGCGAGAAGCGAAGCATTCGTGAGTGCGCCTCAGTGTTTTCGAAGGACTGCCCGGTTCGTGAGTGTGACTGCCTGGCCAGCGATATATGGTGTGGTGGCTGTGCAAGAAGATTTGCGGCAAGGGGCAGCTCGTGAGCACACTGGTCTGCCTTAAACATGGTATTGTAGGTGCTCCGGCCGTTACTCTGATCCTGTGTTTCAAGGCGCGATCGGTAGCTGTGAACGTCTGGACACCAATTAGTTCAGTGTTTGCCTCTATTTACATGCTGTCGCTGACCTGATATTCTACTGCGTGAGTGATGAGAGGGTGGCACAAAGGGTTGTCTGCCGGCTGAGCAACATGCTTCCAGAATGTGTTCGGCTTGTCGGCGGGACTGTGCTCATCAGGAAATTGCCCTCATCAGTGCATCATCTGTGTGCATCAGTGTCTGTGTGCATAAGGGCAGTTTCTGAAGACAGCGGTGTCAGCAAGGCAGCGTACATGTGCCAGGTACATCGTCTCGAGTATCGATGAGGTAAGGGAAACAGCAACGAAAAATTGCTGTTGACTTTCTTCAGATGGCTGCATGCAAAGTTCATATTGATGGCTGGTGGCCTTCTTCGGGTGTGTAATAACAAGTCCCTTATGTTCCTACCCTTTTTTGGTCACATGCAAACAGCTGTGAATTTCGTGGCACATTTATTTGTAGCCTATTAAGCGAGGAAGCCTTGCGCAAATAAAAACAGCATTTCAAAATAGTCTTGTCTGTAAAGTAAAACGCACAAAGAGTTTTCAGATTACTACAATATGTGGATGTGGGTGACTCGTAGGGCGTCTGCATGTCTATCGTTTTCTTTCATTGCACACAAATGCAATGGCTTGGCATCTGCATTTTGATAAATGCAGTTGCAAAAGCATTCGTGTAGTGAGATTTTAATGCAGTTAAATATTCTGAGGTAAAGTTAACCTTGGACTTCCCCTACAATGTGCCTTGTAGCAGTTGCCTTCACTGCAAGACAATAAAAATAAATATGTAATAATTATTTATACCCATCAGTCTGGCTGTAGTCAAGCTGTTTTCACAGTCTTGTTTTACTTCCTCCATCATTTTGATAGAGATGACCAATAAAATATAACTGTTACAAAAGCAGTTTATTTGAGTAGTAGTTACAGTCATACATGAAACTTTAGTTTGATAATTACAGCCCTGTGATGTCTCGTATTTGAAAGTCTTTTCTCTTCTGTGTGTATGAAACTTGCATTGCACTCAAGCTCACGCACTAAAGACAGTGTTGATTGCCTTCCAGGTGACATGTGTATAATGTGCCTCTTCGATGCATCACTGCTATCCTAGGAAGTCATGTGCTGAGGAATGCTGCTGCAAGGTTCAACATCATTCACCTCTCAGCTAGAGTGCTTCTTGAGCAAAGAATCATTCTTTGGAAGGGTTGCATTGGATGTCTTCACAAGTGTCAAGTGCTGTACATATGGAACAGGATTCTTTTCAAAGGCAATCACAACTTGCACTGTGCGACACATTGCATGCATCCGCACTTAGCTGCAGGACTCACTGCCATAGTTTTCACCTGTAGTCATGCTATGATCAGTCTATGTAAACATTTTTTGTGCTTCAAGTTTCATTGCACACAGCAAGAAAGCTGTTCAAGTCTGTGATTTTTGTGCTGCTCTTTAAACAGGACCAAATTTTCCTTTCAGTTTGTCACTAGTGTGTGTAATGACAGGTGTGTTTGATGTGTAGACTAGGCTTTTCTCTAATGCTGCAGTTCTTCACGTGACAGGAAGCGTAGAAGAAACTTTAATCCTACCATCTGCAAATTGGCCGGATGTGTGCTTATACACATGCTTTAACGCTACTGAACATTTGCTAATTCTTAATGTACTGCAATGCTGTGTGCTCTCTTTATGCAGAATGTGCATGTTGGTGCTTTAGTGCAGTGAAACAGAGGAAGTCACCAAAATGTTTTTCTCCTGCCAGCAGAACTTTGAACCAGTACTTCTTTGATTTGTGTTGAAAGTTTGTGCTCCATGACGTGATTACTGCTTCACTGAAATTTCTTGACATGCACGAAACATAGGGATGTGTATGCAGTCATTTATCACATCTTGCTCAGGGCGCAGTCTGATTTTGTAGGCAACTGTTCGTCCGATAGGATGTCCCTAATGTGTCATCTGTGTGTGCTCACAGAGCAAAGCAAGCTTTGTCTCCTGGCATTTCTTTGCCTCTGTGCCTGTTTTCTACTGTTGCTTTTAAATGCTATGTGTAGTGATACAGCAATCCACTAGTTTTCCTCTGAGCAAAAAGTGAGGCAACTCTTTCATGTTTGCCATCTGCCAAGCTTGTATGAATGAAAGACAAGGCAGCTGTCTGCTAGTTCGATTAGTTTCGCTGTGTAACGCCCCGCTTTTACCAACCTTGTTGCTGGCACTTTGCTTCTTGGCTGCTGCTAATGCTGTTAGGCGAATTTGACAAAAATTCCAGACAATCTGTTCAACCTATGTTTCTTTGGTAAAACTGGGGCATCAATGGATGCATTGCTATTTTTTGATTCAACACAGGAATCTACTGGATTTGGCACTTCGGGAAATGGGCATTATCAATGTGCACATATACCGCATCACACTTCTTTCACACATTGCAACTTGTCTTGTTACCGGAGAAATCTGCCTCTGTGACCCTGATGTGTGCGGGATTTTACCACTTTTGCTGTGTGGCAGCAGCAATCGGCTCATTACTGTCATTGCCATCACATGTCCTGCAGCAGTCATGAAATTTTCTTTTGTATCAAAAACAAATGTGTTTGTTGTGATACTTTGCAGAAAGGAAGTTTGTTCTACAGCTGACTTGCTCCAAAATTTTGCTTGAGCTTCAAAAGAAAATTGGAAGCAAAGCAATTATTTTTTTAAAACATGCTAATATTTCAGGGGGCTCAAATGTTGTGCAATATATCTTCCAGTGCACTCAATTTCTACTAACATATTGCAGTTTTCTGTGCCTTTGTATTACAGTTGATTTGTTTAGTCAATAAAATACACCAGTTTCACTTACATCTATCCTGATCACCAGTTTATTGTCTACTTTACCCAGTACTCAGGCCTTCCCTTGCGATTAACTGTGTCAGTGCCACCAATGTCTAATCCCACCTCTGTGTAAAATTATCTATGCATGCGTGGCTGTGCTGATGTTCGGCAAAAAAAAGATGCAAATGACTAAATGCGTGAGAAAATTGCATTCAACCCTTTAGGGCACTTTGTACACAACTGCGTACATTGCGAAATAATTTTTCTCGTGGTTTGCTTTAGTTGTCACTGATTTATTCATTTCAATCCCATTTAGCATCCATCGTCCTCTAAATAGGGTGCTTTTTATGGTTTCAGCACATATTTTTCTGGCAGAATACAACAGCATAGCAACTGCTCCAGTATGTATGTTTGTAAACAATGCCTAGATAAAAAATTGGAATGCTTGTTCTGCTTTGTATTTGGCATTTCTGTTTTGGTTTTTAATGGTGTGCCAGCTGTCTTCAATTGTAATGAATTGCAGGGTTGTAGTCAAGTCTTCAGGCCACATGGTCTGCTTTTGATCCCCGAAGTGCGAAACTCAGTATTCTTGAAGCTTAAAGGGCCTTGAAAGGCTAAAACAAGGGTTTTCCTCACCTTGCAGAAGTTTATAGCATGATGGGTGCCTTGAATACTCCACTACACAGCTAAAAAGTGAAGAACCCTGTGGCGTGAAGTCTTCACGTAGGGGTCTACATGCACTGTATCGTTGCAATTCCTACTGCTGACTTCTCCTTTTAGCTGTGTATTGTATGGTGCTGTGAGGATAATTTATTTCGTGTTGAACAATCTCCTGTGGTTTATTAATTATCATGAATACATTCTATGTGGTGCACACATTAAAAAACCTACCGAAAGCCAGTGGCTACCGTCGCTGGCTAGATTGCTTTTTGTGCATCCTGGAGACTTTTATCTTAATAGTACCCTAACCAGAACACTACCGCTGTCTGTATTGGTGCCTCCCATATGTTGTCCTGAGGGCGACATCGACATTGAATGTCTTGCCTATTTTCTGTCTAATCTTACGCTTTTGTTTTTCCTGCCATGTTCCTGCCTCTATTGCTGCAATATTTGGCTGTATTAAATTCAAAAAAGCAGTTACCAATTTTATGTGTTCCCCCACTCTTCTTTGTATACTTCCGGGCCTTCAGAGTATGGAAATAAATTAATTTCCTCCTTGTCTGTAGTGCTCCTAAGTTTACTGTCATGTTTTTGTTCTCCTTCAGCTCTTCGGCTCATGGTGCCACTTAGTTGTCTCTTTAAATACTGCGTGCAAGATCAACTGGAATGCTTGGCCCCAAAACACATGTTCGGGCTTTGTGTGACATGTACTAGGCAATGAGTGTGCATACATGAACATTAAATTAAGTTTCTTGCATCATACAAATAAAGCTGCCGCGGTGGCTCAGTGGTTATGGTGGTTGGCTGCTGACCCGAAAGACGCAGGTTCAATCCCGGCCGCAGTGGTAGAGGCCCGTGTACTGTGCGATGACAGTTCACGGCAAAGAATTCGAGGGGGTCGAAATTATCGAGAGCTCTCTACTACAGCATCTCTCATAGCTTGAGTCGCTTTGGGATCATAAACCCCATAAAACAAAGCAAATAAAGCAAGTATCTTGCACATTGCATGTGTCTTACTATAACATGGTGTCGTCACCGATATTTACTCTCTACCTCTAAGTTCCTCCCCTGCCCCTTTGTGGAATAACAGGTGAAGGAACTTTTCCTTATCCGACCTCTCCACCTTTTCGGGCATATATCTTTCTCTCTTACTTGGAAGCTTGCTGTACTGTACTTGATCAGGCATCTAAAGGAGCTGCTTGATTTGTTGTTGTTGTTAGCCTATCAACGAAGAAACTTCAAGACGCTGCCTCACTCGTGTTGCTTGTGTGGACAGCAAGGGAGGTGAGGCGGCCTGTAAGTGCTCAAGAAAATAATTTTGCCCCACCTCACAGAATGTTGTGCTTACTTGCATCGCACATATAGTGTAGCTGCTTCTGTGTGGTGGTCGTGAGTGTTACGCATTCACTTGAACAAGTAGAAAAAAAATTATGCCTTTCTAGGAAGGGAAAAACAAGCAAAATTGCTGACAACATTTGTAATTTTTATGAAGTAATATATGTGCCACTTACATCACAAAAGTGCATGCGTGCAGGCTTGCGAAGCAAAATATGAGTACATCACTGAATTTTGTGAGGGTACGCTCTATTCAAATTATGTTGTGTGTGTGTGTGGGGGGGGGGGGAGTTTCCGCTTTGTTTTATGTTGTTTGTTATTAATGCCAGAAAAGAATCTTTTTTCCCCGGCTTTGCACATTTAAGTTGATAATAAGGGATGCGCACTCGGTGTGTTCTCCTTGACGAGATTTACTCCGATATTCCGCGCTTTGCAGTTTCGTTTCGTGCGCGGGTGCATGCAAACATGACTAACAACAGTCTGGTGCAACGCGTTGCCTAAAATGTGCACATCGGCTTGCCTTGCCAAGCATGCATTTCAGCACTAAACACATCTTGGAGGCCTTCCAAGCGCACACAGATACAACTCCGCTGCACCCCGCTCTCTGTTAAAGCCGATACGTAGCGATTAAAAGCTTTAGCACTTTTGCTAACCTGACGGTAGCTGACGCGGCGCCTAGGAAACAGTGGGTTTCCGCAGAGTTTACAACGCTAAGTATGCGAGCGTTGTCCTCAGACAGGGACTGCTGGCCTGCGCGTATTTAGGCGCCGTTTCGGGCGCCTTTTCAGCAGTGGCGGCACCACTCTAAAAATATAGCTCTCGTTGCTTCCTTTCCTGGCCCGGACGAGATGACTTTTCCCCCAGAAAACTGCCTTAGTCTCAGTTCCTGCATTCAACTGTGGCTGGTAAGCAAATGTGCGAAGCTGTCGTCGATCGTTATAAGGAGCAATGCCACAAAGGAATCATGCCGGCCAAAGCTTTCACTTTCCGCTCCCATTCGGCACGTACGCCATTACGAATACCCTGGCCCCGTTCCTGATGTTCGCCAGCTTCTCTGGGCAACAGTACGCACGCGTGTGGCGCCGCTCGTGACTCGCGGGTACGCCATCAGTTCACCTCGACTGAAAAGTCGTCTAGGCTGCGCCCTCGCTCGCACCGCCGCATCGAACTCGATGAATCCTTTGACAACCGACGTGCGAGTCTTTCGCACTGAGTAGCCTAAGTCGGTCTGCCCTTAGCTGCTGCCGGACATCCGACATGATACTCAAGAGGCCGCAACATATTTCACTCCTTCGCACTGCCCCTCGACGCGTATGCACCGAAGATTGCAACGCAGAGGCTCAGCGCAAGCTCCCGAAGCGGCGTTCTGTTCCGTACTTGGCGCCAATAGTAGCAGACGACGGTATTTATTTCTAGATCAGTTTTTACTTTTTTTCTCTCTTCACGTAATCAGATTCTGTGAGTACGTAACCTGGCACCGCCTTGATGGTTACGTCACAACTAAGTCACAATTTGAACAAAATGGCGAAATGTCGAGAATAGGGCCCCCGGTCTTTTAATGTGCGTAGACATCCCATGGACGGAACACACGGCGCCTTTTGCGTTTCGCTTCCATCGAAACGCAGCCGCTGCAGCCGGCATTGAACCGGATCCATCGGCTGTCGGAGGGTCAGGGTTCAATCCCGCCCTCTGTAATGTTAAGGTAGTACATTGTACATGAATTTTATTGTGTATCCTGCATGTACAAAGCCGTGTATCTGAAAAACGTCAGTACCCGCCGCGGTGGCTCAGTGGTTAGGGCGCTCGGCTACTAATCAAGAGTTCCCGCGTTCGAACCCGACCGCGGCGGCTGCGTTTTTATGGAGGCGAAACGCAAAAGGCGCCCGTGTGCTGTGCGATATCAATGCACGTTAAAGATCTCCAGGTCGTCGAAATTATTCCGGAGCCCTCCACTACGGCACTTCTTCTTCCTTTCTTCTTTCACTCCCTTCTTTATCCCTTACCTTACGGCGTGGTTCAGGTGTCCAACGATATATGAGACAGATACTGCGCCATTTCCTTTCCCCAAAAAACCAATTATTATTCACCTGGTGGTGGTAGTGGTTTTATTAAAAATAATAGTAAAAAGGAAGGAAAAGTTTTTTCGAAATTATTCTGGAGCCCTCCACTACGGCACCTCTTCTTCCTTTCTTCTTTCACTCCCTCCTTTATCCCTTCCCTTACGGCGTGGTTCAGGTGTCCAACGATATATGAGACAGATACTGCGCCATTTCCTTTCCCCAAAAAACCAATTATTTTTCACCTGGTGGTGGTAGTGGTTTTATAAAAAATAATAGTAAAAAGGAAGGAAAAGTTTTTCGAAATTATTCCGGAGCCCTCCACTGCGGCACCTCTTCTTCCTTTCTTCTTTCACTCCATCCTTTATCCCTTACCTTACGGCGTGGTTCAGGTGTCCAACGATATATGAGACAGATACTGCGCCATTTCCTTTCCCAAAAAAAAACAATTATTATTCTCCTGGTGGTGGTAGTGGTTTTATTAAAAATAATAATAAAAAGGAAGGAAAAGATTTTTGCTAGCCCCGGCATCTGCCATCGATACTGAAGCACCTGAGCTGGGGCAGCGGAAATAAAGGTCAGCAGGCAGAATGGAGAAATGAAATGACAGAGGTGAGGGGACAGGAATAGAGGATAGGGGGAGAAGTAATATGTTCTGCAAGAAACTGCTTTCGCATAATATTTTGTGGAGGAAAAACGCTAAGGCGCCCGTGTGCTGTGCGATGTCAGTGCATGTTAAAGATCCCCAGGTGGTCGAAATTATTCCGGAGCCCTCCACTACGGCACCTCTTCTTCCTTTCTTCTTTCACTCCCTTCTTTATCCCTTCCCTTACGGCGCGGTTCAGGTGTCCAACGATATATGAGACAGTTACTGCGCCATTTCCTTTCCCCAAAAAAACCAATTATTATTATTAATATTTTGTGCTTAGCAATGCTAAACTGCCAGCCATTTTTTTTTGATGCCCAACCACTCAAAATTGGCAGGCTTACAAATACAGCGAAATCAGCGACGCAGTTGATCATTGGTAACGGGGACATCTGGCTAGCCGTCGAGGGCGGTGACCTGACGTTCGCGCAGTGAATTGGGCCTACAGTTTCCGATTTTTCTGACACTTCATATCATATAATAGTGTAGCCCAACGAAAACGAAACGGAACCTAGAAGAACAGATGCCGCGCGGAGCGCTAATTGGGAGGTCGACTGTATCAAACACTGCTACTGTCATGCCATCATTTTAAACGCGCGTAGATTTGGCGGTTTTGCGCAAAGTTCGGGCCTGAATTTTGCCCCTACGTCGAACAGACCAGCAGCCCGTCTTCAAAGTCACTTCATATTCCGTCTCCCCTATCAAAGTCTTAGTCTCGTTTGTTTATCGAAGCACCCTAGAAGTGAAGCAGAAGAGGTGCATAGGCCATCCCGTACGTCGTATCAGAATCTCAGTTTTCGCCTGTCTTCTGCGGTTCTGTCTCTTGGCGCTTCTATGCTTGGCCATACCAATGGGAATGTTTGCTCTGCCGTTCAAAATTATCTCCTTGAATCAAAACGTCTACCATCATGAACTTTCGTCCTGCCCATCCCATTATCAGCTTCTGTATTTCGGTTTTTACAACCACTTATAGTAATCCCTACCCCTTCTTTGCCTAAATTTTAGTTTGTATGACCCCCCTAACCTCCTGCAACCACCTCGGATACGGAAACTGTGCGATCCAAATTTTGGTAGGTCATCCCATGCTTGCCACATGCAACTGGTCATTTAAATAGTCACCGCATGGTTATGGCCAATCCCCCTTGTGGGTATGTGCCATTGTGTGAGGCCAACAACAACAACAACAACAACAACAATAGTGTCCGAGAGGAAACAAAACGCAAAGCGAGGCAAGCCAGGAAAGTGTTGCGGCTGTCGTGGAGAGGAAGGCAGCTCTGAAAGGAGGAAAAGCGCCGTAAGGGAGGGCTATGGGTTGATTTGGACCACCTGGTCCTTTAATGTGCGTTGACATCCCATGGACGGAACACACGGCGCCTTTTGCGTTTCGCTTCCATCGAAACGCAGCCGCTGCAGCCGGCATTGAACCGGATCCTTCGGCTGTCGGAGGGTCAGGGTTCAATCCCGCCCTCTGTAATGTTAAGGTAGTACATTGTACATGAATTTTATTGTGTATCCTGCATGTACAAACCCGTGTATCTGAAAAACGTCAGTACCCGCCGCGGTGGCTCAGTGGTTAGGGCGCTCGGCTACTGATCAAGAGTTCCCGAGTTCGAACCCGACAGCGGCGGCTGCGTTTTTATGGAGGCCAAACGCTAAGGTGCCCGTGTGCTGTGCGATATGAATGCACGTTAAAGATCTCCAGGTGGTCGAAATTTTTCCGGAGCCCTCCACTACGGCACGTCATTCTTCCTTTCTTCTTTCACTCCCTCGTTTATCTCTCCCCTTACGGCGCAGTTCAGGTGTCCGAGGATATATGAGACAGATATTGCGCCATTTCCTTTTCCCAAAAACCAATTATTATTGTTCAACGTAGAACGCAGGGGCCAAGAGAGCCGAGGCTCTAGAGCTTAGGTTCGGTAATATGGAGGAAGCGGACGTAGCGTATATATGTTGATGCGGCGGGTGGCTGGACGGGAGCGGCAGTAGCTTCGGTCGTCAACGGCCGAGGGGCTCCAGTCTCCGTGGCTTATTCGTTCGCGGTTGTAAACTACTGTGTACGGCCGTTGGTTGCGTGCTCCATTCCCGTCAGATCACCTGAAGAGGCCGAGGAGGCGGCCATAGCCTTGGCGATGGTCTCCACCTCTGCAGAAACCATCTTCAGCGACTCTAAATCTGCGATTCGTAATTTCGCCAAAGGCCGGGTCTCCCCCGTCACCCTGTCTCTCCTCCACTCCAACAAAGACCAACTCCGCCCGATCCAATTGATCTGGGTCCCTGCGCACTCATCCCATCTACGAAACGAGGCGGCCCACAATCATGCCCGAGGATTCGTCGACCGGGATGTGGTGTCGCCCGTCCTGCGGACGGCGAGACATCGTATGGTAACATTTCATGACATAACCATGCACCACCGTTTAGGTAGACTTCTATATCCCCCCACACATATTTCTCTAACCAAACACCAAGAGGATGCGTGAAGGCAACTCCAAACGAACACCTTCCCCAACCCCGCGAAATATGCCCGCATATACCCTGGTGTCTACTCTCACTCCTGTCAACTATGTGGCCAACGTGCCACTCTATCCCACATACTCTGGGCTTGCCCTCGGCACTCCCCTCCGCGACGTTTGCAGCTCTCGAATCCAGACCAGTGGGAGGCCGCATTACTCAGTTCCGACTCGGACACACAGATCCGGGTTGGGACAAGAGCCCTAGAAGTCGCCGGACGCCACGGGCTCATGGCCACTTGATGGGGCTATAACCCCACACCAACTGCTGCCTTGGTCGATGAAAATAAAGTTTATCCTCCTCCTCCTCCTCCGCGGCAGCCATCCGGGGGCGCAACACAGAGACTTCGGAGGAAGTGTCTATAGCGCTCGCCTGCGTAGGAACAAAAGCGAAATTCGTAGTAAGCGACAGTAAAACTGCCATTCAAAATTTTGGAAGAGGCAGGATCTCGCCGGAAGCGGCCAAGATCCTTAGCCAACAACCGCTGGATAAGAAAATTCATTTAATTTGGACACCCGCAGACACCGCCGTCCCCGGTAACGAGGCGGCTCACGAGAAATATAGCCCGACTCCTCTATTTCCTGGTAGCCTATAGAGCCCCCCGAACACTGGGGGAAAGAGGAGCGCCTGCAGAATTACGGGGAAATTGTTGACCATTACAAATTGGGACGTATGCTGGCACCCCCACCAGACACAAAATTAAATAATGGAGAAGCTGTCGCGAGGACAGGCGACAGCTGAGGAGCAGCTGAGGTCGCATGATCGATGCACACACGGTGGGGCGAGAGGAACCCTCGACCATATAACTTGGGAGTGCCCAAATTCTCCCGGGGCGAGCAAAAAATATTGATAGTACAGAAGCCCCTGCTAAGAAGCCCAGACCCTCAGCGCACCCCCACCCATCTGGTGGTGGTGAAAAGCATTTGTTCGATATAGGTATTACAGAGATGTGTTCGGGGGCTTCCCTTATGGCCGATTCACACGAGGGTTCGTTCGCCCGCGGCCCGCACATCACGTGTTCATGCGCCACTAAAAACTGGCCTGCGATTCGATGACGTCAAGCGGATGCGACGGGCCAAAAGAGCAGACGACCCGCTGGGTGTGCCACTGTTGCCGAATTATTTTAAAGTGTTTGTCAACGCTGGTCAAACTGGTCTTTCCTTGCGACCCATGACTGCGATTGAATGGTGCAGGTGCGGCCCTTTGTCCAGTTCCTCAATGGCCTGGGCCGTCTTGCTAGCCCCGTCGATCGCTTCGTCATGGTAGTGAACGCAGTGCAGCTTGTCAAAACAGCGCGCCAGCTCAGCGAAATGCGGCAGCCGAAATGCTGGCAAGAGCGGTGGTTGCCAGAGCTGGCGGGCGCATCTTCTCGGGCCGCCGCTAATTCCCGCGAGGGGAGAGGCACTTGAACTTCCTTGGTTGTGCAGCCCGCGGGCCGACAGCACGCCTCTCGATTTGGTGACGCACGAACACGTGATGCGCGGGCCGCGGGCGAAAGGGCCGTCGTGTGAATAGGCCATTACTGGGAAGCTTCCTCACACACCAGGTGGAGTCCCTAGTCCGGGACCCCATTGGCAGAAGCCGCCGTCCGTGCGCCCCTCTTGCAGGCGGGGTAGACTGCTAACGCCAGGCACAAGAGGCACAGATCGGAAATGTCCCGCTTTTTGTCGCCTGTTTCGTCTCTATCGTGTAGCGAACGAAGAGGTCGTCAGGCGGTGCGTATCGAGGATGAATCGGGCCCGTATCTCGGGCCGCTTTCATTTGAAGCTTGCTCTAGCGTGTCGCCTTGCCGCGTTCTGAGAGGTGGCGTCTAACCTTGCTAGCAAGGCTTGGCATGCGAGAGCTTAGGCGGATGTTCGTTTGTCTGTTTGTCCGCATACGGCATGCATAGCCGCTGTGCTGCATTTGTGTGGACAAATTCATTGAAAAATTGGCACACTCAAGATCCGACAGAATGCGATCATTTAGTATTTACAGAAAAAAAATTGCTTCGAAAGCAACAGACGGTGTTATATGGAATAAAAATCGGAAGCCAATTATTTTGCTGCGAATGTGTGAATGCATGGCAACTGCCTCGTCTCAAAATGATTTGCTACCAAACCATGAAACCAAAGGGCGGGCTCAACACGAAAGTACATATGTTTCATGCGTGTTCCCTAAGCCATAAATACGACAATACACTCTGCTTACATTCAAATAATGAACAGTAGTCCACCCAATATATCGGTTCGAAAGCTACCAAGGCATGCACTCTGCTTTTAGTGCGTGAATTATCACTGGAAGCTCAAGCAAGACAGGGGAGCAGCTGCCAACGTTCCTCCATAGCGTGCCACTCTTGACATCGCGTTTCAGTGTCGAATAAAATACCGCGGGAGAAAAAATATCTCGGAAAAAGATTTCAAGCATGTTTTAATTACCTGACAACAGACTGTGTGAAAATAACAGCCGATCCTTCAATTTTCAGGTACGCACGCGCGAACACGCACACACACACGCACGCGTGCTTTTTCCATCTTTGATCCAACCCAAATCGGGGCAAATCGACGCAAGGCGACTAATAATAATAATAATAATAATAATAATAATAATAATAATAATAATAATAATAATAATAATAATAATAATTGGTGTTTGGGGAAAGGAAATGGCGCAGTATCTGTCTAATATATCGTTGGACACCCGAACCGCACCGTAAGGGAAGGGTAAGGGAGGGAGTGAAAGAAGAAAGGAAGAAAGGGTGTCGTAGTGGAGGGCTCCGGAATAATTTCGACCACCTGGGGATATTTAACATGCACTGACATCGCACAGCACACGGGCGCCTTGGCGTTTTTCCTCCATAAAAACGCAGCCGCCGCGGTCGAGTTCGAACCCGGAAACTCCGGATCAGTAGTCGAACGCTGTAACCATTGAGCCACCGCGGCGGGTTGCAAGGCGAGTAACATATACATTTCAGTACGTGATGGAAAATTCCAGAGGCAATAAGCAACTTAACGATGTAAACTGGATGCAAAAAATACGTACGCCTAACATAAAAAACACGCCACGGAGGCTCAGTGTTTAGGGCGCTCGACTACTGATCCGGAGTTCCCGCGTTCGAACCCGACCGCGGCGGCTGCGTTTTTATGGAGGAAAAACGCTAAAGCGCTCGTGTGCTGTGCGATGTCAGTGCACGTTAAAGAACCCCAGGTGGTCGAAATTATTCCGCAGCCCTCCACTACGGCACCTCCTTCTTCCTTTCTTCTTTCACTCCCTCCCTTATCCCTTCCCTTACGGCGCGGTTCAGGTGTCCAACGATATGCGAGACAGATACTGCGCCGTTTCCTTTCCTCAAAAAAACAATTATTATTATTATTATTAAGCGTTCAGTGTAGCCGCACTCCCCGGGTTTCAGTGGTGTTGCCAAGCCTCTGAGTAGCAAGTGTAACGGGCTCACTGGGTCAGTGCCACCTCAGTCGCTCGGTGAGTAAGTAGGTGGTGGCGTTCACTTACAAATTGAGGCAGTTATGAGCCTTTCCTTTGGGCAGCACAGGAATGCTTTTGAGGGCGCATAACCGGCTCCCTAGGTCAGTGGCCACCTCAATCGCGCTTTCAGGTATACGTAGCCGTAGTGTTCCACCTGCAAGAAACTGCTTTCGCGCAATATTTTGTGCTTAGCAATGCTAAACTGCCAGCCATATATTTTTTTTGATGCCCAACCACTCAAAATTGGCAGGCTTACAAATACAATGAAATCAGCGACGCAGTTGAACATTGGTAGCGGGGACATCTGGCTACCCGTCGAGGGCGGTGACCTGACGTTCGCGCCGTGAACTGGGCCTACAGTTTCCGATTTTTCTGACACTTCATATCATAATGGTGTAGCCCAACAAAAACGGAAGAAGAACGCACGCGCGGAGTGCTAATTGGGAGGTCGACTGTATCAAACACTGCTACTGTCATGCCATCATTTTAAACGCGCGTAGATGTGGCGGTTTTGCGTAAAGTTCGGGCTTAAATTTTGCCCCTACGTCGAACAGACCAGCAGCACGTCTTCAAAGTCACTTCATATTCCGTCTCCCCTCTCAAAGTCTTAGTCTCGTTTGCTTATCGCAGCACCCCAAAAGTGAGGCAGAAGAGGTGCATAGGCCATCCCGTACGTCGTATTGGTGTCCGAGAGGAAACCAACGCAGAGCGAGGCAAGCCAGGAAAGTGTTGCGGCTGCCGTGGAGAGGAAGGCAGCTCTGAAAGGAGGAAAAGCGCCGTAAGGGAGGGCTATGGGTTGATTTGGACCACCTGGGGCTCTATACTCGACACGCATGGCCGCCGTTCGCCGCCATATTGTCTCTCTGATTGGCTTATTAGGCGATCACGTGCAAGTCACGAGTTTTAAATTTGTGGCGCGAAACTTACAGGCTTCGAAATAGCTTTCTGCCGTGACGTCAAAATGACGTGTACTTGAAGACTGATTTTTAGCACAATTATATTTTGTGCCGGGTTGGTAAATTTAAATGTCTGTGGAGGAAAAACGAAGCTACAGCTGGCATGGAAGAAAACACTTGGCTCGTTTTAGCAATTTTGAGAAAAAAAAGTTCGTACTGTGAGGGTTGCTTCCTAGAATGTGATTGGCTGGAGGAATGTCACGTGATTCACGTGATACGCAAGCATAATTCAGTGGGGTAAAAATGACGTTTAGTGACGCAAAGGAAATGCTGCCATTGCTGAAAAATGCCCCATTTGGCCGCCATAATTTGAGACGGCCGCAAGATGGTCGAATTATGGTGGACATAGTCGAATTATGACCACACTGATTTATACGGCTGTTAGCTCACCGTAGTTTGGTAGGCGCTTATTTGAAGTAATAAACTGTTCCGAAACATGGTTGTTTTGAATGTAGAAGCATTGAAACGGCGTTATAATGGTACCTCTTAATTAAGCAGCCTTTTAGAGCCTTAATTATCAGAGCGTAATTTTACACCCGCGTGAGGACTCTAGCTGCGCTCCCGTTTCAAACGCTTCTCTCATGCTAAGAAATTATCGGACCGCGCGGTCGCGGTTGCTACAGCGCGGATATGGCGGCGTCCGTAGCTGCCGTTTGTTGTCACTGGCTGCGAAAAGCGAAGCATTCGTGAGTGCGCCTCAGTGTTTTCGAAGGACTGCCCGGTTCGTGAGTGTGACTGCCTGGCCAGCGATATATAGTGTGGTGGCTGTGCAAGAAGATTTGCGGAAAGGGGCAGATCGTGAGCACACTGGTCTGCCTTAAACATGGTATTGTAGGTGCTGAGTCCGTAGCTGCCGTTTGTTGTCACGGGCTGCCAGAAGCGAAGCATTCGTGAGTGCGCCTCAGTGTTTTCGAAGGACTGCCCGGTTCGTGAGTGTGACTGCGTGGCCAGCGATATATGGTGTGGTGGCTGTGCAAGAAGATTTGCGGCAAGGGGCAGCTCGTGAGCACACTGGTCTGCCTTAAACATGGTATTGTAGGTGCTGAGTCCGTAGCTGCCGTTTGTTGTCACGGGCTGCGAGAAGCGAAGCATTCGTGAGCGCGCCTCAGTGTTTTCGAAGGACTGCCCGGTTCGTGAGTGTGACTGCCTGGCCAGCGATATATGGTGTGGTGGCTGTGCAAGAAGATTTGCGGAAAGGGGCAGCTCGTGAGCACACTGGTCTGCCTTAAACATGGTATTGTAGGTGCTGAGTCCGTAGCTGCCGTTTGTTGTCACGGGCTGCGAGAAGCGAAGCATTCGTGAGCGCGCCTCAGTGTTTTCGAAGGACTGCCCGGTTCGTGAGTGTGACTGCCTGGCCAGCGATATATGGTGTGGTGGCTGTGCAAGAAGATTTGCGGCAAGGGGCAGCTCGTGAGCCCACTGGTCTGCCTTAAACATGGTATTGTAGGTGCTGAGTCCGTAGCTGCCGTTTGTTGTCACGGGCTGCGAGAAGCGAAGCATTCGTGAGTGCGCCTCAGTGTTTTCGAAGGACTGCCCGGTTCGTGAGTGTGACTGCCTGGCCAGCGATATATGGTGTGGTGGCTGTGCAAGAAGATTTGCGGCAAGGGGCAGCTCGTGAGCACACTGGTCTGCCTCAAACATGGTATTGTAGGTGCTGCGTCCGTAGCTGCCGTTTGTTGTCACGGGCTGCGAGAAGCGAAGCATTCGTGAGCGCGCCTCAGTGTTTTCGAAGGACTGCCCGGTTCGTGAGTGTGACTGCCTGGCCAGCGATATATGGTGTGGTGGCTGTGCAAGAAGATTTGCGGAAAGGGGCAGCTCGTGAGCGCACTGGTCTGCCTTAAACATGGTATTGTAGGTGCTGAGTCCGTAGCTGCCGTTTGTTGTCACGGGCTGCGAGAAGCGAAGCATTCGAGAGTGCGCCTCAGTGTTTTCGAAGGACTGCCCGGTTCGTGAGTGTGACTGCCTGGCCAGCGATATATGGTGTGGTGGCTGTGCAAGAAGATTTGCGGAAAGGGGCAGCTCGTGAGCACACTGGTCTGCCTTAAACATGGTATTGTAGGTGCTGAGTCCGTAGCTGCCGTTTGTTGTCACGGGCTGCGAGAAGCGAAGCATTCGTGAGCGCGCCTCAGTGTTTTCGAAGGACTGCCCGGTTCGTGAGTGTGACTGCCTGGCCAGCGATATATGGTGTGGTGGCTGTGCAAGAAGATTTGCGGCAAGGGGCAGCTCGTGAGCACACTGGTCTGCCTTAAACATGGTATTGTAGGTGCTGAGTCCGTAGCTGCCGTTTGTTGTCACGGGCTGCGAGAAGCGAAGCATTCGTGAGTGCGCCTCAGTGTTTTCGAAGGACTGCCCGGTTCGTGAGTGTGACTGCCTGGCCAGCGATATATGGTGTGGTGGCTGTGCAAGAAGATTTGCGGCAAGGGGCAGCTCGTGAGCACACTGGTCTGCCTTAAACATGGTATTGTAGGTGCTGCGTCCGTAGCTGCCGTTTGTTGTCACGGGCTGCGAGAAGCGAAGCATTCGTGAGCGCGCCTCAGTGTTTTTGAAGGACTGCCCGGTTCGTGAGTGTGACTGCGTGGCCAGCGATATATGGTGTGGTGGCTGTGCAAGAAGATTTGCGGAAAGGGGCAGCTCGTGAGCACACTGGTCTGCCTTAAACATGGTATTGTAGGTGCTGAGTCCGTAGCTGCCGTTTGTTGTCACGGGCTGCGAGAAGCGAAGCATTCGTGAGTGCGCCTCAGTGTTTTCGAAGGACTGCCCGGTTCGTGAGTGTGACTGCCTGGCCAGCGATATATGGTGTGGTGGCTGTGCAAGAAGATTTGCGGCAAGGGGCAGCTCGTGAGCACACTGGTCTGCCTTAAACATGGTATTGTAGGTGCTCCGGCCGTTACTCTGATCCTGTGTTTCAAGGCGCGATCGGTAGCTGTGAACGTCTGGACACCAATTAGTTCAGTGTTTGCCTCTATTTACATGCTGTCGCTGACCTGATATTCTACTGCGTGAGTGATGAGAGGGTGGCACAAAGGGTTGTCTGCCGGCTGAGCAACATGCTTCCAGAATGTGTTCGGCTTGTCGGCGGGACTGTGCTCATCAGGAAATTGCCCTCATCAGTGCATCATCTGTGTGCATCAGTGTCTGTGTGCATAAGGGCAGTTTCTGAAGACAGCGGTGTCAGCAAGGCAGCGTACATGTGCCAGGTACATCGTCTCGAGTATCGATGAGGTAAGGGAAACAGCAACGAAAAATTGCTGTTGACTTTCTTCAGATGGCTGCATGCAAAGTTCATATTGATGGCTGGTGGCCTTCTTCGGGTGTGTAATAACAAGTCCCTTATGTTCCTACCCTTTTTTGGTCACATGCAAACAGCTGTGAATTTCGTGGCACATTTATTTGTAGCCTATTAAGCGAGGAAGCCTTGCGCAAATAAAAACAGCATTTCAAAATAGTCTTGTCTGTAAAGTAAAACGCACAAAGAGTTTTCAGATTACTACAATATGTGGATGTGGGTGACTCGTAGGGCGTCTGCATGTCTATCGTTTTCTTTCATTGCACACAAATGCAATGGCTTGGCATCTGCATTTTGATAAATGCAGTTGCAAAAGCATTCGTGTAGTGAGATTTTAATGCAGTTAAATATTCTGAGGTAAAGTTAACCTTGGACTTCCCCTACAATGTGCCTTGTAGCAGTTGCCTTCACTGCAAGACAATAAAAATAAATATGTAATAATTATTTATACCCATCAGTCTGGCTGTAGTCAAGCTGTTTTCACAGTCTTGTTTTACTTCCTCCATCATTTTGATAGAGATGACCAATAAAATATAACTGTTACAAAAGCAGTTTATTTGAGTAGTAGTTACAGTCATACATGAAACTTTAGTTTGATAATTACAGCCCTGTGATGTCTCGTATTTCAAAGTCTTTTCTCTTCTGTGTGTATGAAACTTGCATTGCACTCAAGCTCACGCACTAAAGACAGTGTTGATTGCCTTCCAGGTGACATGTGTATAATGTGCCTCTTCGATGCATCACTGCTATCCTAGGAAGTCATGTGCTGAGGAATGCTGCTGCAAGGTTCAACATCATTCACCTCTCAGCTAGAGTGCTTCTTGAGCAAAGAATCATTCTTTGGAAGGGTTGCATTGGATGTCTTCACAAGTGTCAAGTGCTGTACATATGGAACAGGATTCTTTTCAAAGGCAATCACAACTTGCACTGTGCGACACATTGCATGCATCCGCACTTAGCTGCAGGACTCACTGCCATAGTTTTCACCTGTAGTCATGCTATGATCAGTCTATGTAAACATTTTTTGTGCTTCAAGTTTCATTGCACACAGCAAGAAAGCTGTTCAAGTCTGTGATTTTTGTGCTGCTCTTTAAACAGGACCAAATTTTCCTTTCAGTTTGTCACTAGTGTGTGAAATGACAGGTGTGTTTGATGTGTAGACTAGGCTTTTCTCTAATGCTGCAGTTCTTCACGTGACAGGAAGCGTAGAAGAAACTTTAATCCTACCATCTGCAAATTGGCCGGATGTGTGCTTATACACATGCTTTAACGCTACTGAACATTTGCTAATTCTTAATGTACTGCAATGCTGTGTGCTCTCTTTATGCAGAATGTGCATGTTGGTGCTTTAGTGCAGTGAAACAGAGGAAGTCACCAAAATGTTTTTCTCCTGCCAGCAGAACTTTGAACCAGTACTTCTTTGATTTGTGTTGAAAGTTTGTGCTCCATGACGTGATTACTGCTTCACTGAAATTTCTTGACATGCACGAAACATAGGGATGTGTATGCAGTCATTTATCACATCTTGCTCAGGGCGCAGTCTGATTTTGTAGGCAACTGTTCGTCCGATAGGATGTCCCTAATGTGTCATCTGTGTGTGCTCACACAGCAAAGCAAGCTTTGTCTCCTGGCATTTCTTTGCCTCTGTGCCTGTTTTCTACTGTTGCTTTTAAATGCTATGTGTAGTGATACAGCAATCCACTAGTTTTCCTCTGAGCAAAAAGTGAGGCAACTCTTTCATGTTTGCCATCTGCCAAGCTTGTATGAATGAAAGACAAGGCAGCTGTCTGCTAGTTCGATTAGTTTCGCTGTGTAACGCCCCGCTTTTACCAACCTTGTTGCTGGCACTTTGCTTCTTGGCTGCTGCTAATGCTGTTAGGCGAATTTGACAAAAATTCCAGACAATCTGTTCAACCTATGTTTCTTTGGTAAAACTGGGGCATCAATGGATGCATTGCTATTTTTTGATTCAACACAGGAATCTACTGGATTTGGCACTTCGGGAAATGGGCATTATCAATGTGCACATATACCGCATCACACTTCTTTCACACATTGCAACTTGTCTTGTTACCGGAGAAATCTGCCTCTGTGACCCTGATGTGTGCGGGATTTTACCACTTTTGCTGTGTGGCAGCAGCAATCGGCTCATTACTGTCATTGCCATCACATGTCCTGCAGCAGTCATGAAATTTTCTTTTGTATCAAAAACAAATGTGTTTGTTGTGATACTTTGCAGAAAGGAAGTTTGTTCTACAGCTGACTTGCTCCAAAATTTTGCTTGAGCTTCAAAAAAAAATTGGAAGCAAAGCAATTATTTTTTTTAAAACATGCTAATATTTCAGGGGGCTCAAATGTTGTGCAATATATCTTCCAGTGCACTCAATTTCTACTAACATATTGCAGTTTTCTGTGCCTTTGTATTACAGTTGATTTGTTTAGTCAATAAAATACACCAGTTTCACTTACATCTATCCTGATCACCAGTTTATTGTCTACTTTACCCAGTACTCAGGCCTTCCCTTGCGATTAACTGTGTCAGTGCCACCAATGTCTAATCCCACCTCTGTGTAAAATTATCTATGCATGCGTGGCTGTGCTGATGTTCGGCAAAAAAAAGATGCAAATGACTAAATGCGTGAGAAAATTGCATTCAACCCTTTAGGGCACTTTGTACACAACTGCGTACATTGCGAAATAATTTTTCTCGTGGTTTGCTTTAGTTGTCACTGATTTATTCATTTCAATCCCATTTAGCATCCATCGTCCTCTAAATAGGGTGCTTTTTATGGTTTCAGCACATATTTTTCTGGCAGAATACAACAGCATAGCAACTGCTCCAGTATGTATGTTTGTAAACAATGCCTAGATAAAAAATTGGAATGCTTGTTCTGCTTTGTATTTGGCATTTCTGTTTTGGTTTTTAATGGTGTGCCAGCTGTCTTCAATTGTAATGAATTGCAGGGTTGTAGTCAAGTCTTCAGGCCACATGGTCTGCTTTTGATCCCCGAAGTGCGAAACTCAGTATTCTTGAAGCTTAAAGGGCCTTGAAAGGCTAAAACAAGGGTTTTCCTCACCTTGCAGAAGTTTATAGCATGATGGGTGCCTTGAATACTCCACTACACAGCTAAAAAGTGAAGAACCCTGTGGCGTGAAGTCTTCACGTAGGGGTCTACATGCACTGTATCGTTGCAATTCCTACTGCTGACTTCTCCTTTTAGCTGTGTATTGTATGGTGCTGTGAGGATAATTTATTTCGTGTTGAACAATCTCCTGTGGTTTATTAATTATCATGAATACATTCTATGTGGTGCACACATTAAAAAACCTACCGAAAGCCAGTGGCTACCGTCGCTGGCTAGATTGCTTTTTGTGCATCCTGGAGACTTTTATCTTAATAGTACCCTAACCAGAACACTACCGCTGTCTGTATTGGTGCCTCCCATATGTTGTCCTGAGGGCGACATCGACATTGAATGTCTTGCCTATTTTCTGTCTAATCTTACGCTTTTGTTTTTCCTGCCATGTTCCTGCCTCTATTGCTGCAATAATTGGCTGTATTAAATTCAAAAAAGCAGTTACCAATTTTATGTGTTCCCCCACTCTTCTTTGTATACTTCCGGGCCTTCAGAGTATGGAAATAAATTAATTTCCTCCTTGTCTGTAGTGCTCCTAAGTTTACTGTCATGTTTTTGTTCTCCTTCAGCTCTTCGGCTCATGGTGCCACTTAGTTGTCTCTTTAAATACTGCGTGCAAGATCAACTGGAATGCTTGGCCCCAAAACACATGTTCGGGCTTTGTGTGACATGTACTAGGCAATGAGTGTGCATACATGAACATTAAATTAAGTTTCTTGCATCATACAAATAAAGCTGCCGCGGTGGCTCAGTGGTTATGGTGGTTGGCTGCTGACCCGAAAGACGCAGGTTCAATCCCGGCCGCAGTGGTAGAGGCCCGTGTACTGTGCGATGACAGTTCACGGCAAAGAATTCGAGGGGGTCGAAATTATCGAGAGCTCTCTACTACAGCATCTCTCATAGCTTGAGTCGCTTTGGGATCATAAACCCCATAAAACAAAGCAAATAAAGCAAGTATCTTGCACATTGCATGTGTCTTACTATAACATGGTGTCGTCACCGATATTTACTCTCTACCTCTATGTTCCTCCCCTGCCCCTTTGTGGAATAACAGGTGAAGGAACTTTTCCTTATCCGACCTCTCCACCTTTTCGGGCATATATCTTTCTCTCTTACTTGGAAGCTTGCTGTACTGTACTTGATCAGGCATCTAAAGGAGCTGCTTGATTTGTTGTTGTTGTTAGCCTATCAACGAAGAAACTTCAAGACGCTGCCTCACTCGTGTTGCTTGTGTGGACAGCAAGGGAGGTGAGGCGGCCTGTAAGTGCTCAAGAAAATAATTTTGCCCCACCTCACAGAATGTTGTGCTTACTTGCATCGCACATATAGTGTAGCTGCTTCTGTGTGGTGGTCGTGAGTGTTACGCATTCACTTGAACAAGTAGAAAAAAATTTATGCCTTTCTAGGAAGGGAAAAACAAGCAAAATTGCTGACAACATTTGTAATTTTTATGAAGTAATATATGTGCCACTTACATCACAAAAGTGCATGCGTGCAGGCTTGCGAAGCAAAATATGAGTACATCACTGAATTTTGTGAGGGTACGCTCTATTCAAATTATGTTGTGTGTGTGTGGGGGGGGGGGGAGTTTCCGCTTTGTTTTATGTTGTTTGTTATTAATGCCAGAAAAGAATCTTTTTTCCCCGGCTTTGCACATTTAAGTTGATAATAAGGGATGCGCACTCGGTGTGTTCTCCTTGACGAGATTTACTCCGATATTCCGCGCTTTGCAGTTTCGTTTCGTGCGCGGGTGCATGCAAACATGACTAACAACAGTCTGGTGCAACGCGTTGCCTAAAATGTGCACATCGGCTTGCCTTGCCAAGCATGCATTTCAGCACTAAACACATCTTGGAGGCCTTCCAAGCGCACACAGATACAACTCCGCTGCACCCCGCTCTCTGTTAAAGCCGATACGTAGCGATTAAAAGCTTTAGCACTTTTGCTAACCTGACGGTAGCTGACGCGGCGCCTAGGAAACAGTGGGTTTCCGCAGAGTTTACAACGCTAAGTATGCGAGCGTTGTCCTCAGACAGGGACTGCTGGCCTGCGCGTATTTAGGCGCCGTTTCGGGCGCCTTTTCAGCAGTGGCGGCACCACTCTAAAAATATAGCTCTCGTTGCTTCCTTTCCTGGCCCGGACGAGATGACTTTTCCCCCAGAAAACTGCCTTAGTCTCAGTTCCTGCATTCAACTGTGGCTGGTAAGCAAATGTGCGAAGCTGTCGTCGATCGTTATAAGGAGCAATGCCACAAAGGAATCATGCCGGCCAAAGCTTTCACTTTCCGCTCCCATTCGGCACGTACGCCATTACGAATACCCTGGCCCCGTTCCTGATGTTCGCCAGCTTCTCTGGGCAACAGTACGCACGCGTGTGGCGCCGCTCGTGACTCGCGGGTACGCCATCAGTTCACCTCGACTGAAAAGTCGTCTAGGCTGCGCCCTCGCTCGCACCGCCGCATCGAACTCGATGAATCCTTTGACAACCGACGTGCGAGTCTTTCGCACTGAGTAGCCTAAGTCGGTCTGCCCTTAGCTGCTGCCGGACATCCGACATGATACTCAAGAGGCCGCAACATATTTCACTCCTTCGCACTGCCCCTCGACGCGTATGCACCGAAGATTGCAACGCAGAGGCTCAGCGCAAGCTCCCGAAGCGGCGTTCTGTTCCGTACTTGGCGCCAATAGTAGCAGACGACGGTATTTATTTCTAGATCAGTTTTTACTTTTTTTCTCTCTTCACGTAATCAGATTCTGTGAGTACGTAACCTGGCACCGCCTTGATGGTTACGTCACAACTAAGTCACAATTTGAACAAAATGGCGAAATGTCGAGAATAGGGCCCCCGGTCTTTTAATGTGCGTAGACATCCCATGGACGGAACACACGGCGCCTTTTGCGTTTCGCTTCCATCGAAACGCAGCCGCTGCAGCCGGCATTGAACCGGGTCCATCGGCTGTCGGAGGGTCAGGGTTCAATCCCGCCCTCTGTAATGTTAAGGTAGTACATTGTACATGAATTTTATTGTGTATCCTGCATGTACAAAGCCGTGTATCTGAAAAACGTCAGTACCCGCCGCGGTGGCTCAGTGGTTAGCGCGCTCGGCTACTAATCAAGAGTTCCCGCGTTCGAACCCGACCGCGGCGGCTGCGTTTTTATGGAGGCGAAACGCAAAAGGCGCACGTGTGCTGTGCGATATCAATGCACGTTAAAGATCTCCAGGTCGTCGAAATTATTCCGGAGCCCTCCACTACGGCACCTCTTCTTCCTTTCTTCTTTCACTCCCTCCTTTATCCCTTACCTTACGGCGTGGTTCAGGTGTCCAACGATATATGAGACAAATACTGCGCCATTTCCTTTCCCCAAAAAACCAATTATTTTTCACCTGGTGGTGGTAGTGGTTTTATAAAAAATAATAGTAAAAAGGAAGGAAAAGTTTTTCGAAATTATTCCGGAGCCCTCCACTACGGCACCTCTTCGTCCTTTCTTCTTTCACTCCATCCTTTATCCCTTCCCTTACGGCGTGGTTCAGGTGTCCAACGATATATGAGACAGATACTGCGCCATTTCCTTTCCCAAAAAAAAACAATTATTATTCTCCTGGTGGTGGTAGTGGTTTTATTAAAAATAATAATAAAAAGGAAGGAAAAGATTTTTGCTAGCCCCGGCATCTGCCATCGATACTGAAGCACCTGAGCTGGGGCAGCGGAAATAAAGGTCAGCAGGCAGAATGGAGAAATGAAATGACAGAGGTGAGGGGACAGGAATAGATAGGGGGAGAAGTAATATGTTCTGCAAGAAACTGCTTTCGCATAATATTTTGTGGAGGAAAAACGCTAAGGCGCCCGTGTGCTGTGCGATGTCAGTGCATGTTAAAGATCCCCAGGTGGTCGAAATTATTCCGGAGCCCTCCACTACGGCACCTCTTCTTCCTTTCTTCTTTCACTCCCTTCTTTATCCCTTCCCTTACGGCGCGGTTCAGGTGTCCAACGATATATGAGACAGTTACTGCGCCATTTCCTTTCCCCAAAAAAAACAATTATTATTATTAATATTTTGTGCTTAGCAATGCTAAACTGCCAGCCATTTTTTTTTGATGCCCAACCACTCAAAATTGGCAGGCTTACAAATACAGCGAAATCAGCGACGCAGTTGATCATTGGTAACGGGGACATCTGGCTAGCCGTCGAGGGCGGTGACCTGACGTTCGCGCAGTGAATTGGGCCTACAGTTTCCGATTTTTCTGACACTTCATATCATATTATAGTGTAGCCCAACGAAAACGAAACGGAACCTAGAAGAACAGATGCCGCGCGGAGCGCTAATTGGGAGGTCGACTGTATCAAACACTGCTACTGTCATGCCATCATTTTAAACGCGCGTAGATTTGGCGGTTTTGCGCAAAGTTCGGGCCTGAATTTTGCCCCTACGTCGAACAGACCAGCAGCCCGTCTTCAAAGTCACTTCATATTCCGTCTCCCCTATCAAAGTCTTAGTCTCGTTTGTTTATCGAAGCACCCTAGAAGTGAAGCAGAAGAGGTGCATAGGCCATCCCGTACGTCGTATCAGAATCTCAGTTTTCGCCTGTCTTCTGCGGTTCTGTCTCTTGGCGCTTCTATGCTTGGCCATACCAATGGGAATGTTTGCTCTGCCGTTCAAAATTATCTCCTTGAATCAAAACGTCTACCATCATGAACTTTCGTCCTGCCCATCCCATTATCAGCTTCTGTATTTCGGTTTTTACAACCACTTATAGTAATCCCTACCCCTTCTTTGCCTAAATTTTAGTTTGTATGACCCCCCTAACCTCCTGCAACCACCTCGGATACGGAAACTGTGCGATCCAAATTTTGGTAGGTCATCCCATGCTTGCCACATGCAACTGGTCATTTAAATAGTCACCGCATGGTTATGGCCAATCCCCCTTGTGGGTATGTGCCATTGTGTGAGGCCAACAACAACAACAACAACAACAACAACAATAGTGTCCGAGAGGAAACAAAACGCAAAGCGAGGCAAGCCAGGAAAGTGTTGCGGCTGTCGTGGAGAGGAAGGCAGCTCTGAAAGGAGGAAAAGCGCCGTAAGGGAGGGCTATGGGTTGATTTGGACCACCTGGTCCTTTAATGTGCGTTGACATCCCATGGACGGAACACACGGCGCCTTTTGCGTTTCGCTTCCATCGAAACGCAGCCGCTGCAGCCGGCATTGAACCGGATCCTTCGGCTGTCGGAGGGTCAGGGTTCAATCCCGCCCTCTGTAATGTTAAGGTAGTACATTGTACATGAATTTTATTGTGTATCCTGCATGTACAAACCCGTGTATCTGAAAAACGTCAGTACCCGCCGCGGTGGCTCAGTGGTTAGGGCGCTCGGCTACTGATCAAGAGTTCCCGAGTTCGAACCCGACAGCGGCGGCTGCGTTTTTATGGAGGCCAAACGCTAAGGTGCCCGTG
The DNA here is from genome assembly GCF_052857255.1 of Amblyomma americanum. Classification (NCBI taxonomy): domain Eukaryota; kingdom Metazoa; phylum Arthropoda; class Arachnida; order Ixodida; family Ixodidae; genus Amblyomma; species Amblyomma americanum. The sequence continues at coordinate 37,492,729 of NC_135497.1, forward strand.
TGCTGTGCGATATGAATAATAATAATAATAATAATAATAATAATTGGTTTTTGGTGGAAAGGAAATGGCGCAGTATCTGTCTCATATATCGTTGGACACCTGAACCGCACCGTAGGGGAAGGGATAAAGGAAGGAGCGAAAGAAGAGAGGACCAAATAGGTCCGTAGTGGAGGGCTCCGGAATAATTTCGACCACCTGGGGATCTTTAACGTGCACTGACGTCGTACAGCACACGGGCGCCTTAGCGTTTTTCCTCCATAAAAACGCAGCCGCCGCGGTCGGGTTCGAACCCGGGAACTCCGGATCAGTAGTCGAGCGCCCTAACCACTGAGCCACCGCGGCGGGCAAGATATGAATGCACGTTAAAGATCTCCAGGTGGTCGAAATTATTCCGGAGCCCTCCCCTACGGCACGTCATTCTTCCTTTCTTCTTTCACTCCATCGTTTATCTCTCCCCTTACGGCGCAGTTCAGGTGTCCGAGGATATATGAGACAGATATTGCGCCATTTCCTTTCCCCAAAAACCAATTATTATTGTTCAACGTAGAACGCAGGGGCCAAGAGAGCCGAGGCTCTAGAGCTTAGGTTCGGTAATATGGAGAAAGCGGACATAGCGTATATATGTTGATGCGGCGGGTGGCTGTACGGGAGCGGCAGTAGCTTCGGTCGTCAACGGCCGAGGGGCTCCAGTCTCCGTGGCTTATTCGTTCGCGGTTGTAAACTACTGTGTACGGCCGTTGGTTGCGTGCTCCATTCCCGTCAGATCACCTGAAGAGGCCGAGGAGGCGGCCATAGCCTTGGCGATGGTCTCCACCTCTGCAGAAACTATCTTCAGCGACTCTAAATCTGCGATTCGTAATTTCGCCAAAGGCCGGGTCTCCCCCGTCGCCCTGTCTCTCCTCCACTCCACCAAAGACCAACTCCGCCCGATCCAATTGATCTGGGTCCCTGCGCACTCATCCCATCCACGAAACGAGGCGGCCCACAATCATGCCCGAGGATTCGTCGACCGGGATGTGGTGTCGCCCGTTCTGCGGACGGCGAGACATCGTATGGTAACATTTCATGACATAACCATGCACCACCGTTTAGGTAGACTTCTATATCCCCCCGCACATATTTCTCTAACCAAACACCAAGAGGATGCGTGAAGGCAACTCCAAACGAACACCTTCCCCAACCCCGCGAAATATGCCCGCATATACCCTGGTGTCTACTCTCCCTCCTGTCAACTATGTGGCCAACGTGCCACTCTATCCCACATACTCTGGGCTTGCCCTCGGCATTCCCCTCCGCGAAGTTTGCAGCTCTCGAATCCAGACCAGTGGGAGGCCGCATTACTCAGTTCCGACTCGGACACACAGATCCGGGTTGGGACAAGAGCCCTAGAAGTCGCCGGACGCCACGGGCTCATGGCCACTTGATGGGGCTATAACCCCCCACCAACTGCTGCCTTGGTCGATGAAAATAAAGTTTATCCTCCTCCTCCTCCTCCGCGGCAGCCATCCGGGGGCGCAACACAGAGACTTCGGAGGAAGTGTCTATAGCGCTCGCCTGCGTAGGAACAAAAGAGAAATTCGTAGTAAGCGACAGTAAAACTGCCATTCAAAATTTTGGAAGAGGCAGGATCTCGCCGGAAGCGGCCAAGATCCTTAGCCAACAACCGCTGGATAAGAAAATTCATTTAATTTGGACACCCGCAGACGCCGCCGTCCCCGGTGACGAGGCGGCTCACGAGATATATAGCCCGACTTCTCTATTTCCTGGTAGCCTATAGAGCCTCCCGAGCATTGGGGAAAGAGGAGCGCCTGTAAAATTACGGGTAAATTGTTGACCATTACAAATTGGGACGTATGCTGGCACCCCCACCAGACACAAAATTAAATAATGGAGAAGCTGTCGCGAGGACAGGCGACAGCTGAGGAGCAGCTGAGGTCGCATGATCGATGCACACACGGTGGGGCGAGAGGAACCCTCGACCATATAACTTGGGAGTGTCCAAATTCTCCCGGGGCGAGCAAAAATATTGATAGTAGAGAAGCCCGTGCTAAGAAGCCCAGACCCTCAGCGCACACCCATCCATCTGGTGGTGGTGGTGGTGGTGAAAAGCATTTATTCGATATAGGTATTACAGAGAGGTGTTCGGGGGCTTCCCTTATGGCCGATTCACACGATGGTCCGTTCGCCCGCGGTCCGCACATCACGTGTTCATGCGCCACTAAAAACTGGCCTGCGATTCGATGACGTCAAGCGGATGCGACGGGCCAAAAGAGCAGACGACGCGCTGGGTGTTCCACTGTTGCCGAATTATTTTAAAGTGTTTGTCAACGCTGGTCAAACTGGTCTTTCCTTGCGACCCATGACTGCGATTGAATGGTGCAGGTGCGGCCCTTTGTCCAGTTCCTCAATGGCCTGGGCCGTCTTGCTAGCCCCGTCGATCGCTTCGTCATGGTAGTGAACGCAGTGCAGCTTGTCAAAACAGCGCGCCAGCTCAGCGAAATGCGGCAGCCGAAATGCTGGCAAGAGCGGTGGTTGCCAGAGCTGGCGGGCGCATCTTCTCGGGCCGCCGCTAATTCCCGCGAGGGGAGAGGCACTTGAACTTCCTTGGTTGTGCAGCCCGCGGGCCGACAGCACGCCTCTCGATTTGGTGACGCACGAACACGTGATGCGCGGGCCGCGGGCGAAAGGGCCGTCGTGTGAATAGGCTATTACTGGGAAGCCTCCCCACATACCAGGTGGAGTCCCTAGTCCGGGACCCCATTGGCAGAAGCCGCCGTCCGTGCGCCCCTCTTGCAGGCGGGGTAGACTGCTAACGCCAGGCACAAGAGGCACAGATCGGAAATGTCCCGCTTTTTGTCGCCTGTTTCGTCTCTATCGTGTAGCGAACGAAGAGGTCGTCAGGCGGTGCGTATCGAGGATGAATCGGGCCCGTATCTCGGGCCGCTTTCATTTGAAGCTTGCTCTAGCGTGTCGCCTTGCCGCGTTCTGAGAGGTGTCGTCTAACCTTGCTAGCAAGGCTTGGCATGCGAGAGCTTAGGCGGATGTTCGTTTGTCTGTTTGTCCGCATACGGCATGCATAGCCGCTGTGCTGCATTTGTGTGGACAAATTCATTGAAAAATTGGCACACTCAAGATCCGACAGAATGCGATCATTTAGTATTTACAGAAAAAAAATTGCTTCGAAAGCAACAGACAGTGTTATATGGAATAAAAATCGGAAGCCAATTATTTTGCTGCGAATGTGTGAATGCATGGCAACTGCCTCGTCTCAAAATGATTTGCTACCAAACCATGAAACCAAAGGGCGGGCTCAACACGAAAGTACATATGTTTCCTGCGTGTTCCCTAAGCCATAAATACGACAACACACTCTGCTTGCATTCAAATAATGAACAGTAGTCCACCCAATATATCGGTTCGAAAGCTACCAAGGCATGCACTCTGCTTTTAGTGCGTGAATTATCACTGGAAGCGCCAAGCAAGACAGGGGAGCAGCTGCCAACGTTCCTCCATAGCGTGCCACTCTTGACATCGCGTTTCAGTTTCGAATAAAATACCGCGGGAGAAAAAATATCTCGGAAAAAGATTTCAAGCATGTTATAATTACCTGACAACAGACTGTGTGAAAATAACAGCCGATCCTTCAATTTTCAGGTACGCGCGCGCGAACACGCACACACACACGCACGCGTGCTTTTTCCATCTTTGATCCAGCCCAAATCGGGGCAAATCGACGCAAGGCGACTAAAATTAATAATAATAATAATAATAATAATAATAATAATAATAATAATAATAATAATAATAATTGGTGTTTGGGGAAAGGAAATGGCGCAGTATCTGTCTCATATATCGTTGGACACCCGAACCGCACCGTAAGGGAAGGGTAAGGGAGGGAGTGAAAGAAGAAAGGAAGAAAGGGTGTCGTAGTGGAGGGCTCCGGAATAATTTCGACAACCTGGGGATTTTTAACATGCACTGACATCGCACAGCACACGGGCGCCTTGGCGTTTTTCCTCCATAAAAACGCAGCCGCCGCGGTCGAGTTCGAACCCGGAAACTCCGGATCAGTAGTCGAACGCTCTAACCATTGAGCCACCGCGGCGGGTTGCAAGGCGAGTAACATATACATTTCAGTACGTGATGGAAAATTCCAGAGGCAATAAGCAACTTAACGATGTAAACTGGATGCAAAAAATACGTACGCCTAACATAAATAACCCGCCGCGGAGGCTCAGTGTTTAGGGCGCTCGACTACTGATCCGGAGTTCCCGTGTTCGAACCCGACCGCGGCGGCTGCGTTTTTATGGAGGAAAAACGCTAAAGCGCTCGTGTGCTGTGCGATGTCAGTGCACGTTAAAGATCCCCAGGTGGTCGAAATTATTCCGCAGCCCTCCACTACGGCACCTCGTTCTTCCTTTCTTCTTTCACTCCCTCCCTTATCCCTTCCCTTACGGCGCGGTTCAGGTGTCCAACGATATGCGAGACAGATACTGCGCCGTTTCCTTTCCTCAAAAAAACAATTATTATTATTATTATTATTATTAAGCGTTCAGTGTAGCCGCACTCCCCGGGTTTCAGTGGTGTTGCCAAGCCTCTGAGTAGCAAGTGTAACGGGCTCACTGGGTCAGTGACACCTCAGTCGCTCGGTGAGTAAGTAGGCGGTGGCGTTCACTTACAAACTGAGGCAGTTATGAGCCTTTCCTTTGCGCAGCACAGGAATGCTTTTGAGGGCACATAACCGGCTCCCTAGGTCAGTGGCCACCTCAATCGCGCTTTCAGGTATACGTAGCCGTAGTGTTCCACCTGCAAGAAACTGCTTTCGCGCAATATTTTGTGCTTAGCAATGCTTAACTGCCAGCCATATATTTTTTTTTTTGATGCCCAACCACTCAAAATTGGCAGGCTTACAAATACAGCGAAATCAGCGACGCAGTTGAACATTGGTAGCGGGGACATCTGGCTACCCGTCGAGGGCGGTGACCTGACGTTCGCGCAGTGAATTGGGCCTACAGTTTCCGATTTTTCTGACACTTCATATCGCCCAACAAAAACGGAACAGAATCCTGAAGAACGCACGCGCGGAGTGCTAATTGGGAGGTCGACTGTATCAAACACTGCTACTGTCATGCCATCATTTTAAACGCGCGTAGATGTGGCGGTTTTGCGTAACGTTCGGGCTTAAATTTTGCCCCTACGTCGAACAGACCAGCAGCACGTCTTCAAAGTCACTTCATATTCCGTCTCCCCTCTCAATGTCTTAGTCTCGTTTGCTTATCGAAGCACCCCAAAAGTGAGGCAGAAGAGGTGCATAGGCCATCCCGTACGTCGTATTGGTGTCCGAGAGGAAACCAACGCAGAGCGAGGCAAGCCAGGAAAGTGTTGCGGCTGTCGTGGAGAGGAAGGCAGCTCTGAAAGGAGGAAAAGCGCCGTAAGGGAGGGATATGGGTTGATTTGGACCACCTGGTCCTTTAATGTGCGTTGACATCCCATGGACGGAACACACGGCGCCTTTTGCGTTTCGCTTCCATCGAAACGCAGCCGCTGCAGCCGGCATTGAACCGGATCCTTCGGCTGTCGGAGGGTCAGGGTTCAATCCCGCCCTCTGTAATGTTAAGGTAGTACATTGTACATGAATTTTATTGTGTATCCTGCATGTACAAAGCCGTGTATCTGAAAAACGTCAGTACCCGCCGCGGTGGCTCAGTGGTTAGGGCACTCGGCGACTGATCAAGAGTTCCCGCGTTCGAACCCGACCGCGGCGGCTGCGTTTTTATGGAGGCGAAACGCAAAAGGCGCCCGTGTGCTGTGCGATATCAATGCACGTTAAAGATCTCCAGGTGGTCGAAATTATTCCGGAGCCCTCCACTACGGCACCTCTTCTTCCTTTCTTCTTTCACTCTCTCCTTTATCCCTTCCCTTACGGCGTGGTTCAGGTGTCCAACTATATATGAGACAGATACTGCGCCATTTCCTTTCCCCAAAAAACCAATTATTATTCACCTGGTGGTGGTAGTGGTTTTATTAAAAATAATAGTAAAAAGGAAGGAAAAGATTTTTGCTAGCCCCGGCATCTGCCATCGATACTGAAGCACCTGAGCTGGGGCAGCGGAAATAAAGGTCAGCAGGCAGAATGGAGAAATGAAATGACAGAGGTGAGGGGACAGGAATAGAGGATAGGGGGAGGAGTAATATGTTCTGCAAGAAACTGCTTTCGCATAATATTTTGTGGAGGAAAAACGCTAAGGCGCCCGTGTGCTGTGCGATGTCAGTGCATGTTAAAGATCCCCAGGTGGTCGAAATTATTCCGGAGCCCTCCACTACGGCACCTCTTCTTCCTTTCTTCTTTCACTCCCTTCTTTATCCCTTCCCTTACGGCGCGGTTCAGGTGTCCAACGATATATGAGACAGTTACTGCGCCATTTCCTTTCCCCAAAAAAAAACAATTATTATTATTAATATTTTGTGCTTAGCAATGCTAAACTGCCAGCCATTTTTTTTTGATGCCCAACCACTCAAAATTGTCAGGCTTACAAATACAGCGAAATCAGCGACGCAGTTGATCATTGGTAACGGGGACATCTGGCTAGCCGTCGAGGGCGGTGACCTGACGTTCGCGCAGTGAATTGGGCCTACAGTTTCCGATTTTTCTGACACTTCATATCATATAATGGTGTAATGGTGTAGCCCAACGAAAACGAAACGGAACCTAGAAGAACAGATGCCGCGCGGAGCGCTAATTGGGAGGTCGACTGTATCATACACTGCTACTGTCATGCCATCATTTTAAACGCGCGTATATTTGGCGGTTTTGCGCAAAGTTCGGGCCTGAATTTTGCCCCTACGTCGAACAGACCAGCAGCCCGTCTTCAAAGTCACTTCATATTCCGTCTCCCCTATCAAAGTCTTAGTCTCGTTTGTTTATCGAAGCACCCTAGAAGTGAAGCAGAAGAGGTGCATAGGCCATCCCGTACGTCGTATCAGAATCTCAGTTTTCGCCTGTCTTCTGCGGTTCTGTCTCTTGGCGCTTCTATGCTTGGCCATACCAATGGGAATGTTTGCTCTGCCGTTCAAAATTATCTCCTTGAATCAAAACGTCTACCATCATGAACTTTCGTCCTGCCCATCCCATTATCAGCTTCTGTATTTCGGTTTTTACAACCACTTATAGTAATCCCTACCCCTTCTTTGCCTAAATTTTAGTTTGTATGACCCCCCTAACCTCCTGCAACCACCTCGGATACGGAAACTGTGCGATCCAAATTTTGGTAGGTCATCCCATGCTTGCCACATGCAACTGGTCATTTAAATAGTCACCGCATGGTTATGGCCAATCCCCCTTGTGGGTATGTGCCATTGTGTGAGGCCAACAACAACAACAACAACAACAACAATAGTGTCCGAGAGGAAACAAAACGCAAAGCGAGGCAAGCCAGGAAAGTGTTGCGGCTGTCGTGGAGAGGAAGGCAGCTCTGAAAGGAGGAAAAGCGCCGTAAGGGAGGGCTATGGGTTGATTTGGACCACCTGGTCCTTTAATGTGCGTTGACATCCCATGGACGGAACACACGGCGCCTTTTGCGTTTCGCTTCCATCGAAACGCAGCCGCTGCAGCCGGCATTGAACCGGATCCTTCGGCTGTCGGAGGGTCAGGGTTCAATCCCGCCCTCTGTAATGTTAAGGTAGTACATTGTACATGAATTTTATTGTGTATCCTGCATGTACAAACCCGTGTATCTGAAAAACGTCAGTACCCGCCGCGGTGGCTCAGTGGTTAGGGCGCTCGGCTACTGATCAAGAGTTCCCGAGTTCGAACCCGACAGCGGCGGCTGCGTTTTTATGGAGGCCAAACGCTAAGGTGCCCGTGTGCTGTGCGATATGAATGCACGTTAAAGATCTCCAGGTGGTCGAAATTATTCCGGAGCCCTCCACTACGGCACGTCATTCTTCCTTTCTTCTTTCACTCCCTCGTTTATCTCTCCCCTTACGGCGCAGTTCAGGTGTCCGAGGATATATGAGACAGATATTGCGCCATTTCCTTTCCCCAAAAACCAATTATTATTGTTCAACGTAGAACGCAGGGGCCAAGAGAGCCGAGGCTCTAGAGCTTAGGTTCGGTAATATGGAGGAAGCGGACGTAGCGTATATATGTTGATGCGGCGGGTGGCTGGACGGGAGCGGCAGTAGCTTCGGTCGTCAACGGCCGAGGGGCTCCAGTCTCCGTGGCTTATTCGTTCGCGGTTGTAAACTACTGTGTACGGCCGTTGGTTGCGTGCTCCATTCCCGTCAGATCACCTGAAGAGGCCGAGGAGGCGGCCATAGCCTTGGCGATGGTCTCCACCTCTGCAGAAACCATCTTCAGCGACTCTAAATCTGCGATTCGTAATTTCGCCAAAGGCCGGGTCTCCCCCGTCACCCTGTCTCTCCTCCACTCCACCAAAGACCAACTCCGCCCGATCCAATTGATCTGGGTCCCTGCGCACTCATCCCATCTACGAAACGAGGCGGCCCACAATCATGCCCGAGGATTCGTCGACCGGGATGTGGTGTCGCCCGTCCTGCGGACGGCGAGACATCGTATGGTAACATTTCATGACATAACCATGCACCACCGTTTAGGTAGACTTCTATATCCCCCCGCACATATTTCTCTAACCAAACACCAAGAGGATGCGTGAAGGCAACTCCAAACGAACACCTTCCCCAACCCCGCGAAATATGCCCGCATATACCCTGGTGTCTACTCTCACTCCTGTCAACTATGTGGCCAACGTGCCACTCTATCCCACATACTCTGGGCTTGCCCTCGGCACTCCCCTCCGCGACGTTTGCAGCTCTCGAATCCAGACCAGTGGGAGGCCGCATTACTCAGTTCCGACTCGGACACACAGATCCGGGTTGGGACAAGAGCCCTAGAAGTCGCCGGACGCCACGGGCTCATGGCCACTTGATGGGGCTATAACCCCACACCAACTGCTGCCTTGGTCGATGAAAATAAAGTTTATCCTCCTCCTCCTCCTCCTCCTCCGCGGCAGCCATCCGGGGGCGCAACACAGAGACTTCGGAGGAAGTGTCTATAGCGCTCGCCTGCGTAGGAACAAAAGCGAAATTCGTAGTAAGCGACAGTAAAACTGCCATTCAAAATTTTGGAAGAGGCAGGATCTCGCCGGAAGCGGCCAAGATCCTTAGCCAACAACCGCTGGATAAGAAAATTCATTTAATTTGGACACCCGCAGACACCGCCGTCCCCGGTAACGAGGCGGCTCACGAGAAATATAGCCCGACTCCTCTATTTCCTGGTAGCCTATAGAGCCCCCCGAACACTGGGGGAAAGAGGAGCGCCTGCAGAATTACGGGGAAATTGTTGACCATTACAAATTGGGACGTATGCTGGCACCCCCATCAGACACAAAATTAAATAATGGAGAAGCTGTCGCGAGGACAGGCGACAGCTGAGGAGCAGCTGAGGTCGCATGATCGATGCACACACGGTGGGGCGAGAGGAACCCTCGACCATATAACTTGGGAGTGCCCAAATTCTCCCGGGGCGAGCAAAAAATATTGATAGTAGAGAAGCCCCTGCTAAGAAGCCCAGACCCTCAGCGCACCCCCACCCATCTGGTGGTGGTGAAAAGCATTTGTTCGATATAGGTATTACAGAGATGTGTTCGGGGGCTTCCCTTATGGCCGATTCACACGAGGGTTCGTTCGCCCGCGGCCCGCACATCACGTGTTCATGCGCCACTAAAAACTGGCCTGCGATTCGATGACGTCAAGCGGATGCGACGGGCCAAAAGAGCAGACGACGCGCTGGGTGTTCCACTGTTGCCGAATTATTTTAAAGTGTTTGTCAACGCTGGTCAAACTGGTCTTTCCTTGCGACCCATGACTGCGATTGAATGGTGCAGGTGCGGCCCTTTGTCCAGTTCCTCAATGGCCTGGGCCGTCTTGCTAGCCCCGTCGATCGCTTCGTCATGGTAGTGAACGCAGTGCAGCTTGTCAAAACAGCGCGCCAGCTCAGCGAAATGCGGCAGCCGAAATGCTGGCAAGAGCGGTGGTTGCCAGAGCTGGCGGGCGCATCTTCTCGGGCCGCCGCTAATTCCCGCGAGGGGAGAGGTACTTGAACTTCCTTGGTTGTGCAGCCCGCGGGCCGACAGCACGCCTCTCGATTTGGTGACGCACGAACACGTGATGCGCGGGCCGCGGGCGAAAGGGCCGTCGTGTGAATAGGCTATTACTGGGAAGCCTCCCCACATACCAGGTGGAGTCCCTAGTCCGGGACCCCATTGGCAGAAGCCGCCGTCCGTGCGCCCCTCTTGCAGGCGGGGTAGACTGCTAACGCCAGGCACAAGAGGCACAGATCGGAAATGTCCCGCTTTTTGTCGCCTGTTTCGTCTCTATCGTGTAGCGAACGAAGAGGTCGTCAGGCGGTGCGTATCGAGGATGAATCGGGCCCGTATCTCGGGCCGCTTTCATTTGAAGCTTGCTCTAGCGTGTCGCCTTGCCGCGTTCTGAGAGGTGTCGTCTAACCTTGCTAGCAAGGCTTGGCATGCGAGAGCTTAGGCGGATGTTCGTTTGTCTGTTTGTCCGCATACGGCATGCATAGCCGCTGTGCTGCATTTGTGTGGACAAATTCATTGAAAAATTGGCACACTCAAGATCCGACAGAAGGCGATCATTTAGTATTTACAGAAAAAAAATTCTTCGAAAGCAACAGACGGTGTTATATGGAATAAAAATCGGAAGCCAATTATTTTGCTGCGAATGTGTGAATGCATGGCAACTGCCTCGTCTCAAAATGATTTGCTACCAAACCATGAAACCAAAGGGCGGGCTCAACACGAAAGTACATATGTTTCCTGCGTGTTCCCTAAGCCATAAATACGACAATACACTCTGCTTACATTCAAATAATGAACAGTAGTCCACCCAATATATCGGTTCGAAAGCTACCAAGGCATGCACTCTGCTTTTAGTGCGTGAATTATCACTGGAAGCTCAAGCAAGACAGGGGAGCAGCTGCCAACGTTCCTCCATAGCGTGCCACTCTTGACATCGCGTTTCAGTGTCGAATAAAATACCGCGGGAGAAAAAATATCTCGGAAAAAGATTTCAAGCATGTTTTAATTACCTGACAACAGACTGTGTGAAAATAACAGCCGATCCTTCAATTTTCAGGTACGCACGCGCGAACACGCACACACACACGCACGCGTGCTTTTTCCATCTTTGATCCAACCCAAATCGGGGCAAATCGACGCAAGGCGACTAATAATAATAATAATAATAATAATAATAATAATAATAATAATAATAATTGGTGTTTGGGGAAAGGAAATGGCGCAGTATCTGTCTCATATATCGTTGGACACCTGAACCGCGCCGTAAGAGAAGGGATAAAGGAGGGAGTGAAAGAATAAAGGAAGAAGAGGTGCCGTAGTGGAGGGCTCCGGAATAATTTCGACCAGCTGGGGATCTTTAACGTGCACTGACATCGCACAGCACACGGGCGCCTTAGCGTTTTTCCTCCATAAAAACGCAGCCGCCGCGGTCAGGTTCGAACCCGGGAACTCCGGATCAGTAGTCGAGCGCCCTAACCACTGAGCCACCGCGGCGGGGCCCTTTGTACCCGACCCCCTTTTTTGGCAACGTTCCTGCACACCGCCCCCCCCCCCTCATCCTTTCTTCGTACCATGTTCAGTCTGAGTTGGCCTCGTGAACGATATTCATCTATACCGCATTTTTGTGAACCTTGGCAAAATTCTGTCTAGGTTGATCGGAATTGGTTGCTAATGCCGCCGCATGTACGGCGAATATATTTTTTTCTGATGTGAACACATTTCGACACCCTGCGGTGCTAACCCTCTCGGCAGCAATTTCACGTCTCTTGCGCAATGTCGATTCATCTCAAGGGTAAGCAGAAATTCATAATTGCCCACTTCTCTATACCTTGTTCTTTACCAACCCTAGTTTCTAAGGTTGGACAGGCATCCGTCGAACGTTGACTGAAGTTGTCAAGCGGTCTTTGTTATAGTTGTATTATCATATATGTAATATCATTTGATAAAAAATTCTTTTTTTTTTGCGCTAGAGTTGGCAGGCTACTCTCTAGACCAGGAGTGTTCCGACTACTACTAATATTACTATGCATCAACAGTGACGAAGTGATTGCACGCGCAAAAGACGAGGGCATAAGGAAGGACACAAGAAAAGCACCGACTTCAACTATAAGCTTCATTGAAAAAAAAAACCCCAGAAATATATACAAGTGACATAAACAAAACATAAATAATTTGCATAATATCACACCTTTCCTATTTTTTGGCGCCCGCTTTCTTTTTTCGCTTGCTTAGTAATTTGCGCTGTACAATTATGTCGAAAATGTATCACTAATTAGTCACCCAAGTTTCCACTGTATCGACGTTGTGCCTTAGGCGGTGCGGGCTGGGCAGCATTATTTTTCTTTCTTTTTCTTTACCCAAACTAATATATGTACAACTCAAGAACGAAGTGGCACATACCCTCAAAGGAGGCCCTCCAGACAGTAACGTCGACCGTACAGCTTTCTGTGGCTATGCAGCCAAGGCTAAACAAGAGAGGGAAGGAAACGGTCCTTTGTTCCCGTGCCGCGCATCCTTATCCCGAACAAAGATCACCCCACCTCGGATGCCGTTTGGACAAAGACGGTACCCTCTTTGTCCCGGCTCGCTAACTTTTTCCCTTCACGTTTCCACAACCATAGCCCGAATGAAGGAAGCCCCACTCGTGACGACAAGGACAAAAGGGCCTTCTTCCCTCTATAGCTTAGCCTTGGCTACAGAAAGCTGTTCGGTCGACGCGCTTGGCTAATAATAATAATTGTTTGGGGGGGAAAGGAAATGGCGCAGTATCTGTCTCATATATCGTTGGACACCTGAACCGCTCCGTAAGGGAAAACATAAAGGAGGGAGTGAAAGAAGAAAGAGGTGCCGTAGTGGAGGGCTCCGGAATGATTTCGACCACCTGGGGATCTTTAACGTGCACTGACATCGCACAGCACACGCTTGGCTGGAGGGCTGCTTTTGAGGGGAATATGCTGCTTCGTTCTTGAGTTGTACTCGACTATAGTTGGTGATCCACGTCCTTTATTTGTGTCACGCGCATTAGGCAAGCTAGCAAGCCGCAGTTCAGGTACGGTGTGTGGTTGTGGAAAACCGAGCAAGGGGCGGGCAGAGAAAGAAACATGCCGAACCACCTCAGCCAACACCCCCCCCCCCCCCCCCCCCCCCACGTACGACGGAGACAAGCAGCCGGGTTTGCCATGGTTCGTTTGTAACCCTCCGAAGGCAGGCGAAGCAACAAAAGAAAAGCCTTCACGCAGCGCGGGTCCAGAAAGGACCGGACACATATCTCAACATCTCAACCAAAACCAGTCATGGATCGCTTGGGGGCAAGACGGGACACGGCCGGTCTCGAGGGGCGCGCTCCCCTCGAGACCGGCCATGGACGAGAAGACACTTTCTCAGTCATGGATCAGTGTCGTAGCCTGGTGGCAAAATCTGAACTAATTGCAAGATGACGGCAGTGGAACCGCCACCTTAAGGGCCCCGTGTCGCAGAGAAGCCGGTGTTGTCGGCGTTGACCGTGAGCGAAAAATCTATCCTCTCCCTCCTCCTCCTCGCAATGTACCTCACTGCCCCAACAGATAGCGCGCGACGGCATCGCCAGAGTGATGCCCTAAGGGCCAACATACGTCGGGACCAGTAACCCCCCCCCCCCCCCTCATAGCAACACCCACCACCACCACCGCTCGTCTCGTTCGGGCGCAGTGGGGCCGTGCGGGTACGCAGGAATCACGCGGTGAGCTGCGAACAACGTCCCCAAGAGTGATGCCCAAAGGGCCAACATACGTCGGGACCAGCATCCCCCTCCCCCCCTTCATAGCAACCACCACCACCACCACCACAACGCAGCGCACATCCAAAGCGCGTTCACCAAGAAGCTTGCGGCTTGCTGTCCGTTCGTTCGGCGCGGAAGCTATGCTGGCGTTCGTGGCATCGGGTTTGTCGAGAACGATGTGCCGACGAACTACGACTGCAGCTTGAGTCCCGCTCGTTTCGGCAATTCGCCTGGCAGCGCTTCTACGTGGTTTGCCGCTCCGCGCGTCCATTTCACCGTACGTAGCAGAGCGATTTGTCAACGGGCAAGGCGTCGCGCCGAACGGGCGATGGCGTTCCGTGGGCTCCCTGGCAGTGCTGCAACACGTTGCCGCGTTCCACTCTTAAAGGCGAAGCTTAAGCGTCCTCCAATTTTTTCTTCGGGCTTAGCAATGCTATAACCACCAGCCATTTTTTTTAGTGCGCTAGCACTTATAGTGGCCATTCCCCGTACTTAGCCGTTGTCTAGCTGTCTGTCCGAAGCCGGTTTTGTGACAGGCTGCTCCCCTGGCTACCGAGTGGTCGTCAGGTACATGATCAGCCTGCCCACCGTGTAAGGAGGCAGCTTAATTAATCGTGAGAGGCTGCTCGCGAAAAGTAACCTGGGTTGAAACCAAACCCCACCGATGGCAGCACCTACCATAGAAGGGCAGTGTCGCATCCATATCATCCTCAAAATGACTCTCACCTACGTTAGATGTGCCAGAAAGCTGTCCTTGTGCCGAGTATCTGCTCCTAACTATTAAAGTGGCTGTCATTGTGAGGCGGCGTGAAAAAGTGGCAGTGGCTTAGCTCGGCTATGCCAGGATATACGTAGCGAGAGGTACGTTTCCCTTGCTGAACTTGTGGTCACTGTATGTTTAGCGATGAGAGACATTGGGTATGCACATCTTTTATTCATTTTGCTTGACAGAGACGAAGACTGCCTGATGGTCTGTGATGTAGCATGCAGCGGTCTCAATTTTGTCGATACAGTATTTCGATTTGGTAGAGCCTCTTTGGTATACAAGTTCTATAGTAGTTCCCCATTGTGTAGTCTGGACGTGAGGGTTCGAAGCTAAATTAAAGTCAGACTTTTCTTTCATACACTAAGAGAGTCCTGTTTCCTGTTGAAATCATACAGTCACACACAACTGTGAAACCATGCCATAGGCTGGTATACACGAGGCAACCACATCAATCGTCTGCCTGGCAGATGTTCCCGCTGCCGCGTAGACTCCTTGGATGATAATGCCGCTCTCCAGAAGCGGAACACAGCAGGCTTCACCATAATTCACCGCGATCGACGGGAGATTAACGGCGGTGATACCTTGTTTCACGTACACGCAGATTCCAGCCTTCCTGTTCGGTTCAAGCCAACTGCCCGGCGACCTCAGGATCAGAAGAGTTAATCTTATCTTGCCTATACAGCCGTTTAGCAGCGGCTGGACTCTCCTTCTCTGTATGCATGTCAAACGTTGTGATACAAACGCCCACTACATCTCCGCCTTTTATATGCAATCCTGCGCATATGCCACGGGGGGTTCGGATGATACAGCGGCGTCAAAGAACGCGGCGCAGCTGTGGGGTTTCTTGCTCCTCTTCGGTTGCCATGGTAACGGCGCATGCGCACAACTTTCCTCTCCCATGTACCGCGAAATGCTCGACTGGTAGCCCAGTGTAACTCCCGCTACAAAAAATGATGACAGATGGCGTCATTTCTGTTGCGCGCCACTAGTGCAGCCGGGCGCAAAGCAGGATGGCATGTGTAAAACTCCCTTGAAGTCCCTAAGTGCACAGATTTCACCACAAAGAGGTTTCCGAACTCACTACGAGCACCTTTCACGCAAAAACCAGCTTTAAGATCCGACTAACCTGTCGTAACTGCAGCGAGCGAAACTCCCGGGATAGCAGATGATGTAGAAAAGCTCGACTGCAGCAGCGCTAGTTCCCGCGACCGCCACTTTTTTAGCTACCTCCCGAACGGAGCTGCGACTGAAACTGTCTAAAAACCTTGCTTGTGACTGTACCATCGTCAGCACGCTTGACACAACTTTCCTTCCTCCATGCTTAACACGAACGCTCGATCGCGTGTATTTCGCTGGGCGTCGGCTGCTGGGTCTGAGACAATACTAGGGTGGAGGCAGGGCACGAGCTTGCTCCAACCGCCGCAAACACACCGTGCAGCGTGGTCTTGGGCTCAGCGCCCAGCGCTCAGGGGCTGTATTATTAGCGCATGACGCGCAATCGAGTGTTCGTATTAAACGCGCTGACGGTGGTACTTAATTGTGACCCCGTCATGGACCCCGTGCTAGGGAGGGACTCTACCCGTGCTTGTGACGATAGATGAATGGATGACAATGGTTTTACCCTTTGTACCGGTAGGGTCCCTAGAAATTCTAGGGACCCTAGTATCGAGCGGCAGCTTGCGGCACTGTAACTTTTATGCGTTGCATATTGCAATCACTCAGTTCAGCCCTTGGGCGCGGCCGGGCAGCCACCAAACCACGTGACGTGACGTCACGACAGCCGGAGGAAAAGCTGGGCCCCAACTCGCGCGGTCACGCGCGGCCGCAGCCACCACCTGACTCCCGCTAGGGGCGCTGCGCCGGCGCGTGACGTCACGGAGGAAAAGCTGGACCCCAACTGGCGCGGTCGCGCGCGGGCCGCAGCCACCACCTGACTCCCGCTCCTCCCGCTAGGGGCGCAGCGCCGGCGCGTGACGTCACGGAGGAAACGCTGGGCCTCAACTGGCGCGGTCGCGCGCGGCCGCAGCCACCACCTGACTCCCGCTCCTCCCGCTAGGGGCGCTGCGCTATGATTGACGTCACGGCATATGTATAAAAGAGCTGCGCTCCTTCGATGGGACAGTCTTATACCCCTGTCACACGGGCATTTCGAGGGCCCTAGAAGCGATAGTCTATCGACTGAAAGGCGATCGAGCGCTGCTACACGGGCAGTTTCAATGGCGATCGAGTCAATAGCCTATCGAGTCAACGGAGCAGCACGGAACTCCATCGAGATATGCAACGCATTCTTGGCTTAACCAAGCTAAGCCTGGCCATTTTTTCTTTGGTTGCCAGGCTAGAAAGTAGTTCGCAAAATAAAAAATTGTTTAAAAAATATCTACAGCACGGAATCAACTCAAACCTCGGGGAATTGTAATTTAGCGTGCTGGAAATTAAATTAAATAAGCAGGGTATGCGTGAAATTAGGCTGTCATGGCCCCTTTAAATCGCATATGCTTGTTTCCTCCTAGATCCGTGAGCTTTGGGAAGAAGTGGCGCTCGCTACCGTTTTTTTGGGAGAGAGAAAAGGAAAGGATTGGCAGCAGGTTTTTGGCTCACGCGGCAGCAAATGGCTTTGGACATGGAGGAAGGCTCTGCTGGACATGATTCTGACTGTGCCTGGGTACAGTGCTCTAGAGTAGCCTGGGCGAACGCTCTCCTCAGGCCGTCGGGCGCCGGCTCCGCCGCCGCTCGCAGCTGCCACATGGAGGCGCTGTGTGAGTAGAGTACGTCTGGCGCGTCGGGTGCCTCCGCTCTCTTCGAGAATGTACGAAGCCGGTTAGCAACCAGCCACTCTTTCAGTTCATCCGCAGCCAAGACCGAGATGGGCTGCTCTACCCGTCAGATTAACTTCTCTTCGTTCTCGACACAATAAGAGCTTTTGCTGACCGCACCCTGCAGGAAGATGAGACCTCTCAAAAGCCTGTCACATTAGTAGAGCAAGCTGTCTCAGCTCTTTGTGCTTCAAAGTTGCTAGTGCAAGAGCGATGGCAGCAACGAGAACAGGCATAAGCTCATCAATCGGTTCTTTTCCTGAGGCCGCTCCTCTGCAACTACGCATTCAATGTTACTGATAAGGACGTAGTTAAACATTTTGCAAAAAAAAAGCCCCTTTCGCGAAAGTATGCGAAACTGTGAAAGTGGCATACGCCTTACTGCCATGCGTGAGTGGGACTCCACAATAAATATGCTTTTTTTTTAGTTGGAGTAAGTTTTGAGTCACAACGCACCGTTATAGAGTACATGAACCCCTATATCTTTTTTTTATTCGAAAAGTGTTCCATGAGGCATAAGTTGAAAAGGGGGGAAGGAATGCGGGAGATAGAAAGTTAAAAGAAGGATTGAAGACCCGTTGCGCTGAGGAGTACGCGCACTGCTATCTTCAGGCAGATGGCGCAGCGCCTCACGTTACATAACTGATGGCACTGACAGCAGGGCGCATTTTTCGTGCGTACCGCTCAAGTTGAGCGCCAACGCTGCGACTCGAGAAAAAGTGCTGCAGGAAAGTGCGCGGCCGGCCGATCAAATGATGAAACCATATGGCACAGCTCCACATTTTCGGGCGCCAACTGTGGCTTCGGTGGCGACAATGGTAACTCTTAAAAACTTTACGAACGAAACGCGGGATCAGGTATCGCTTTGGAAGCAGTCTAACGGCATTACGTACTCAGCGCATGCCCTTCCGGCTTCCGTCGTCTGTTACATGAGTAAACAGCACGCAACAGAGCTCTTTCAGCGCCCAAGCTTTCAGTATTAGCTGCTGCCAAACACTGCTTTCAAATAACGGCCCTCAGACAAGCGAACTTAAAGGTGACAGAACAATTTTTCACGAATTGGATTCAAGCAGGCGCGCGCTGTCATATCAGCGCAGCAGACGACGCGCGAGCGCATTGCACAGCAATAGCCGAAAACGACACGACTGAAATGGGCCGGTTACCCTTAGCGACAAGGGCTTCCGAGCTGCCTTTTAAAAAGTTTTGATTGTACTTGAAACAACATGAACGCAGTCGAAAAGGCAACGACAGAACAGCTGCGAACGGTCTGCGTTTCTATGAGCGACGGTGATGCAACGGGCGTCCTGCTACGGTGGCGGCGCGTGGCGGCGAAAGGCCGTACTAGCCCGACGGCCGGCTCCTATCGTTCGCCTCCTTTTCCCAGGCACGGAAAGTGTAGAGTGGGCTCTGTTCTTACGTTTTGAGAATGGCCGCTGCTGTTTTACGTTGAGCTGCAATGGAAGTTCGTTGAGTTCTCCTGTCGCCTGTCGCTCGCGCTAGCTCTAGAATGATCTGATATTAACTGCTCTTGTATTATCCAGAGGCTAGTGGTGATGGATCTGGTGCAACGGGTTTTTACATTCCTTACATTTTTTGTCTGTTGCGGCTGTTTAGCATTCCTGACAGTATCGCTCGCTACACAGGAGTGGATCGAGGCGAAGCCAGTGATGTTAGTTTACGTGAGCAACGATTCTTTACAGCTAGCTGAAAATGAGGGCAAGTTCCGAGGAGAAGTGTCTTTTGGGCTCTTTCATGGGAAAAAGACACTCAATTACGGACTTGGCCCCAGGCACTCGACATTTAGCGGTAAGTGTTTTGACAGATACTAGGCCTATTTCCTCATCCATTGCGCTGTGATGGTAAGCTTCAAGGTCTGGGGATTGTCCCCCCCTCTAAAATATTCCATTTCGTGTTGTACTGATCGCTAATTTTCGCATGATTGACGTTTCGTATCATGTCGTGTGTTTCGTGCGAAGCGGTTCATTGTCTTTTTTTTTTTTTTGCATTGCCCAGTCAAAGATGAACTTCAGAAGAACCCAGCTCTTATGATCTTTGGCCTGTGGCTTGTGACGGTGCTGGGAATTCCCTGGCTGTCCTGTTTGGTCTCGTGAGCTGCATCTTTGCAATCGTTAACTCTGTGATGACGCCTGTGGAGACTATCACGGGAAGAACCGGCCTGTACCTTTGGAATACTGTCGGAGGTTGGTGGCAAGGTCCCTAATATTACCGGGTTTTTCGGTTGTTCAGCACGATTTTCTACCTTCGCGGTTAGATTAAATTCTATAGGCATTTAAGTGAGTCAAATGTCGGAGAAGACTGAAAGGGGCTCGACTGCAGGCTGCATTTAATGCGATTTGTACTGGTAGGTACTGAATTTGAAGCAGGTTAAGCTGCAGGGAGCCTCAGATCTGTTTGTTAACGTGCTGAAAATTTTGTCTGTTTGGTAACAACAAAAATCATTGTTTTACTTCTGTGAATACGCGTGGTGCGAATGTTATGCTAAGATGGCTGATAGGTTTTGGATGAATAGCGGAGGACTTTTGGTGCAGTGTGCTTAGTTTGGATGGACCCCCTTCTCTGTGGACCAGCGGTTAGAGCCTCAGGCTGCTGTTCCAGATTGTTGGTGTTCAGTTCCTAGACAGAGGAGCAGCGTTTTCTGATGCTCAGAAGTGGAGGATTAGCCGTGCATGAATTAGGTGCGATTATGAAAAGAATTATGTTGCCTTGCCCTTTCTTCATTGTTCATTTTTGCGCTTTTTCAGACCTGTAATATAAGAACTAGTCAGTGTCGTTTTTTTTTTTTTTTGTTATAACTGTTAGGGCGTGTCTTATTTGTGGTACAGTAAGAAAATTTGATCTGTAGGATCTTGCATGCACTAATTATATTAGCTCTCTCTATACAGTTGCAGTGGAGTGTGGCACAGACTATGTCCTTGATTTGAGTTCAGGTGATGGCAGTGGTGTGAACTGGGCATGCACCAAGGCCTGCTCAGCACCAGTATTTCACAGTAAAAAAAGGAATTTGTAGTGATGTTAGGTGTTGCTTGATGTAGTAGAGCTGAGCTGTAGAAGCCCTGCATGCTAGAGTTGTACAAAGCACATGGACAGTGTTCTGCATAGCAAGCCAGCGACATTTGAGGGCACTCACTTGGTTCAATCACTTCACTTTATTACCCTAAAGGCCCCCGGGATTGGGAGTGTTACATAAGGAGTGGGTTACATGTATAAATCAGATTTAATAAACAAAGAAAACACGTAAGGTACATAAATTATTCGCTGTTAAATATAGTTGCTAAACAATTCACAAATGTTGATGGACAGGTGATTGCGGCGATGTTGTGTGGAAGGCCGTTCCAGTCCATGGCTGAGCGTGGAAATAATGACGATGCAAATGTAGCAGTGCGCGTACGAGGCCGAGCAACTTGAAGGGGATGACCAATGCGTGGGGAAATGCGTGAATCCGATGTAGGGCGGATGACGAAGTGAGCTGTAATAAAATTTATGAAACAAGCACATACTAGTGATACGACGTCTACAAGCTAGAGATGTCAAGCCTGCCTCTGCTTTTAATGATGATATACTAACATTATATGAATAGCACGAATATATGTACAGAACATTGAGGCCCTGCCAATTTGCTGTTCTGAAGTGTAGGCACTCGCCTAACTTAGTGGATGCATCTAGGTTCTTGTCACAACTTATAATATTGCTGCAATTATCATACCAGGTTAAATTTAACTTCTAACACTAATCTATTGCAAGTATTTGGGTGCTGTGGTGAATATATTGGAATGCCTTATGAGCTTCCTATATCTTGCAGAAATTCTTCACTGCATTGAATGTTGAGTTTCAGTATCATTTTTGCATCTCCAGAGCAGGCTTGTAATTGCGCTATCGAGAGTAAGTCCCATAAATATTTTCTGGAAAGAAAAGTTTCCAGTCATGTGATACCTCTGAATTTTCCAGACTAGTGGAAAACTAAGGGCTGTATTCAGAGTTTGTGTCATAATAAGAAGTGCCACATTCTGCCGCTACGGCCACACCTGATTGGTCGAAACGCCAGAAGCGGATATCAGTTCGGTTGCGACTGTGAGTGGTGGCAGGATGTCTCTGTGTTGCGGTTGCCGCAACGAAACGTCCAGCGGCGCTATTGCTCTTTGCCAAGATATTGAACGCGACAATCGACAGAATTGAAAAATTCAGCCGCCAGTTTAGTTCGCATTGGATAACACTGTAAATTGGCGGGAGCTCGTTGTGCCATTGGCGGTGCGGGGCTGTGCAACATTATTTTTCTTTTTTCTCTGCCCACACTAAATTGGCAGGGTAAGCCCGTTTTACTTAGTGGTGCGGGCAGGGACACTTTATTTTTTATTCTTTTTAGAGTCCGACAATACTTTTTGTAAATTGGCAGGAAGCTTGAGATAACTCAGGTGATAGTTTGGTTTATGGGGGTTTAACGTATCAAAGCGACTCTATGAGGGACGCCGTAGTGAAGGGCCCTGGAAATTTCAACCACCTGCCAAACCAAACCATCAGGTGATAGTGGCGCCATCTGGTTTGATGAAGAGAACAATTTCTACAGCAAACCAGTGCTCTTTAGGCCCAGGAGGTATCGAATTGTCCAACGAATTAAAGCGAGCCAAATTTATCGTCCGTCCAATTTGTTATAGGCAAGATAAGACGAAGTGAAAGCACCATACCCAGTTCATAGCCAGTTCACATGTCAAAAAACGCAGTAACACCGATGAGTTCACTTAGAAGCGAGAGCCTCCGCTTCAGGAGCACGTTGCACTCTGGCTGTCCTTAAGCATCTCCTGCGTGCGCTATGTGTTTGACGTCACTGTTGAGTTTCTTTGACCCTTTTCGGTGCATCCAAACCACCACATCCGCTTCTGGCGTTTCGACCAATCAGGTGTGGCCGCTGCAGCAGATTCTGACGCTTTTTATTATGACACGAACTCGGAAACCGACCTAGGTCTCATTAAAGGTTTGCAAAAAAAAAAATCCTACGCTTGAAATTTTTTTGACTGATGTCGATATGTTGTGCTTTGGTATTAGGCAACAATAGACCACCAGCAGAATATGCTTTATATATATTTTGGGCCTCTACATTAGCCTAAAGAGTAGCATTTTGTTTTTTCAGAAAATATTTGCTACATTTGTGAAAGATGGAAAACGCTTCAACTGTCTTGGACAAATGCTATTTGATAAAAATGTTTGAACTGTAATAGAGCAGAAGTAGTTAATGAAAAAAATTCCGTAGTTGCAAAAAAGTGCAATTTTCCATGTATTCAGCCCTAAATTCCATACTGAGGTGGCCCAAGTGAAAATAAAATATGCAGCTGATTACATAATCAGTATGATTTTAATAAAACGGTGATTTTTATGGGAGAAATTTTTATTCCAGCCAAGAAATAAATTTTTGACGTTTAGCACCATCACGGCCGCTGATTATTGTCCTTTATTGGCCCTGCACTGCACAACATGGTGGCAGTGCGGCTGAAAAACCTAATCTGCCGTGTACTCACATGTTCAGGTGTTTATGCTTCCACGCCGTGATTGTAGCTGACACCAGTGTTTCTCATGTGCTGTGTTTACACGGCAGTGGTGCGCTTGGTGTCAAGTGAATCTGGCATCCAGCGCAGCGTCTTGCCAGCGCTTTGCTCTTCTCTCAAGTCCCTTGTCTCACCCGCAGCCAACACATTTGCCCAGCTGCCGAAATATGTAACATTAGCTGTTTGCATAAAAGAACAGGTGGAATACAGTCCTGATCCCAAATACAGAAGAAATGCTTTTTGCCATACCAGTGGAGCACATAGTGCAGTCGGGCACTGAGGCCTGTTGTTAGCACCACTCAGTAATATTCAAAGCAAAACAGTGTGAACCTGACAAAAGACTTAAAAGGGGAAGACGATACACTGGCACCAGTGTCTCGCCCCAGTAAATATGAAAGAGGTAATGTTTGTTTTATGGGGGTTTAACGTCTCAGAGCGACACAGGCTGCGAGGGACGCCGTAGTGAAGGGCTCCGGAAATTTCAACCGCCTGACGTTCTTTAACGTGCACTGAAATCGCACAGTACACGGGCCTCTAGAATTTCGCCTCCATCGAAATTTGACCGCTGCGGCCGAGATCAAACCCACGTACAGAAGTAGTAGCTATAAGAGAAGCTTAAAATTTGCTATAATGTTTTAAAGATCTTGTTTTAATTTTTCGTTACATTTTTACCTTTTTATTAGAAATGGTTCGAAACGGTGCTGACATTAGATGCTCTGAAGGAGGTCTATGGTACAGAAGTAGAACTAGAACTATGAGCCTACTGGTAAAACTACCTTTTCTAGAGTTTTTCTTTGCTTTCACTGATTGAATTCGTCAGCAAAACAAAGAAAAATTCTAAAAAATGTTTTCCTAGCAGGTTTATCATTCTAGTTCCAGTTCAGTAATCTAAACCTGCCTTTCAGCTCTGATATTTTCAGCACTGTTTTGAGCCATTTTCGAGAAAAAGGTACAAATATTTTGAACACTAAAATAGTTATTAATTGCTATAATCTTTTGTCACATTTTATGCTGTCTTGAAACTGCTACATCTGTGCATCATTTCGGCCAAGTCTCATTAATGTAGCTTTCATTGGAGCATTGGTACAATATATTTTATTTCTACTACTTTTAAAGTCTCGCCCCACTTTGAAACCCGGCAGCTGCCCTGACAAAGAGCACTGGTTTATTCAATGACAGCGCTGTCATATGTGGAAAAGATTAATATAGTGTGCTTCTAAATGAACTGTCCCTGTTTTGACAGCTGTCATGAATCATGACTATTTGCAGGTCTGTTTTGCCTGGTTGCCATCATTGCCTGGGTGGTGCAGTTCTACCTCAAGTTGAGCCATAACGTCATGACTCAGGATGAGCAGAAGGATAAGTGGACCTCAGAAGGACGGGCGTCACTGGGCTACAGCTTCTATTTTTTGGTGGTAGCTCTTGTGCTCTTTTCCCTGAATGTCTGCATATTGGTGGTGGCCAGTCTTCAGCCGTGGGGCTGGAAGAAGCCTAAGCACATTAGCCCCAAGAACCCCGAAGGGGTCATCATGCTGTACTAATTGTCTCTGACACCTTGCCAATTTGACTGGAAAGTGCCTGGCACTATAGTTGAATGCGCAGTGCTTAAATGTGTAGTAAAGCTGTGCTCACATTCATAGACACGATGCCCTGTTCCTCTGCGATAAGGAATTGGTCTGCTGTGTAATCTTTTGTTGACGTACACAAAAAGCTAATCGCATGACGAAGTTATGAGTGCAAGAATTGAGATACGTCTAACAGGGTGAAACATTAAAATGTTGATTCAATTTGCAGTTGTAATTAGTCGGTGGAGTAATGCACCACAGCACGGGCCATGGGCTGTTGGCAACTGCGTTTTTTTTATTTTTTTCAGTTGTATTCTACTATAGAAAGTGCAGCATTCTGATTCAAAGCTCAACTCAGTTTTACAGTGAAAGCTGTTGTAGCTTTGCATTCTGCTGTGGTATCTACAGCGTCAGCCATGACTTTAAGTGGGTACTTAGTGACTAATTTAACTTACCGTGATTTAATTTAATTCAGTTGCTACCATGGCAGGTGACAGGTTGGAGAGAGGCAAATACCCCTCCGTTAGGGGAGAGGTAATAGGGTCGGTGGTGACTAGTGGCCTAGCGGCTTGCGACGTGCCTGGCACCGCAAAAAGCCAGATGGTGGCTGCTGTGAAAGGAGGAGGTTATTACAAAGGTGGAGGAATGTGCAAACTGATGGTGGTTCTATGGCAGAATGCAGGGCTATAAGGCTAAACTAAAGCTATAACAGCTGCTGCTGATTCATGCGTTAAGCCTAGCTCTGCAAATGTTTTTTATTTGGGGAATCAAAAACTTCCATCTCATTGATGCAGTTCCTAATGCAATTGCTTCTAAAATACTAGCCGGCTATTCAGAACATTTACTGAGAGATACTACCCTGCTATGCTCTCAGCACAAAATTCTTCCTTTGAATGATCCTGCGTACTTGGAAATAATTGTTACCTTGGAGAACAATTAGCTGTTTTTTTCTGGTTGCAGCAGTATTAATATGATAGGTCTATCAGCTACCGTGAATAGTTATTGAAGACACAGAATTGCTAAACATCTGTAACGGTTTGGCTCATATGGTGTTTAAAGACCCAGATATGTACACAAGCTAGTTGTGCAGTCCGATTGCCCGCTCGGAAAAAGTATACAATACCCATGCTTTCAGCATGAACTACATGGGAATCTCTGCTGTGCCTAGAGCTTCTCCCGAGTGCCCCATTTTTTGCACTTCATAAAAGCTGGAAGCAAGCATCAATTATGTTGTTAGTGTGCTCATTGGGGCAGCCATCTGGTGAATCTCATAAGAATGTTCTTCTGACTAGTTGATCACTAGAGAGAGAGCTTTTCAATATTTAATTGCCTCTGCATCACAAAACAGGTTCTCAGCAAAGATGGAGATGTCTTTACTATTTCTGCTGCACTAGAGTTAGGGCATTCCAACCTGCTTCAAAGAGTCATCCAACAGTGTTTGTACAGGAGCATTGTTTCATTACAAGGAGCTAAGGCTTGAGCTTGCATTGGTATTTGATTGCTGGGGTAGTTAATTGACATTTCAGGGTGCAATGTCTATGTGGGAAACCTCGTAATGCAAACACTGTGCGAGTACTGTGTTGTACTGGACACTTACTAATATTGTTATATTTTGTGTGAATGTCCGTCCGTCCAAGTGGAGTTGATCTTCACAACAGAGCTTCCAGAGCACATAATCAGCTTGTTCTAATGGCATTTCTTCACACACTTACTCTTTAAGAGTGCACTTTTTATACCTTTATATACAATAAAATTCCACCAGACAACGGTGCCATTTTTGTGCTTGTACATTTCATCTCGCCTATTTAAGCATACTAACTGTTGTCTTTATTTTGGAGGCTCATTTTTTTTTTACTGCTGGCTTTTATAGTATTTCAATGCTGACAGATTTATGTATTTACATGCAAAATAAAATGTGTACATTTTGCATAAAATGGTTCTCTGTTATTGGTTTAGCTTTTTAAAACTTGCATTCCCATAAAGCATTTGACTAGTAGTAAAACTACAAAGCCTCAAAACAAATTCCACAGAAATGCAAGAAATCGGAAGTGTGTGTCTAGTTGAATGAAACAGCATAACAGTTAGTTTTGTGTTGCCAATAACACCGTATGTATTGAAGACGTGTATTCACAAAGACAGTTTGTTGATGCAGTTAATTGCAAAAGTTGGCAAGAGTCTCCATGGCCTCACCAGCCATGTGGTGCGGAGGCAAAGGCCAGGGGTGGACTGCTGTTGTGTTCACACCAGTCTATGATGTATGAAGTGTCTTGTGCTGTAGTATGCAAATTGTGCCAAAAATGACAGCTAGTGCAAGCCGCATTGCACTAAGTTTTTACCGTATTTCGATTTTGCTGCTTATTCATGAAGCTTTCTTTGGCTTGTCCACAATTCATCTTTAGCCATTCGTTTTCTAGGGCTCATGTGAGAAACATGGCATTGTGCAAAAAATGACAAGCTGAAGATATATCTAATTTCCAAATAGTGTATGAGGGTGCATGAAAATCATGACATTGTGGTGAATTTGTAACGTCATGTGATATCTTTTGTTTTACCCAGCAAGGTGGCTGTGAGCTGCTAGTTTCTTTCAGCCAAATGTCGGGAAGCTGCCTCAAACTTGAGATCTGTCGCTGGCCACAATCACCATGCCCCTAAATGTAGTACCCATTTCGGTGGCTCTTCCACGCCCCAAGTACGTCTTTGCTTGCAGCATAATGTGACACTGAGGACAACTCGATGGAAATTTTTTTGTCAGCAAAATCCGATAGTTCGGCATTTCGGGGCTTTGGTGCCACTTGTCTGGCAGCGAAAGATGCAGTTATTGCTAAGAGATTTGCATTATAAGTTGAAAAAGATTTCCCCATCGCTGTGATTCAAACTCTCGAATCTGTGATGACAAAATAGCCGAAAAGAAACCGTAAACTGGCATAAATGGGGACTGATTGCTGGCTGCGAGCGGTGCGGCCTAGCGGCAGCCAAAATGAAAACTATATCGCCGGCCGGATGCTGAAGGCTTCTATCAGCAGTCGTTGCTTCGTTTACATTTGCACCAGCGTTGCGATGGATCTTGTTCCTGATTCGACAACGAAGCGACCTCAACCCCACACAGCGTGCGATGCTTTTGAGGCCTGAGGCGACGGGCCTGGTAGGATAGTCGAGCGCCGAGGAGTTGGCAGCGTCGGCAGCAAGCCAAGCTACAAGTGCGGCAGCTGTCGCCGATTAACCACCATCATGGCTGATGATTAAAGATTGGTACGTACAGACATATTTAAATTCTGTAATAATAGTCCTCATAGTGCTGATTATGCAGTCCAGTGTCTTGGTATGTTGAAGCGAACACGCTGATCTCAGTGACGTACTTAAGGAATGGTTTTCATTGAAATAGAGGATGCGCTAGCTCCAATTTACCGTAGCCGGAGAGTGGCGGTTATAGATGCATACACCGCGATCTGAGTGATGTAGCTAAGGAATGCTTTGCATTAAAATAGAGGATGCACTAGCTCCGGTTACCAATGCCACGTCCGACACTGTCGGCTGTGAGAAACTCCGCTCCTGTGACCGATCTCCAGCAGCTGCATGGGTTAGTGCAAGCGCAAACTCCACTGCCACCCTTCCCCCACACCTGCAGTCATGCGTGCAGTGCTGTGCCACGACGATAAAGTAGCTATAAAGATGGAGACATAACTTATACGTCTGCGAGTGCACTGCGGTGCAGTCTAGCCGCAATATGCGATAATCTGCAAGCTCAAAATGGGGGGGGGGGGGGGGGGGGGGGGGGTGGCTGAGTGCCATATCAGAGGACAGCTAGGTTGGCAAATAACGATTCCTTCCCAAATCTATTCCATTTTTAAATTTCCCGCTATCTGCCACTGGCGGAAGTGGCACTGTGCCCTAGGCTTCAGCCAATAACGAGAAAACATTGGGTGCAGCATCACTTCAGCCAGTGGCGAAGGGCGGGAAATTAAAAAATGGTATAAATATCGGTTGGTGAATTGCTTATTATACCACCCTTCTTTCCTCATCGAAGGTGAAACTACGTTGCAGACGATGAGAAAACTGTTTATTTGTACACATACACAAAAAAAGTGCACATATGAACCATATTGGAGCATTGCGCCATGAATTTTAATGAACCCCAGTCTCTTTCACTCCCCAAAATGTCAATGGTAACTAAGAACGAGAGCTTACTTGAGAACTCTTCATACAAGAAAGTTGTCATCACTACACTTCGTGGTCATTAAAACATACAAAAGCGTTGTAAACCTTAAAAACATTGACAACAAGTCTCTTATTGCCTTATCTTTAAAACAAAGTGACATTAAAATATCTACTATATGACTTGCCCCATCAAGGGACTTTTCACACACACAGGAAAAACCTGCAAGCCCACAGGTGACAAATTATGAGAACAAGTAAAAACTTCAGCCAAATAAAGCATGCGAGATGCTCCCGCAGAAATTGGCATGGTACACGAAACATCTGTCCTCATACATGAAGGAGGCTAACTTCTCTCCATTAAATAAAAATGGCCATTGCAAAAGAACCCAATACCATAACATACATGAGCAACATCAAATCCACCACACAACTGACACTAAGCTCTGACGCAATCACATGACTAAGCATGACACAATCCCACAGCACATGATGTAGATGGCACAAAATTCACTGCTGGCTGGGGCTGTGCCCTGGTGCACTGCAGAGCACAGCTGCCTGCAACTCAAAGCAGCCAACAGCCATGAGCCTAAAACTTCTTCAAGGCGCGAATATGCAGGGCAGCACGAGACTTTGAAGATGCTGCTTCCGTTTTGGCCATGCTACGATACCGTCGCAGGTCAGTCTCATGGCCTTTGTGTCGCATGGGAATGTAGCCTTGGGGTGTGCACCATTCCTGCACACAGATTTTACAGAACAGAAGATTTTACAGACACTTTCATAACATGTCAAGGGCACAGAATGCATGGCAAAAGCACCACCAAGTCGAAACACACGAGGAAGACGAATAACTTATGCACTCAACGTGAGATGCAAACCAACTGTTTTGAAAATCTACTGCTTTCTTTTTGGTTTCAGAAACTGGCCTGAAAACATTTATGATGCAGGATATCACGAACTGAACAATTATGAAGCTGGCATTTTGAAAAAAAATCTTAACTTCCATTTTATTATTATTTTTATTAAACACATTTTGAATGGAAACATTCACCTCACCAATTACTACAACCGCTACTGGCACTGTTAAAATTATTCTTACCTTATGCTACAGTAAGCAGAAAAAAATAAACATGAAACAAAAATTCTTGCACATTACCCTAAAACCAAATATGGGCACATAATACCAGGTAACACTACCATGATTGTGGCCAAGATGCTGCATGACTAACCAGGGTGTCAAACTGGGATTTTTTCAGGGCTGGTTCAGACTGATTCACGCTTTTCAGGTTCAGTCCTGGGTTCAGCTCCAGAGCGTCATTTCGTTCCGGTTCGAACCGGTTCAAACGGGTTTTAAAAAAAATGTTTTGACTGAGGATGCATTTTCTACAAGTACAACAATGGCTTAGAGGTCAATCATCTGCCTCGTGTGCAAGAGGACCGAGGTTCAGATCCTGGTGTGGCGCAGTTATCAACCGAATAAAACAACAAAAAAATAATAATAATTGGTTTTGGGGGAAAGGAAATGGCGCAGTATCTGTCTCATATATCATTCCACACCTGAACGGTGCCGTAAGGGAAGGGATAAAGGAGGGAGTTAAAGAAGAAAGAGGTGCCGTAGTGGAGGGCTCCGGAATAATTTCGATCACCTGGGGATCTTTAACGTGCACTCACATCACACAGCACACGGGCGCCTTAGCGGTTTTCCTCGATAAAAACGCAGCCGCCGTGGTCGGGTTCGAACCCGGGAACTCCGGATCAGTAGTCGAGCGCCCTAACCACTGAGCCACCGCGGCGGGTACAAAAAAAAAAAAAGCCAAATGTGCATTAGGTGCGCTAGGAGTTCGGTTTTCACTTCGGCTCCGGTGTTCAGATCCAGTGTTCAGGGATGGCAGTTGTTTGTTAGCGATAATGGGTTAACGTCCATTATATATGCGGAATTGGTATTTCTCCACATTCATAGATCCCTGGGAGTCTTCCTACCATTCCTGGTGCAGTGGTGCACCACTGCCCTTCTATGGCAGGTGCTGCCATAGGTGGAGCTTTGGCTACTTGGGTTGAGCTGTGGTCCAGGTTGCTCTTTGCGAGCAGCCTCTCACGATTAATTGAGAGCCACCTAACATGGTCGGCAAGCTGCTCACCTGCCACAAAACCGGCTTCAGACAAACAGGCGGACAAGCACACACCAGCTAAATTCGGGGAATGGTTACTATAAGTGCTAGTGCACGAAAAACTCCGATAAGTCGATGGAGTTGCATAACCAAGCCTGAGATATGGCCTGATTTCAGTGGCCAGAATCGACAACGCATTCTCTCACCAAATAGCCATTTGGCCACCCTGGTGTAGTACTTGGCCAAAGCCTCCTATATGAATACTCCAATTAACCCTTGGCCCTCACACCCCAGCGGTTGCGGGGCAACTGACCAAGGCTGCGGTCAGACCCGTGATGCAGTAAAGGGTGCTAAGAATCTCTGGCTCCGGACAGGCCACCAATGGAAACTGAACCTGGCAACGTGTCACATAACCTTATTCAGTGAGGCTAGTCTAGCAATGTTGTTCGAGGAACTAGCACATATTAAATGGCATGTCATAGGGCTTAGTGAGGTTAGCAGGATGGATGAGGCGTTTACAGTGCTAAAGGGTGGGCATGTACTATGCTATCGTGGATTAGCGGACAGACGAGAACAGGGGGTGGGATTCCTCATCAGTTGGGTGTTGTGTTGTGTTGGGTTTTATGGCACATAGGCAGCTAAGGCCATCATGCGCCAAGCACAAGGTATAGAATTGCTTTTCTACAGAATGTTTTGGAGTATAAAAAAGAGGCGATGGTGCAGATGACTTAAAAAGATTGTACTGCCTAGTAATAAAAGGGAAGAAATTTGGAAATGGCTAATGGTAAAAGCCTTAAAGATGGTCAGGCAGCCTAAGCGACTTTCCTTGGCTAGCAAGGATCCTGAGGCTCCCAACCAATCAAATAAACAGCCTCAGCCTACTTCTCAAGAATGAGAAAGTGGCTGAGGTGTATCATGCATAAAGGCGATCCAGTGGTTAAAAAAAAATTACAGCTTTTCAAGTACGCCTGCTGCTTTTAAAAAGCTAAAAATGGAAGGTATGTTAACAATGGCATTATCAGCTAAAAGCAATGTAGGGTGGAAAGGAATGCATTCATGATAAAATTGAGTGAAGTACTTTTTTCTTAGTTTTTCTAGTTTTATACATGAGAATAAAATGTGGTTAATTGTAAGTTCACCTCCGCATTCTTCGCAAACAGGTTTATCTTGTTTTGTTAGCAGGAAGTTGTGCGTAAGGTGCGTGTGGCCTATTCTGAGACGGCATAAAATCACTTCTTTAAAACGTTCTTGGTGCACACATGACTTAAATTCACCTAAAATCGGCTTTATTAAGTGTAGTTTATTATTCAATTCGCTGTTCCAAGCCGATTGCCATTTTTTCCTTAACTTCCTTTGTACTAATTTCATGCAGTCATTCAAGGGTATATTTACTTTTTTTATTTCCTTGCCACGAGCTTGAGCAGCACAGAAATCTGCTCGCTCATTGCCTTTTATGCCGACATGACTCGGGACCCAGCAGAGTTTAATGTTTTGTCTTCTATCTGTGGCTGTTACTATGTTGTGTATAATGTCACCAAGTATAGGAGTGATTGTGTTTCTTGAGTGGAGGGCTGTAAGTATACTTAAAGAGTCTGTGTAAATAATAGCGTTTTCGAGGTTCTCGCTGAGTATTTTTTCTACGGTCACATATACTGCGTAACATTCTGCAGTGAAGATGGATGCGCACTGTGGAAGTCGTATTGTTGTCTCCGAATTCCCTCGCACCACTGCACTTCCTACATAAGTATCCGTTTTCGAACCGTCAGTATAAAAGGCTGTGAAACCATTGTATTTTTCCTCAAGTGCCAGAAATTCTTGTACTATTTGGAGTTGTGGAGTTTGCTTTTTGCGGAACTGTGTGAGAGTGAAATCGCACAATGTAGGAAAATCATACCATGGAGGCAGTGGACCTCGTCTTTGCGCAATGCTGGGTAATGTGTTCAGTATGCCGAGATTCTGGCAGATCTCTTCAAAGCGCAAGAGCAGTGGCCTGGTGGTTTGCGGTTTGTTGTTAAAGATTGTTCTGGATGGACACTTTGTAACTATTTCATAACAGATGTGTTTTGGAAGGGAACGGATTTTTAGGACGTATGAGCATGTAAGCATGCTTCTTCTATCTGTAAGTGATGGTTCGTTTGTTTCGACATAAAGACTGTTTATGGGCGACGTCCTGTAAGCGCCAGTGGAAAGACGCAACCCCAAATTATGCACTGGATCTAGTCGTTTCAAGTAGGATGGCCTTGCAGAACCATACACCAGGCAGCCATAGTCTAAGCAGGACCGTACCACAGAGCGATAGATGTGTAGAAGGCTTGCCCTGTCAGAACCCCAGTGTTTGTGTGAAAGCACTTTGAGTATATTCAGCGATCGAGAAGCTTTCTTTTTCAAGGCATTTATGTGAGGTAGAAAAGTTAGTTTTCGGTCAAATGTTATGCCTAAGAATTTGTGTTCAGTTTTTAAAGGTAACTGGCTTTCGTTTAGGTATAATGTGGGGTCTGTCTGTAGACCCCGTTTCAGTGAAAAAAGTAAGGCCACTGTTTTCTGTGGAGAGAACTGGAAACCATTCCTGTCTGCCCATGTTGCCAGTTTATTTATTGTTAGCTGTATTTGTCTTTTGCAAGTGGATATGTTTGAGGATGTACATGCTATCTGAAGATCGTCAACATAAACAGAATACATAATGGACCTTGGGATTATTTTCCTAATAGAATTCATTTTTACGACAAAGAGAGTTGTACTTAAAATACAGCCTTAGGGTACCCCATTTTCCTGAATAAAATTCTTTGAAAAGGTCGAGCCTAGGCGCACATGGAATGAGCGATTGGATAAAAAGTCTTTTATGCAATTTAACATCCTGCCGCGGACGCCAAGCTCGGCAAGGTCTTGCAGAATCCCAAACCTCCAGGTTGTGTCGTATGCCTTTTCTAAGTCAAAAAAGACTGCAAGACATTGTTGTCTGTGTATAAACGCATCTCTGACAGTATTTTCAAGGCGGACTAGGTGATCTGTGGTGCAGCATCCTTTTTTAAAACCACATTGATGGCTGTCGAGAAGTTCACGGGATTGAAGGACAAAAGTTAATCTTATGTTTAGGACACTTTCAAAGGA
Source organism: Amblyomma americanum (assembly GCF_052857255.1). Lineage (NCBI taxonomy): Eukaryota > Metazoa > Arthropoda > Arachnida > Ixodida > Ixodidae > Amblyomma > Amblyomma americanum. The sequence goes on from NC_135497.1 coordinate 37,526,671, forward strand.
CTTGGCGAGGCAACTGGTAAGGGCTATGGGTCTATAAGCGTTCGGAGCGGTTGGTGGCTTCCCGGGTTTAAGAAACGGCACAATAATAGCTTCCTTCCAAGCTTTGGGTATTTTTCCTGATACCCAAACTTTGTTAAAAAACTTTAGAAGCGCCTCTACGGCAGGTTCAGAAAGATGGGCTAGCATTTGGTAATGTATTTGGTCTGGGCCGGGGGCGGTATGTTTACCAGCAGAAAGTACTGTTTGGATTTCTTGTATTGTAATTAAACTATTGTACAGTTCGTTAGTACCGCAGTCTGTCGGCAGTCTTTGTTTCTCTGCTGTCTTTTTGTATTTTAAAAATGAATCGCTGTAGTGGGATGAGCTGGAAACTTCGGAAAAATATTCGCCTAAAATATCTGCCTGTTGTTCTAGACTAGTCTGTACACCGGGGGCGGTAAGAAGGGGGACTGTGAACGGAGAGTAGTTGCCTTTTAGCTTTCTGACCTTCTCCCACATTTGTTTTGATGTGGTTGAGTTGTTTATCGACGACACGTAATTTTTCCAAGAAGATTTTTCTGCACTACGACGGATATAACGAGCTTTTGCTCTCGCCTTTTTAAATTTTATAAAATTCTCCTGTGTGGGGTATCTGCGAAAAATGCTCCAGGCTTTGGTTTGTTGCTTTTTTGCTTCTTTACATTCTTTTGTGTACCAGTATTTGTGATTTTGTTTTACTATTCCAGAGGATTGAGGAATAGCTTGGCGTGCAGCGGCAATAATACAGTTTGTGAGACATTCGTTTAGTTCGTCTACACTCCCGTCGTCAGAAACTATTCTATCTAGGCTGGCTTTTTCACGGAACAGTGCCCAGTCGGCTAAGTGCAGTTTCCATCGTTGTGGTTTAGTTGGGATTACTTCGGGTGAATGTGCTAAGCTAATTAGTATGGGTAGATGATCACTTCCATATGGGTTATCTAAGACATCCCAATTAAAATCTGTAAAAATCGAGGACGAACTAAAAGACAAATCTATGCAACTGAATTTTCCTGAGCTAGGGGAACAATAGGTTTGTTTGCCAGTGTTCAGGAGGCAAAGGTTATTGGAGAGTATAAAATCCTCGATCAGTTGGCCTCTAGTGTCGGTTTTGTTACTGCCCCAAAAACTGGAGTGGGCGTTAAAATCTCCGACCATCAAAAACGGTTCTGGTAGTTGCACTAAAAGGTCTTGTAAGTCTTGGAGTGTTATTTTAAGATGTGGATCAATATAAACGCAGCACACTGTGAGTGTTTTAAATGTGTGCAGGATGGCCGCCACAGCTTCTAATTTGGTTTTAAGCTTGTGTTCTCGGGCTGCGATTCCACTGTTAACAATGATGGCTACGCCACCCGAAAGTCGGCTCACCTGCTCTCGGTCACGGCGGAAGACCTTATAGTGTTTTAGAATGTTTTCGTGTTTAAATCCTAAATTTGTCTCCTGTAAACACAAGGCGACAGGTGAGTATGTGGCTAATATGTCTTTTATGTCGCTTAGGTTATGTAAGAGTCCCCTACAGTTCCAGTGTATAAAAGCCATCTTGTATTATGTGGGTACTGAAAGGAACTAGGTTGGGTTTTCAGGCGCCCTTATTCGGGGCTTTTCTTTTTTTTTTTTCGGTCTATGGAGCCCCGCCGCCCTTTCGACGTCGACGCCTTAGGACTACTTTGACTTGTGTCCATCGTGTCCATCGCATCCTCCGACACGCTGGACGAACGTGCAAGCCGCATGTTTGTTTTCATGTTCGGCCTCTCCGTGTGGGGAGGGACCTTGGGGCCCGCGGACCTGGAGGTCCGCGCGTCCTGTTTTGTGGGTGGTGGCGCAGCGCTAGCTGCTGCCACCTTGGGCACGGGTGGCCCCACTACAGGCTCACTGCGTGTGGCCTGAGTGGGAGCCAAAAGCGGCTGTGGTGCTGTGCCCCTTTGCACCACATCGGAGAAAGTAGGTTTGTGTATTGAAGCTACCCTCTTTCGCGCTTCCCTAAATGTTATGTTTTCTTTGACTTTGATTGTGACAATCTCCTTTTCTTGTTTCCAAACTGGACATGTGCGTGAGTATGCAGGATGGCTGCCCTCACAATTTACACATAGGTGTGGTTCAACTGCACAGTTTTCGGAATCGTGTTCATGGGAAGAGCATTTAGCACATGTGAGTTGGCCCCGGCAACTCTGAGAGCTGTGGCTGTAACGTTGGCATTTGAAGCAGCGTCGTGGGTTTGGTATGTACTGTCTTAGTTGGAGCTTTATGTAGCCTATTTCTATGGAGTCGGGGAGGATACTAGATGCAAATGTCAGGACAATGTGCTTTGTGGGGATTTCTTTATTATCTCGTCTCATTTTTATCCTGTACACGTTGGTCACGTTTTGCTCCTTCAAACCTTCCAGAAGTTCTTCATCAGTTACATATTTGAGGTCATCATCTGAGATAACTCCCCTAACCGTATTCAAAGATCGGTGTGTGCTGATTGTGACCGGTATATCTCCGAATGACTTCACTTCTGACAATTTCTCTTGTTGGTGGTTGTATAAAACTTCTAAAAGAAGGTCTCCGTTTGCTAGTTTTTTGATCTTGTACCCTTCTCCTATGGCACTTGTTAAAGTCCTGGTAACAATGAATGGTGACACTTGTCTAGCAGTTTGTTCCTCGTGTTCGCTGTGAACAACGTGGAATCGAGGGAAGCTTGTAGCGTTTTTTTTTGAAGAATTTATCTGTCTCGGTGCGCCCTCTTTTTCGAGGGAGATCGGGTTGAAAAAAATGAGAAGCCATGGAATGTGTTCTTTGTTCGGCAATGGTGGCAGCCACCCACCATGGAGCCCTACATGGGGACGGGACAGGTGCCTTTAAAAAGCCCTGTCTGCGCCAGCTGTACACCATCACTATAACCAAATATGGCGTAACAAAGGTTTGTCAGCCACGCAAGGTTAACCCTCGCCGCCAGGAAAAAGGAAAAAACCAAGAAGTGAGTGGGAGACAGGAGAGTTGTGAGAAAGGGGTAGGAAAGTGAAAGATGAAGTGGAGAATAGGAAAAAGCAACTGCCGATTTCCCCCGGTCGGGTCAGGCCGAAGGTGCCGTCTACAGGAAGCTGGGGCCAAAGTGGTGTGTTGCCTCCGCCGAGGGGCCTTAAGGGTCCAAACGCTCGGCATCGGCTCAACCACCAGGATCCCCTTTTCCCCGGACACGGCGATGCCACGCACGGCGAGGCGTGGGTGCTCGGGTCCGTGGTGATGCACGGTTCACCATCATCCCCTTGCGGTCATGTCCCTGCGGATGCTCGGGAACCCGCGGTGTCGCCACTCACCGTCGCGACGCCTGCAAGCTGCAGGCGCCCCCCTGCGGGGTCATCAGTTGGGATATAGCTGGCAACATACAGGAATTCCATAGTATGGACAACAGGGTGGCAGTTACAGCAATTAAGCTCAATAAGAGGTATGCAGGCATTACGTAATCGGGGTGTAGATGAGTCCTATGAAATAATACTGGAAGATATGCAAACAGCTGCATAGCCACCATGGTCCTCCATAAAGTCAGCAATAAAATTCCTATAAAGAAGGGCACCATGCAGGGAGGCCTGGACTGGGGAACAGTTAAGAGTTAATGGAGAATATTTTAGTAATCTGCGATTCGCTGATGGCATTGCCTTTCTAAGTCACTCAGGAGATCAACTGCAAAGCATGATCAATGAGTTAGACAGGCAGAGCAGAATGGTGGGCCTAAAAATTAACATAAAGTAAAGCAAAGTAATGTTCGACAGTCTTGCAAGGGAACAGCAGTTTACAATTGGTAATGAGGCACTGGAAGTGGTAAGGGAATACGTCTACTTAGGGCAGGCAGTGAACGCAGATCTGGATCACGAGAGTGAAATATAGCTATAAGAATGGGATGGAGTGCGTTTGGCAGGTTATCACAGATCATGAACGGCTGGTTACCAATATCCCTCAAGAGAAAAGTATGTAACACCTGTAACTTACCGGAACTCACCTATGGACTAGAAACGTGGGGGCTAACGAAAAGCGTTCAGCATAAATTGAGGACAAAGCGGGTCTGGGAACAAATGCGGGTTAATGACATCCTAGTGGAACTCAAGAAGAAATGGGCTTGGGCAGGGCATGTAATGTAAAGGCGAGATAACCGCTGGTCGTGAAGGGTAAGTCTGGATTCCAAGGGAAGGCAAGCGTAGCAGGGGGCAGCAGAAAGTTAGGTGGTTGAATGAGATTACGAAATATATGGGGATAGGGTGGCTGCAGCTGGCACAGGACATGGCTAATTGGAGAGATATGATTTAATGTCCCAAAGAGACTCAGGCTATAGGGATGGCGTAGTGAAGGGCTTCGGAAATTTCGACCACCTAGGTAGGGGTCTTTAACGTGCACTGACATCACACAGTACATGCGCCTCTAGCATTTCGCCTCCACCGTAATGTGACCAACGCGGCTGGCATCAACCCTGTCTTTCGGGTCACCAGCTGAGCGCCATAACCACTGAGTCACCGCGACGGCAATTGGAAAGATATCGGAGAGGCCTTTTCCCTGCAGTGGGCATAGTCAGGTTGATGATGATGAGGTACAAACTGAAGGTGGTACAAGTCTATGTGCCTACATCCAGCCATAATGACCAGATCGTCGAAAGGTTCTACGAAGACATAGGAATCAGCAATGAGCAAAGTAAAAATATGGTTGGGTTTCAATGAAGTTAAACTGAACAGATGTGCATGTGTTTAGCCTGATTGGATCATGGTTGCTTTGCTGGGTCGTTGGCTTGTCTGACGACGATATTAGACTCAGGTTAAGCTCTGATCGAGGTTAAGGTGGTCTGATCTGTAAGGTGATCTTCCTGGCCTTTGCACCTTTGGTCGTGGAGTAGAGGTTTCGCTCTAAAACACAGTGCACTGTACTGATGGGCGACTTTGCCAAGGTAGGCAAGAAGCAGGCCGGAGACCAGGCAGTAGGCGACTATGGCACAGGCTACAGGAATAGCAGGGGTGGAGTTATTGGTAACTAATTTACAGATCGTGAATACCGACCTTCTTCAACACACGAGAGAACAGGAAGTGGATGTGGAAGAGCCTCAATGGTGAGACTAAAAATGAAAGTGACTTCACACTGTACGCTCACTTTGGCATCGGGCAGGATGTGAAGGTCCTCGGAAAGGTGCGGTGTAGTGATGAAAGGATGGTAAGCTCTCAAATCAGCCTAGACTTGAAGAGGGAACAGAAGTAACTAGTGAGGGTGGAAGCCTATCAACGAGTTAGCGGTAAGAGGGAAAATACATGAATTGAGGATCTCTCTGCAGAACAGATATTCGGCTTTAACTGAGGACGATGGGCTTAATGTTCAGACAACGAATGATAATCTCGCAGGTATCATTATATAGCGCACAGTAGAAGTAGGCAGTAGTATGGTTAGGATACTGGCAAGCTCTCTCAGGAGATGAAAGGTCTGATTATTGAACTGTAACCCCGCAGACAGAACAGGCAGAGCTACAATTAGCGCAAGGTAATTGATATAGTGTCAGTTATATTGATTTTAATGGCGCAAAAGCAACCGAGGCTATGATGCGCCAAACACACGGTTAGAGCTTTTGTTAAAGGTTATGCTTTTTATATCTAAAGTTTGTTTAAAACATTCGCTTCTCTGAGAAACTTAAAAATGCTTGAAAAATCAACCAGTGCTTGATCACCCAAAAGCAACATGGGGTGTAGTGGGATGTATTCTTTGTAGAATGTTGCGAAATATTTTTTCCTCAGTTGTTCTAGTTTTGTGCATACAATTAAAATGTGGTTTACCGTGAGTTCATCACTACGCATTTCGCAGAGAGGTTTGTCTTTTTTTTGTCAGTAAGAAGTTGGTGTGTAAGGTGCGTGTGTCCAATGTGTAGTCGACACAAAATAACTTCATGTAAACATCAGGAACATTTTACAGATCTCCATTCTCCCAAAACGTGTTTTATAGAATGTAGTTTGTTGTTTGTCTGTTCTTCCCATGCAAGCTGCCACTTATTCCTGAGTTTACTGTGCAGTAATTTAGAAAAATCCCTCTGTGGTATGTTAACTTTTTTTATATGACCAATTCAAGCTTGTGCTGCGCAAGCATCTGCTCTCTCATTACCTAAAAATTCCAACATGGCTAGGGACCCAGCAGAATATAATGTTATGTTTTTGCTTTGTGATTTTAACTATGTTATGTATGAGTTTTCCTATTATGGGTTCAGCAGCATTTGTAGAGTGCAGTGCTTTGAGCATACTCAGTGAATCGGTGTAAATGATGCTATTTTTTATGTTTTGTTTTACTATTAGGTAACTGATATAAGGAAGTTTAATACGAAGAGAATCGAGTATGCTCTAAAGAACGGAGTAGCCTAAAAGCGGTGAAGATAAATCTAAGCATAGGCAAAAATCAGATGTGTACACTAAGAGACAAAGAGGGCAATGTCATTAGCAATATGGATAAGATAGCTAAAGAAGCCGAAGAGTTCTACACAAATCTATACAGTAGCCAATAGAATTTGGACGTTCATGAAAGAGGCAGTAATGCACAGCTGTGGGATATTCTGCCAGTATTGAAAAACGAAGTAGAGCAAGCCCTAGGAGCAATGCAAAGGAGGAAAGCATCTGCTAAGGATGAGGTAACAGAGCAGATCTGTTGAATGACAGTGGGGAGATTGAGCTAGAAAAACTAGCCGCCCTGTATATACAATGCCTTACGACCTTGAGCGTACCAGAAGCTTGGAAAACAAGACGTCAAGGACTTGAAAAATTAGAGACCAATCAGCTTACTCTCCGTTGCCTACAAGGTATTTACTACGGTAATCGCTAACAGAGTCAGAACAACCTTAGACTTTAATCAACCAAATGATCAGGCAGGCTTTTGTAAAGGCTACATGACAATTGACCATAGTCACACTATCAGTCATGCGATAGAGAAATGCGCAGAATATAACCACCCCCATGCATACATAGCCTTCATAGATTACAAGAAACCATTTGACTGAGTTGAAACGTCGGCAATCTAGCAGGTATTACGCAATAACTGAGTAGATGAGCCTTATGTAAAAATACGAAGATATCTAATGGCTGCATAGCCACCACAGTCTTCTGTAACGTCCGCAATAAAATTGCACACGAGCTATACAACCAGGGGGACACAAAGTGAGCTGGCAACTGTCACTTTCGGGCGCCTAATTAATTAAAATCAATTAACAAATATTTTAGTGACTGCAGTAAGTGCACATGTAAAGGTGCCCACAGAAGTTTTCGGTACACAAAAATTGCCACAAAGCCTAATCACTGCGCAGCGTAAGCTAATAGCCATGAACTAAAGGGTGTGCTTTGTAGTCTGCAGCGCGACCTGCACGGTGTGCACTGCTCAGTGCCTGGCTGCACTTCTTAGCCAAGGAAGACATTGAAGTTTTTCGTGATTTTCGGCGTTCCGAAAACCTTTGTGGGCATCTGTACATATCAGAAACAAAAAGGCAGTCATATTCACACACAATTCCATTTAGTAAAATTCTAGTACACGTGTGTTCCGAGCTAGTGCCCAAATTTTGGGCTCTGTCCGCGTAATTGCGCATGCAAGGTGGACTCAATCGGCATGAAACTCCTCCTGGCATGGTGTTTTGCCTGCTAACAGCGTAGAGCGACTGGTGAAGCTGGTAACTGCTTCCCTTTCACTTTCAGCTATCAAAATTAAGAAACGTCTGAAGCAACAGCTGTGTCACACTAGAGTGGAGTTTCCCATAGACTTCTGCCACCTTGCATGCATAATTACGTGAAATCAGTGACAACTTTCACGGTGAATATCTCGGAACATGTGTGCTCCAAAAGAATTCTACCAAATGCAGTATTCTAGAGGACAGCCTCTGTGTTTCCAATTTAAACATTAATGCTAGCTCATTAAGCTCAAGTTCATTAACACACTTTCATTAATTAAGCAATTAATGTTGACAATTATAATTCCACTTGGTGTCCCGCTGACCGCATAACTTACATGCAGGGGTGGATTTCACGTACCACTCAGTGCCTAATTTTAAAAAATCTAAAGGTTAAAGGAGTACAGACACCTAATTTTGATGGCATGTTTTCTTCTCTACAACGATGCAGAAGACACTACTATGCATGAACCACCTCATGGTATTCGCCTAAGACTGCTGAATAATTTTCTCTCACATTGTTTAGGTTTCAACAGCCAAATGACGACTGTGACGTCAAAGGGTTCTATAGGTCACGTGAGGCATGAAAAAATTTCAGTACAACCGCTGCTTCTTAACACTCGTTGCCATTCCGACTCTTCAGGCAGGTGGGCTTTGGCATTATAGTGACTTAAAACGATGAAACAGTGATTATATCGCAGTTTTTTCATGTCTCATGGGAGCTATAAGCCTACTTTGACATCACAATCATCGTTCAGCTGTTGAAACCGAAACCAAAAAAGCACGAGAAAGAAATTCGATTATAAGTTATTTGCTGGTCATAGGAGAATACCACATGGTAATCCATGTATAATAATTTTTGATGTACCATTATAAAGAAGAAAACATGCACCCTAAAGTTAGGTGTCTATACTCGTTTAATTTTGATCACCCTGCATAGGCTGTAACAACAGCACAGCATGATCTGCATCATAAGGATACTTTTTCTCCAAGCTGCCAACAATGGATAGTTTTTCCTCTGAGCAAGGTCAGGTGTCGCTAATGTGGTGAATTTGTGAGTCTGTCCCTCAGTTCTATTTGTGCATAAGTAAGTTTAAACAGAAAAAGTACCAAATAAGAGTATTCAATACATCTGGAATATACCTACAAGTTTAGCTAATTTAAACTTCTGAGAGTTCTAATAAAAATTTGTGAATCCGAGGAGTAATGAACGCAAAGAGACTATTTCCATCATTCCATCCCATGAAAGACAACATAAGACTAAAAAACTGGTTGGTTGTGTATGCAGACCGATTCTGCACTTTCAGAAACATCGTCACGCGAATAATAGCCCTCCCACTAAACTGAAGACTGTATCAACGTCGTTTAACAACTTTTACAGAAGACGCGTAAATATATTTAACTGTAATGTGATACAACGTAAAATAGAAAAAAAAGAAACGCCGACACCTTGCCCAAAAATGAAAAACCGGACAGAAGAAGAGGTGCTTGAGAGGGGGGGTGTTAGCCTTCCAATCCTACCAACCAAAAATATCGGAGAGCTTTCTTCGTTGAGTTAGTCACCCTGGCCCTGTCTACAGTGCGTACGTGGAGGGATGATTCCGTCAAAATGTGTGACTGTGGGCTGACATGGCAAGGCAACAATTTCACGCAAGCTTCTGCCACATGTGTGCAAGGCACGCGCAGTTGTCAATGGCATCGCCAAATCGCAGCACTGGGTGAGTGAAACAAGTTTTAATTTTTAGGTGGAATAACTTTCGTTTGCATGCTCCGATTTCAATAATTCTTTTTGCTCTGGTCTCTGAAACACATAAGGAATCCGCGCAGCAATGCCTCAAAATGCACCACTGTGCTACTTAATCAAGCGGTACCACTGGCTCATAATGCCCCTAGCTTCCACATTTTGTTAATTTACTCCTATGAGTTTACTCCAACTCAATCACCAGCAGGATGTGGCATGCATGTCAAAGAAACTGACCGTTTACGATTAGAAGCAAATTTTGAAAACTGATTTCGGAATACTTTTGTCGGTGTTTTTTTAGTTTTTTAGTTAAACTGAAAAGTGCAACCCCTAGTTATAGCACTTTCAATAAACGACGCTGGTGTGCACTGGTGTGCAATTTCATCTTTGATAAATCGCACCAGTGTGCACAGGGCTCCATTACCATGAGCCCCTGCACATCGCACTGGTCTTGGGGCAACTCCGGTGCAAGTTTATTGAAGATGCCATTAGAGTATGCAATTACCTGTGGCTTGCGAATAACAAGAGGCGTTCACCTGCAATCACCTGTGGCTTGCGTATAACAAGAGGCGTTCTGCTTGCCATGAGAACACCAGTTGTTAACAGTGATGAGACAGAAAAATTCGGAGCTGCTATGCATTGTGTCGTGCATACACGTTCCAGCTGAAAAGCACCACCATTTTCTTCATCTCGCTGTCTCTGTGAAATTGTATGCTGCCCACGTGCTTCACTGCTGCCTCTTCACGTATTTGAGACAAAGGGACTTAGCATTGATAAGTTTCTTAAAATTTGACTCCTATATTGATGTTTGTGCAGCAGATGACATCAGAGGACGGCATGAACTCACACCCATGTGTGTGCATTGTGCCTACCAGCGCAGATTAAATTCCACTTTATTCGAACCAGTCTTCATCCCCTTCGAAGTCTACATTAACGAGGTTCCACCGTACACATTATGTGGCAGCTTGACTACAGGAGGCAGTGCTGCGGCGAGTGTGAATGAGGTCTGAAAAATCGGAAAATCAGTTGTGATGTGTTCGCTACTTCAGCTGCTCTTATACATTGGGTCTACTGGCATGGGGCAGTACCGTGAAAAAGTCCAGATAATCAAGCATGCCTGAAAAAAATCAGGGATTTGAATGTTTGGTGTGGAAGTAAAAAATTTTTAATGACGAATATACGGGCACTTCAGCAACAGTGTCAGTAATTATAGTCTTAGACCTCTAAAACACCCAAACATCTGCACTTTGTGTCTGCCTCTTTTCAGCAAGAATGTGCAAACAATATTCAAATAAAGCGCAAGCTCAGCAGGATGAGAAGACCTCTCGCACAACAGTCATTCAGCACAAGTATGTCGACATAGCCCACCTGGTATTCTTCATAGAATGCCTTGTAGCCACCTTCAAGAACATAAATTTCGGGATGCTTCAAAGCAGGATACTCGTTAATCTGCCGGTCCTTTTCACGTAGCAGGCGCGAGCTGCATTGCAAGAAAACAAATTTAACCACTTTCAACCATTACTGTTGTAAGAATCAAAACAGTCGAACTCGCATATATCAAACTCGCGAAAAAGCTCCTAAACGTTTGATATAATATGTGATTTGATATAAAAGTAGCAGTAGATTTAATAACATACAAACACACTGAGATGGTAAAAAATCTATTTCTATGATAGCCAGATACTGCACACATTACCTAGTGAAATAGTCAAATTTTTAAAATATTTCTTCACCTTCATTGCCTTGGAGGCAACAAATTTTCGATGAACTCCAAACAGCTAAAACATCAGCTTTCTATCAACGCGCAATAGCGACAAACCACGCCGAGTGCACAGAACACGTTGAAGCACATGAGTACAGGTTCTCTGAAGTCCTTGTCACAATTCGCATCAGTGGCATCCTGGTTATCCACAATGTCAGCAATGTCTTTGTCTGCAAGCCTTCCGTGGCCTCAACATCATCATTGTCTGCAGAGACAAAGCCTTCGGCTACACTAACTCAAATAGCACTGGGAAATTTGGACAACTGGCAACACAAATCATCAAGACCCGCAACAGTTTCGCCGAGCTCAGCCGACAGAGAATTTTCTCCTTCTCCGGGAAAGCAGAGACCAAAATGTCGGAAGCAGTTCTGTATAGTTTCATTTTTTACATCATTCCACAACCCACTCAGCATAGACAGGGTACCTAAGAGGTCAACTTTCAGGTCTCTTCCAGTCCTGAGGTTCTGCAGGAGCCGTTCAATCAGACAATTCCTACAACACACCTTCCCCGTGGCAGGAAGTGAAGTGCAACGTTGCTGAAACTAGCACTGCTGCGGTGGGCACAGGCATCGTTTATAATCATGCAGATGGTGCAATCTTGCCGTACCAGGTCATCATTCAAGGACTTCAGCTACTTGGCAGAAAGTTTGCAGGTCATCCACGCTCTTCGATTCGACCTGTAAACCACCAGAACTGAAAGCGCATACTGCAAGCATCGCTGAAGCTTGCTTTTTCCACCGGGTCTCTTCTGTGCTTTAGCCCGAACGTCAGCCTTGTTCTTCAAAGTGGTGCTCAGCATGCTTCTCGGAATCTTGAACGCTGCGGCGACTTAAGATTTTTTCTCACCTGGCTCAAGTCGCTCGATAATTTTCAGTTTCATGGAAAAGGGGAATTCTGCCATACCGTGGCTGTCGAGCGCACACAGAGACAATGAAAACCATGCGAAACTGCCAACGGCAAAACGACGCTCCGTATGTGCGAACTGCGTGACAAGAAGGGTACAACAGGTGCAACACTTAAAAAACGCATATTCTGATTGGCTGGGTATGCGCCCCTGTCTACGTCATGGAAAATCCTCGTCATCATTGGTCTACGCGCACTATGTAGCACCATAGCACCAATAGGACCCGCACGTCCATGTGGAAAAGCTAACCCCTGGAGATGTGTTGAGGGAAAGCCAGCTTCTTCAGTCACCCAGTGTCGCCCACAGTTCTATCTATCGGATGTGACGGCTAAATGTATTGTGCGATGTAGCTGTATTCCTATACATGCACGTTGTAGCTTTATGGCGCTCAGAAATTATTTGATATAAAAGATAATTCGATCTGTCCAAGTTCAACATGATGAGGTTTGACTGTACAGTCACGGACAAATGTTTGCGGAAAAGAATTTATTTCTATGCTTTCTTACTAAACAGCCAGCTGGTATTCATTCCAGCGGATGAAGCACGTATGTCCCCTCATGCTTCAATGCTTTTCATTGACCTGCTTAGCCTGATCACAAACAAATAAATTGTTTTCGGCCAACCCGCATCCTGTAAACTTTTGTCTCCTGACTGTACAAGACGAGCACAACAGACTAAACAGTAGCCCACAGATGGCATGCCTGAGCTTCTGCATACTAGTGAGAGCTACTTCTGCCTAAACAGAGTCAACACCTTCGAACAGCATACTAGCTGACTGAGATTGCCTGGCAGAAAAATAACTGGGAACCTCCCAACCATGTAGATGGTTAAGAACATCCTCCAGGAATGTATAATTATGCTACTTCCTATAGAAGACAGGTAAAGCCCTTTGTTTTTGGGTAAAACACAATTTAACCCGATTTTGCACCCAGAGCAGAATCCTTAAATATTGGATTAAACTCGATTTCTACTCATACGTGCACCATAAGAAAAGTAGAGTTTACCAGTACACAAAGCTGGAGGCACCACAAGAAAACTAGCATTGAGCGCTGCCCACCCTAATGATGTTCTGTACTAAGCCAGTTGAACATCTCAAATGACTGCTGTGGTGTTAATGTCTTCACAGTGTACAAATGAAATCAGGCCAATCTAGCACAGATGTAGAAGTGCTGTACCTGATGCAGTGATTGTTAGAGAAAAATATATATCCAACTTGGTGAGCAGTTTTATGGCGTAAGCTGGAATTTATACGTTGTTTTTAAAACGAAAGAAGAATAAAGAGAATATTTTTCTTGTCCCACACCAAGACATGCACTAATCATAAATTATTTTTGTTGAAAAGAATAACCAGAAAAAGCCTGAATTATCAATGTTTTGTTGAATAACCTTTTCCTACCTAAATTTGAATTAAAGAAATAGCGCCTGATTTTTACCCCATAACTAAAAAAAATAAAATCTGAAAAACAACAAGCCCCAAGTACAGGGTATCCTCAGTTACTAGCTGACATATGAGCGTGACATTGATATGCATGGTTTAGGAACTTCACTTCTTGCAGCTCTGCAGCTCACTGCAAGTGAAAGCAAAGGTAAGTTTACTGCCGCTCTTGTATTTGCCATTGCACATTGGAGTTACATATACATGACTGGAAAAGGTCATGTTGACAGTTGACATGCTATCATTACACAACAAACTTAACAGTAAGAAATCTGATGTAAATTTTGTAATGCACGGGAGAAATGCAAACAAAAATCGCATACTGCAGCTTTTATCAGGTGACATGCATTAAGACAATGTTCAACAAAGGTTTCTTTCTTTACTCAAAGCATATGCAGGTAATGAAAAAAGGCTGTGCTTCCACTCACAGCTTTGGACCACGTTCGGAGGAAAATTCGCAATGAAAGACCAAAACTCGGCGAGAGTCGGGAGTTGGTGCAGCTTTTTCAAGGAACTCTGACAACAGGTCCTCGGAGCTGAACACATTGATGGCACCCTGGAAGAATACAAAAGGAGGACAACATCTGAATGGAAAGCATAAAAACAAAACCATTAACTTTTTTAGGAACATAGAAAAGAAATCAGTTCGCTGCTGTGAATGCTTTTCTCCGAAGATACCACAGGAGGAAGCCGCCACTGCGTTCCCAGCCTAGCTGCGGAATAAAACTATTAAGTGGCGGCACCGGGACCTTCTACCGCTCCAGACCACTCAGCCACTAATGTCAATCAGCTCTTGCTAAATTACCACCTCGGAAGCAGCAGTGGTATTCAAGACATTCAATGACAGCAGCCTAGCCTGAGTTCATGTCCTGTTTCAACAAATAACCACACAGGAGTGAACAGATTGCAAGCTTCACACAAGAAGACGAATGAATAAAACATGCCACCATTCAATAGCACATCTCAGTTGTCATCTTTGCTGCTGCCAAGTTAAAACAATGGAGGCTTCCGGGCGTTAGGCATGTACTGTTTGCAACCTGAATACAGGTTCCGAGTTTTTTGTGCTAGCGTATCCAGTATACATAATATGATGACAACAGAAAAACTGCCCAGGAATTTTAGAGCAGAGCTCCTAAACACCGTTCCGTGGGTTGAGTCGCGTTGCCGCCGGCGGTGTCACCACGCCAAAGCATAAATAAAAAATTATGAAGTGCACTTAAGTCTCCTTACATGCGGAATGCGAAAGCTGTGTGTGGTCCAGCGCCAAACATCTGCAGGGCCGGCACCGTACATTGCAAGGGGGGGGTTTCAGTGGGTGCCGCATGATGGCACTATGACTGCACGCCAAGCACGGAGGAAATTTACCGAAAACAGAGGAAATTTCGTACTCGCTTTATTGGAATATATGATTCTCATGCAGCCCTCAGTACATATTTCGAAGATACGTTTTTAAGAACTGTGCACCTTCATTCAGCTTCAAACGCCGAAGTGTCATGGCAGACTGACAGCGTCCTCGCCTCGCACGCCTGTGTTCCGGGTTCGATTCCCACCTTGACCCAAATTTTTCTTTTCTTATTTTTATTCTGTAATGAGTACCATTTGCAGTGGACACATTGTGCGGACAGATGACCTTCAACTGAGCCATCTAATGCTTTGGCATTAATAAATACAAATGAACTTTGCTGCGACTCGGATTCGAACCCATGGCGCCGTGAACAGATCAGCTCCGCTGGCCACAGCATAAGAGCACTAGGTTACTGTCAACCTACTGTCAAACTAATAACGTCGCCAGGCGTGCCGACGACCCAGCAAAGCAAAACAGTGAGCCTACAGAGCATGAGACACTTGCAGAACTGTGCTCAAATTTCGCATTAGGAAGCATCGTAATTTTCCTAAGAATATTTTTTCTTGCTTCATTTCATACCAAAAATAATGTCAAACATTTCAAGCTGGCTGTACAATCTGTTCTTGTTTTACGACAGTCGGGTGGGTGTAGGGCCATGCTGCGTCTCACAGCCGGCTCTCAAAAGAACAGGCAACCGTTTGGAGGCTGCTCCAGACAAGCACTTACCCTAGTATACACGTCCTAAGCAAAACTAACCCAACAACCTAAAGGGCCGCCTGTCCGCTCTGTGGGGATGCGGTCATACTATAGCGAACGTGCACTGCAGTTTCTCCTCCTACCACAAGAGCCGCCTAGCAGCCATCGCCACACTGTTTGGTAGGGTGAAGGCAGCTACCAAGGCTGGAAGTGCGGAAGAGGAACAGAACAAATGCCAAAATCATGGGCATACCACAGCGTGTGCAAGTGCCACATTGAAAAGGACTACGGTAAGAGTGTTTTCTATTTGTTTCCATAATGGCCACGCGAATAAGAGTGGCGACAGAGATAGATTCAGGCGGTTCAACGAGTATGGCAAATCCGCATGCTGCTTGTTTATTCATTGCTTGGTCGCGCAAGCTTTAATTTGTTTTAATGCAGTGTGGCTTCCCCTAGTCATGGCACATGTCAGGTAACATATGTTTACTCACTGCGCAGACTAGACGGCAAACCATGCAAGTCAGCGGCCGACACCCAAAGAAGCAAGTATGAAGTTGGGAATGCCAAGCGACGTAATGCACCACCCTTCATATCTTGGCGATTTTGAGATGGTTGAGAGGCAAAAGTAAGCTGTACACTCTCTAAACAATTCACCAGGTAGGTGTTGCTCGCTGCATACAGCAACTGAAATACACATCGCTTCAACAGCACTCGGAGTGCTTTTGTTTTTCAATTGGTTCAGTGTTAATGCTTGCATACACAGCACGAAAAGTCATTCCAGTGATTTCATAGCTTTATTCGCTTTACATCGAACCCAAACAGTTTTTCTGTATTTAAATGTGCTGCTGTAGGCTATGTTTCACAATGACACTGCTTTGTTAAAATAGGTGTGCCGTGAATGTTTGCAATGCTACGTTTTCAGGGGGCGAGGGTAGGCATGTTCTGTGTGCTGATTTTTGACCACAGCAGGTGCACTCAAGAGGCAGAGGAAGGCAAGTTAAAGTCATGCTAGCCGCAATTTCGTATAGCTCTAGAGACTATGCACAGCAACTTGTTTTTGTAGTTTTCTTTGAACCACTATTTCATTGTATTACACTAAATGAAACAACTTCCAGTGTCGAATAACTTTGGCTCCTAAATATAGAGAGCACGTTCACAGGCTGACTAGTCTGCTGCAGATGGTCACTGTGTTATACCCATGCCTGCATCGTTTTGGGGTGGCTTGTGACAGTCGTGTATCACAGCAGCAGCATCTTAGCAGTGTCATTCATTTGCAGTACCCTCAAAACAAGCCTTGCAGGTGCATGATATATATGACGCACCCACGGAACTCACGTGTGCTGCTAATCTTAAAAGCATAAAGCGTGGGAACCTAGATAAAACCCCTGTAATGGAAGTCGTACACGACTGTAAGCTGGTACGCATGTATTGAGGTGCAAGGACAGGCATTAGCTTCGTTCCCAGGTACGTTTTCATTAGTTTACCGTCACACAGACTGCATGCTTACAAAATAAGACGTGCGAAATGTAGCCAATGTGGACAGAAAAACTACGGACATATGAGGTTTGTTAGAAAACTATCCGACCTTTTTTTTTTGCAAACACCTGCGGGATATGAAACAAGCGCGCTTGCATGTTGTGTTGGGTTTTATGGAACATAGGCAGCTAAGGCCATCATGCGCCAAACTCAAGGTATAGAAATGGTTTTCTGTAGAATGTTTAGGAATATGAAAAATCGTCGATGGTGTAGATGGCCTAAAAAAATTGAATTGCCTGGTAAAAAACAGAGAAGAAGAAATCTGGAAATAGCTAATGGTAAAAGCCACAGAGAAGGTAAGGTAGCCTCAATGGCTATCCTTGTCTGGGCAAGGATCCTGAGTCTCCCAAGTGATCAAATAAAAAGCCTCAGCTTTCTTCTCAGGAGTGAGAAAGTGGCTGAGGTGTACCATGCAATAAAGTGAACCAGTGGTTCAAAATTTAGTTTTTGAGGTACCCCTGCTTCTTTTAAAAAGCTAAAAACGGAAGGTATGCTAACAATGGCATTATCTAAGAGCAGTGCTGGACGAAAAGGAATGCATTCATTATAAAATTGAGTAAAATACTTTTTTCTTAGTGTTTCAAGTTTCATACATGAAAATAAAATGTGATTGACAGTAAGATCATCTCCGCATTCGCAAACAGGTTTGTCTTGCTTTGTTAGCAGGAAGTTGTGCGTAAGGTGCGTGTGGCCTATCCGGAGACGGCATAAAATCACTTCCTTAAAACGTTCCTGGTGAACACATGATTTAAATTCACCTAAAACCGGTTTTACCAAGTGTAGTTTATTATTCACTTCGCCGTTCCATGCGGACTGCCATTTTTCTCTTAATTTACGCTTTACTAAGTTCCTGCAATCCCCAAAAGGTATATTTACTTTTTTTTTATTTCCTTGCCACGAGCTCTTGCAGCGCAGAAATCCGCCCTCTCGTTGCCTGTTATCCCGACATGACTGGGAACCCAGCAGAGTTTTATGTTTTGTCCTCGAGCTGTGGCTGTTACTATCTTATGTATGATGTCACCAAGAATCGGAGTGACTGCATTTCTAGAGTGCAGAGCTGTAAGTATACTGAGGGAGTCTGTGTAGATAATACTGTTGGTGAGGTTTTCGTTTTCTATTTTTTTTTATGGCCACACAGACTGCGTAACATTCTGCAGTGAAGATGGATGAGCACTGTGGAAGTCATACTGTTTTCTCCGACTTCCCTCGTACCGCTGCCTTCCTACGTAAATGTCTGTTTTTGAACTATCTGTATAAAACTGCGTAAAACTACTGTAATTTTCTTAGAGTGCAAGGAATTCTTGTAGTATATGTTGTTGCGGAGATTGTTTTTTATGGAACTGAGTAAGAGTGAGATCACAGATTGCAGGAAAATTGTACCAAGGAGGAAGTGGATCTCGTCTCCGAGCAATGTCAGGTAATGTATCTAGTACGCCAAGGTTTTAGCATATCTCTTCAAAACGCAGGAGGAGTGGCCTGATAGCGAGCGGTTTATTGTTAAACAATGTTCTAGATGGGCACTTTGTGACTACTGGGTAGCATAGGTGTTTGGGCAGTGAACGGATTTTTAAAATGTATGAGCAGGTGAGCATGGTTCTTGTATCTGCAAGTTACGGTTCGTTGATTTCTACATAAAGTCTATTTATCGGCGACGTCCTGTAAGCACCAGAAGAAAGACGCAATCCTAAATTGTGTATTGGATCTAGTCGTTTAAGGTACGTAGGTCTCGCTGACCCGTAAACTATACTTCCGTAGTCTAAGGTAGAACGAACAACAGACCGATGAATTTGTAAAAGGCACATCCTACAGAACCCCAGTGTTTCTGGGAAAGTACTTTAAGTATGTTCAAAGACTGGGAGGCTGTCTTTTGTAGAGCATTAATATGTGGTAGGAACGTCAGCTTTTTGTCAAAGATAATGCCCAGAAATTTTACTTCATTTTTTATAGGCAGTTCGATTTTGTTTAGATGTAAGCTGCGGTTGGATTGTAGACCTCGTTTTAGTGAGAACAGCACGCCCACTGTTTTCTGTGTGGAGAACTGGAATCGATTTTCGTCTGTCCATGTTTGTAGTTTGTTTATTGTTAGCTGTGTTAGTCTTTCGCATGTTGCTACACTGGATGATGTACAAGCTATTTGAAGGTCGTCGACATAGACTGAGTACATCATGGACTTTGGGATTATTTTCCTTATGGAATTCATCTTTACAATAAACAGTGTTGCGCTTAAAATACACCCCTGAGGAACCCCGTTCTCTTGAACGAAGTCCTGGAAAGGGTTGCTCCCAAGCGTACTTGAAATGAGCGGTCGGAAAGGAAGTCATTTAGGCAGTTCAACATCCTTCCGCAGATACCTAGGTCCACTAGGTCGCTGAGGATCCCAAACCTCCAGGCTGTATCATACGCCTTCTCCATGTCGAAGAAAACGACAACACAATGCTGTTTGTGTATAAAAGCTTCTCTTATTATGTTTTCGAGATGAACTAAATGGTCTGTCGTTGAGCATCCCTTTTTATAACCGCACTGATGGACATCAAGAAGTTCGAGGGATTCAAGGACAAATGTTAATGTTATATTAAGGACACTTTCAAAAGATTTCGCGAGACAGCTTGTGAGGGCTATCGGCCTATAGCTACTTGGGGAAGTTGGTGGTTTCCTAGGTTTCAGAAGTGGCACTATGACGGCTTTCTTCCACTCCTTAGGTACTTTTCCTTCTGTGAATATTTTGTTAAAAAAATCAAGAGTGCCTCTATGGCAGGCTGGGAAAGATGGGCAAGCATTTCGTAGTGTATCTGGTCGTGTCCTGGAGCAGTTTTTTTGCCGGCATACAGTACTTTAGTTATTTCTTGGGGGTAATTAGACAATTGTATTTTTCATTTACCCCTCCACTCGTTGGGAGCCTGTGTTTTTCAGCCGTGCTTTTGTATTTCAAAAATGACTGGCTGTTGTGTGATGAACTTGAAACTGCAGCAAAGTGCTCCCACAATATGTCTGCCTGTTCTCCTATATTTGTTTGTGTACCGGCTGTTGTCAAAAAAAGGAACTGTGAAGGGTGAGTAGCTACCATTTAATTTTCGAACTTGCACCCACATTTTCTTCGATGGGGTTGAACTATTTATAGAAGACACATGAGCTCTCTAGGATGTTTTTTTGGCATTGCGCCGAATATACCGTGCTTATGCTCCGGCCTTTTTGAAAAGGATAAGGTTCTTGTCTGTTGGGTATCTGCGAAAGACTCCCCATGCTTTATTTTGCCGTTTTTTTGCTTCCTTGCATTCACGTGTGTACCACAGTTTGTGGTTCTGACGGACCACTCCTGATGATTTTGGGATTGATAAGTGTGCGGCAGTAAGGATGCATGATGTGAATGCGTCATTTATTTCGTCTTTGCCGAGATTTTCTAAAGCAATATTCTCTCAACTGGCCTGTTCTCTAAACAATTCCCAGTTAGCTAAATGTAACTTCCAAAGGCGTGGTTTTGTCAGGATGACTGTTGGTGAGGATGACAGGCTTATTATGACAGGAAGGTGATCGCTCCCATACAGGTTGTAAAGAACATCCCATTTAAAATCGGTAAAAACACTTGGTGAACAAAAAGATAAATCTAGGCAGCTCATTTTCCCACTGCTTGGAGAACAGTAAGTCTGTTTTCCTGTGTTCAGGAGGCAGACATTGTTGCAGAGGATAAAATCTTCTAAAAGCCGGCCTCTGACATCCATTTGTTCGCTTCCCCAAAAAGTGGAGTGAGCATTAAAATCCCCAACTAAAAGATATGGTTCTGGAAGTTGTATTAAAGGCTTTCTAAATCGTGAAGTGTGACTGTTTGGTTAGGTTCAATGTATATGGAACATATTGTTATTGTCTTAAAATCGAGGACAGTGACAGCAACTGCCTCATATGAGCTTTTTAGGTCAATTTTTCGAGTAGCAACACGACCCTGGACAACTACAGCAGTGCCTCCAGAGAGCCTGCTTAAGGTCTCTCGGTCACATCGAAAGACTTGACACTTTTTAAGAATGTTTTTTTTCTGTGGTCCTAGGTTAGTCTCCTGGAGAAACAGCGCTACCGGGGAGAATGAATTTAAAATATCTGTTACGTCAGTGTAGTTTAAAAGTCCACGACAGTTCCAGTGAACTAGAAAAGCCATGATTGCAGACTAGTTAAGGATAAGTTTTAGAAACTAGGTTTGTCGGTCTTTTGGACCTGTTATAGGGACTTATCCCTTTTCTTGCGCTCAAGAGAGCTTTGCCGCCGCTGCAGCGGGGCGAGGGAGGAGTTGTGTCCATCACCTCACGAGAGGTGCTGGAGGACTGCGGCGTCGCCGCAGGTGTCTGCGTTTCAGACCTCCCATGACGGGGGGAAGTCGCATGGGATGTTGACCCATGGACCGGCACTCCCTGCTTCCGGGGTGACAGAGCAGCCTTCGCTGTCCCTGCCTGGGGCATGGATGGCCCTGCCATCGGTTCGGTAAAAGCCGACTCGGTAGGTGCCAGAATGCTGTGTGGTGCTACGCCCCTGCGCACATCAGCGAAGCTGGATTTCGCTGTGAAGGAGAATAGGTTTGTGAGGGCAAATCGCCTTCTCGCTTCTCTAAATGAAATGTTTTCTTTGGTCTTTAAGGCGATTATCTCCTTTTCCTTTTTCCAGGATGGACACGCCCTGGAGTATGCAGCATGGTCTCCTTCACAGTTTGCGCAGCGTAGTGCTGCGTCACATTCCTCAGAATGGGGGTCCTTCGAAGCGCACTTCACGAGGTTTTTCGACCGTGGCAACTTCGTGAGCCGTGGCCAAACTTCTGGCGATTGAAACATCGGCGGGGATTTGGTATGTAGTGTCTGTCGTATACCTTCATATATCCAACTTCGATATCTTCGGGCAAGGTGCTGGTGTTAAATGTAAGAACCATGTGCTTAGTATCTATTTCCCTGTTGTCCTTGCGGATTTTGATTCTGTGAACGTCAATTACATTTTGGTCAGAGTGTTTTTGAAGCATTTCGGCTTCTGTCAGATGGATAAGGTCAGTTTCAGAGATTACGCCTCGGACTGTGTTGAGAAATCGGTGGGGAATCACGGAGACAGAGATGTCCCCTATGTTTCAACTCATATTTTCTAACGCTTAGTGAACACAAGGCACAAGAACACAAATACACAGGACGTACGCTAGTCTTCAACTGTCGCTTATTCGAAAAAACATTCAATATAAGACATCTCAATTGCTGATATTCAGACACGTGCAGTAGCGACGCCACGTTTCAAGAACAACAATTCTTTTTTTGATAGATAAACAGATGGGGTGCTGACACATTTTGAACCTTCTTTATCAATGCACATAGCTTCGAAAATTTCCCGTTCCGATTGCATTTTTAGTGTTCCTAGAATGCTTGTTTCATGCAAGATTGGTGTGCAGGGTACAGGGTCAGGGTCGCCAGGGTACCGTTCGATGAGACAGCGTTTGCAGTGCACCGCGAGATTCCCCCCCGCCGATATGGATTCTATTGCCAAGCGGCGCTCTCTCAGCCTTTCATTAACGCATCTTCCTGATTGCCCAATATAAGCCTTGCCACAAGTGAGCGGGATTTTATAGACAACACCGATTTTGCATGGTACGAACTTCCTTTGGTGGTTTGTAGTGCACATTGGCTTTCTTGCCTCGCTGTTCACGAGTGGACACGAGCGCACTAGTTTCTTCGGGGCAGAAAATCAAGATTGACGCCACACTTTTTCGCCACCTTTTTTAGACAGTGCGACATGTTGTGAACATACGGCATAGCCACAAGCTGAGTCCGCCGCTGGGGATCGTCATGGTTTTGTTGCCTCCCAGCTTTTGCAGTCTCACACTTTCTGTGATGCAATGCTCGCACGACTTATTGAGAAGCAGCGCAGAAGGCATTCATGGCAATACCCCTTTTTACAAGTTTAGAATGCGCTGATTGATAACTGAGAATTTCTTTTTTTGTTCTCGGCTGATACATCCAGCAACACGAGCCTTTTCAAAAAAAGAAATCCTCAGTTATCAATTGGCGCACTCTAAACTTGTAAAAAGGGGTATTGCCATGAATGCCTTTCGCGCTGCTCTCAATAAGTCGTGCGAGCATTGCATCACAGAAAGTGTGAGACTGCAAAAGCTTCGCCTAGAGAACGCCGGGTTTCCAGAGGAAACTCTGACATCTGTTGCGGAAAAGCCGCTGAAGGAACTGAGAACTGGGAGGCAACAAAACCGTGACGATCCCCAGCGGCGGACTCAACTTGTGGCTATGCCGTATGTTCACAACATGTCGCACCGTCTAAAAAAGGTGGCGAAAAAGTGTGGCGTCGATCTTGTTTTGACTGCCCCGAAGAAACTAGTGCGCTTGAGCCCACTCGTGAACAGCGAGGCAAGGAAGCCAATGTGCACTACGAACCACCAAAGGAAGTTCGTACCATGCAAAATCGGTGTTGTCTATAAAATCCCGCTCACTTGTGGCAAGGCTTATATTGGGCAATCAGGAAGATGCGTTAATGAAAGGCTGAGAGAGCACTGCTTGACAACAGAATCCATATCGGCGGGAGGGAATCTCGCGGTGCACTGCAAACGCTCTCATCGAACGGTACCCTGGCGACCCTGACCCTGTACCCTGCACACCAATCTTGCATGAAACAAGCATTCTAGGAACACTAAAATGCAATCGGAACGGGAAATTTTCAAAGCTATGTGCATTGATAAAGAAGATTCAAAATGTGTCAGCACCCCATCTGTTTATCTATCAAAAAAATAATTGTTGTTCTTGAAACGTGGCGTCGCTACTGCGTGTGTGTGAATATCTGCAATTGAGATGTTTTATATTGAATGTTTTTTCGAATAAACAACAGTTGAAGACTAGCATACGTCCTGTGTATTTGTGTTCTTGTCCCTTGTGTTCACTAAGCGCTAGAAAATATGAGTTCAACCAATATCCAACTAGCCCAAGTTTCCGCCTTATTAAATGTCCCCTATAGATGCAATGTTTGAGAGTTTGGAACACTGTATGCTGTCACGTAATTCAAGCAGTAAGTCACTGCTGGCCATTTTTGAGACCTTGTAGGCGGGGCCCAAGGTGTCGGTTAAGCATTTGGACACGAGAAATGGGGATATTATTTGGGCTTGCTTTTCTTCACATTGACTGTGTATGACATGGAACTTCGTGAAAGTCGGTTTCTTTTTGGCAAAAAAATCTGCTGCTTCGTTCCGCCCTCTCTTGAGAGAGCGATCTGGTTTTGAAAGGGGGGGAGCCATAAAAAAAAAAAGTAGTTATTCGGTTATGGCGCCAGCCACCCACCACGGAGTCCAACAAGGGGACGGGACAGGAGCTTGAAAGCAAGTCCTGCCTATGCGAGCTGTACACTCCAACTATAACCAAATGAGACGCAACTCAGGGTAGTTCGTCACACAAGGTTAACCCTCGCTGCCAGGAAAAAAAGGAAAAACCAAGAAGTGAGTAGGATATAAGAGAGTTGTAAGAGACAGGAAAGTGAAAGATGGAGGGGATGATAGGAAAAGGCGACTGCCGGTTTCCCCCGGTCGGGTCAGGCCGGAGGTGCCGTCTGCAGGAAGCTGGGGCCAAAGTGGTGTGTTGCCTCCGCCGAGGGGCCTTAAAGGTCCAAGCGCTCGGCATCGGCTCAACCATCAGGACCCCCTTTTCCCCGGACATGGCGATGCCACGCACGGCGAAGCGCGGGTGCTCGGGTCCGTGGTGATGCACCGTTCACCATCATCCCCCTGCGGGGATGTCCCTGCGGATGCTCGGAAACCCGTGGTGTCACCACTCACCAACGCCTGCAAGCTGCAGATGCTCCCCTGCGGGGAACAAGCGCGCTTGCATCAGCCGACCTTGAACCTTCGTGCGCATGCACAAATTTTTTTCCCGCCTGCCGATAGCGTCAGTCGCTGGGACGCAGCGTTTAAGTAAGTTAGTGCGCGGTGCTCTCGTCGGTTTTTTTATTGCAAGGAAAATGGTGCAGCGACTGGAGCAGTGCTACTGCATCAAATTTTGCCAGGAACTTGGCGACAGCTAAGTGGAAACCATTCGGAAGATTCAGAAGGCTTTCGGTGATGCTACAAGCAGCACACAGATTAAGCAGAGGTACAACCGGTTTAAAGACGGCCGCACATCGGTGGAGAGCGAACCACGCTCCGGTCGGCCATCAACAGCCGAAATGACCAGGTCATTGCCGAAGTGAACGCTGTGGTGATGCCACATTCGGTGGTAAAAATAGATGCACACTTTGGCAGCCTCACCATTTCTTCCATTTACCTTGTACTATAGCACTCCCAACGTATTTTGCTGTTTTGGAGCCATCTGCCTAAAACTGAGTAATTTACATATTTTTCTTTAAGAGCCAGGTATTCTTGTATTATATGTTCATATGTTTGCTTTTTACAAAAGGGTGTCAATGTGGAGTCGCACACATTTCGAAAGGTGGACCATGGAGGCAACGGATTTTTTCTAGAGGCAATATCTCGAAAGGTATCCAGTATTCCTAAGCGTCGGCATTTATTCTTGAAGCGAAGTAGTGTTTGAATGTACATCTTGTAACTATTGGGTAACATAGATGTTTTGGTAGGAATCATATTTTCAGGACATATGAGCATGTAAGCATGGTTCTCCTGTCTTCGAGACAGAGTTGATTTGTTTCTACATACAGACTATTTATGGGAGAGGTTCTGTATGCAAGCTAGAGACATAAACCAAGGTTATGCACTGGGTCCAGTAGTCTTAGATATGATGGTCTTGCAGACCCATACACTATGCACCCATAATCTAGGCAAGGGCATACAACAGAACGGTAAATATGTAAAAGGGATGTCCTATCAGACCCCCACTGCTTCCGTGAGAGGACTTTGAGTATGTTCAGAGATTTCGATGCTTTCCTTTTGAGGGTGTTTAAATGAGGAAGGAATGTGAGTTTTTTATCAAAAGTTATCCTTAATATTTGTGCCAGTCATTTATAGGTAAAGTTTCTTCATTCAAATAAAGGGTGGGATCAGCGTGCAGTCCTCTCCTAGGCGAGAACAGAACAGCTACCGACTTTCGTGCAGAAAAACTTGAACCCAATTTTATCTGCCCATGTTGTTAGTTTATTTTCTGCCGGCTGTATTTGTCTCTCGCATGATGATATGCTAGAGGATGTGCAAGTAATCTGGAGGTCGTCTACATAGACTGAATATATGACTGGAATTATTTCCGCTACGTAATTCATTTTCACTACGAAGAGTGTAGTACTTCAAGTGCACCCCTGAGGCACACAGTTCTCTTAGTGAAGTTCCTTGAAAGGGTAGCACTGAGACGTACCTGAAATGAACAGTTGACAAAAAGTCGCTCAAGCATTGCAGCATCCTGTTGCAGATGCCAACGTCTCCTAAGTCACTTAGAATTCTAAACCTCCATGTGGTGTCACAGACCTTGTCTAAATCAAAAAAGACTGCAACACAGTGTTGTCTGTGTATAACTGCTTCTCGGACTGTGCTCTCAAGGCGGACAAGATGGTCGGTTGTTGAGCATGCTTTTAATTGATAGCTCCACTACATGCAAAAGTCGATCTCCGTGTCTTTGCAATTCTTGACCTTGACTGATCTTGATAAGCCAGCATAGCAACAGAATCACTTTGTCAAACTATGCATAGCAGGGGGATATACCATGGCCACCACGATACACCGCGGTGGCCATGTCCAGCATGGTGGCATGACCTTTGACTTCTGTTTTGTATATGTCAACAAGTGCGAAACCGAGCAGCAATCCTGTGGAACAAAGAGTTTCACCTTGCAAAACTGCATCAGCCAGGTCAGAGCTGTCGCTTGAACTTTGGGCCTAACTATGGTTAAACCGCTGCCACTTTTTTAAAATCCGCACTGAAGGATGTCAAGAAGTTCACGGGATTCAAGTACAATCATTAACCTAATGTTTAGGACACTTTCAAAAGATTTAGCAAAGGAAGCTTGTCAGGGCTATAGGCCCTTAACTGCCAGGGGAGGTATGCATCTTTCCCGGCTTCAACAATGGTACAATAATGGCTTTTTTCCAAGCCTCCAGTAATTCTCCTGATACCCAGATTTTGTTAAAAAATTTCAGAACAGAGTCTACAGCAGGTTCGAAAAGATGGGTGAGCATTTCGTAATGAATTTCATGTGGTCCTGGTGCTGTCTGTTTACCGGAAGAAAGTACGCTGTTAATTTCTTGCAGTGTAACTGAACTATTGTACGGTTCACGAGCACTGCCAGTTGTTGGCAGTCTGTCTTTCGGCTGCGTTCTTAAACTATGATTCTGTATAGTGAGAAGAATTAGATACGGTGAAAAAATGTTCACCTAATATGTCTGCCTGTTCTCTAAATTTCTCTGTATACCAGGAGCTGTGAACGAGGAGTAGCTGCAATTTAGTTTGTAAACCCCCTTCGACATTTTTTTATGTGATTTGGCCATTTATGGATGAAACGTAACACTGCCGTGAAGCTTTTTGGGCACTGTGACAGACATACCGAGCTTTAGCACTTGCTTTTTTAAAGTTAATAAGGTTCTCGTGCGTGGGGTATCTGAGAGATATACCCCAAACTTTTTTTTTTTTCTTTTCACTTTCCTGCTATCTCGTGTCCACTACACGTTATAGTTCTGTCGTACCGCTTCTGAACTCCGAGGGATAGATAATCGTGTGGCAGCAAGGATACAATTTGTAAACTTTTCATTTACTTCATTCACATTAGGATTTTGAAACTATTTTTTCTTAAGTGGCTTCTGCTCTAAAAGTTGTCCGTCTGCTAAATGAAGCTTACAACACCATGGTTCTGTCAGGGTGACTAATGGTGGGGAGAACAGGCTGGTTATGACAAGGAGATGATCACTTTCATTGAGGCTCTCTAAAACACCCCATTTAAAATTGTTAAAAACAGACAGAGAACAAAAAGACATCTAAAGCACTCATGTTTCCTGAGCTCAGAGAGCAGTAAGTAGGTTTACCAGTGCTCAGTAAACAAAGATTATTACATAATATAAAACCCTTGATAACTTTATCTCTAGCGTGTTTTTTCACTGCCCCAAAAGCAGGAATAGCCATTAAAATCTCCAACTACCAAGTATGGCTCTGGTAGCTGTTCTAAAAGGTCTTGAATTCATGACTGCTTACTATGAGATGTGGCTCTTGATGTAGACAGCAAACTAATTGTTTTCTGTGCATGCAAAGTGGCTGCTAGAGCTTCGAATCTGTTTTTTAATACTAGTTCACAAGCTGCGACGTTATTTTGCTACTATGATGGCAACTCCACCAGAGAGCCGGCTTGTCGGCTCTCGGTCGTGGCGAAAGACTATATTTCTTGAGTATATTCGTGTGCTGGAGCCTAAGTTTGTTTCTTGTATACACAGGGCTACAGGTGAGAGAGTGGATAAGAAGTCTTTTATGTTGTTTAAGTTATGTAATAATCCCCTACAATTCCAGTGGATTAGGAATTCCATGATAATTTTTTTGGGGAGGTATTTCGAAAACTTGGGTCCCTGTTTGTTTGGAACCGGTTATTTGGATATTTTCCTTTTTTCCATTCAAGAGAGCTCCACTGCCGCTGCAGTGGAGGTGAGCTCGGTGTTGTGTCCATCATCTCACTAGAGGCATTGGAGGCCCGCGGAGAACTAGCGGGTGTATGGTGTGCAGGCCTCTTCCGACTGGGCGAAGCATTGCAGGTGGCCGACCCAGGGGCCAGTGGGCCCTTTTTCGATGGTGTCAGGGCAGCCTTTGCAGCGTCTGCCTAGAGCACGGATGGCCCTGCCTCAGGCTCACTGTGTGCGGCCTGGGCAGGTGCCAAAGACTGGTGTGGTGCCCTGCCCCGTCGCACCACATTGGTGAAATTTGTTTTTGCCTTGAACAAAAATGTTCCTTGCGTTTGTGCAAATTGTTTTCGTGCTTCCTGAAATGTTATGTTTTCCTTAGTTTTAATAGTATTTCCTTCTCTTTCTTCCAGGATGGGCAAAACCTCGAGTATGCAAGAGGGTTCCCCTTCACAGTTCGTGCACAGTGGTGCAGCGCTGCAGCTCTCGAATTCATGATCATTTGATGCTCATTTGGCACACGTTTTGCAGCTGCGGCAACTCTTGGAGCCACGGCCGAATCTTTGCCATTTGAAGCAGCGTCAAGGATTTGGGATAAAAGGTATTTCTTTATCATCTCTACAGATTTTCTCTGTATTCTCTGTATTCCTGCACCCGTCGGATGAACCGCAGAGCACCCACTCAAAGATGGCTCTTGGCAGCTTGACGTCAAGACATGCCTGTTTGATTAGATGAAGCAACAAATCACTGAATGCTTGTCCAGTGTGTGCTCCAAGGCAGTGAGGTGGTAGCGAGGACCATGTGCAACTTGATAACGCAGTAGGTGTGCATCTCTAAGGTTAGAAACTGGGGAATTTGGAAAGTGAGCACCCTGAAAGCTGCCAATTGCTTAGTATTAGGTTATTAAATAGCAATAACAAAACCCCAGACTGCTGACTGAGGGTGCAAAACCTTGTGTGTGAGTGCTTCTACCCCTTAGGAACATCAGCAGGATGGAGTCCTAACATAGCTGTGCCCTTAGTAGCGATGCTCGCAACCGCTCTCACTAACTGGATCCACCATCCCCAAGACACAGCTGTCTCACCAGAGCACCCCACTTTCTTCCATTGTGCCCTCAACACATTAGTACCAGCAACATCATTTCAAGGCCACAACTGTAACGCACCATAAATATTCTCACCTTTATGTGCCCTCCTTCATACTCAAATGGATAGCGGCAGTCAATGATCGTCACCTCATCCACAACAGAAAGGTACTTTCCTTGCAAAACATCAGCCAACTGCACGACAACAGTGTTAAGAACAGTTAGAGCGAAGACCTTGAAATTAAAAGAAAACAGAAAGCAAAACCCAGTTTACTTACAGTGGATGGCAGTATCATCTTGAGATCATGATGCTTCCCCTTCACCAGGGGCAGAGCATAGGGCTAAAATGTTTTAGAAAGTGCACATCACCTCTTGGCCTCTTGGGGGAAAAAAAAATGAGGGGAACAGATCTCACCTTTGTAAAGTCTCCAATGAGATCAGGATCCGCATCAGCTAGAAAATAAATACACCATTAACAGATAAAGAAAAATTCTCATTTGATACCTAATTTCGACTTCCTCACATTTCTGCAGTGCAAGCTTGATAGAAGCATCGGTGTCCGACAAGGACCTAGAGAAGTTGGCAACCCTTGAGGAACAGCTTGGCTGCAACAAGAAATGAACTCATGTTAACGGCAAGTTAATGCAATGTTATGCAGAAACAACCCTTCAGCATCCAGGTGGTATGTGGAGTTTCAAGCCCCAAAGCTACACACGGGCTATGAGAGACGCCGCAGTGGAGGGCTCTGGATCAAATTTGATCACTGACATTGCACAGCATACAGGTGGCTTTGTATATCACCTCCATCGAAATACGCCTGCTGCGGTGAGGATTAGACCCCATGATCACAGGCTCAGCAGCTGAATACCGTAACCCTTCATAATTGCACTAAGGACTGCACAGCAATAGCAGGAATGATGAAGAGCATTTTTAAACTGGCTTTGCAGCAGGCAAATGATACATCATCGGCAAACCATGTGACTACAACGTCCCAGGCTGGGTATAAAAGCTGGTGCTGAAATAAACTGTTCGTTCTTGTTGTGTTATTCCTGCCTGATGCTATCAGTGCATCGCAGATTGAATGCAATGTAGCAGTGGCAATGAGATAGCGCTGGCACTAGGCGAGTAGACCCACATAAGCATGCATGCCGGGCAGCCACCGGAATTCGCTAACACAGAAGGTACGTGGTCTACACATCGTGTTTCTCTGGAGGCTTACTCTGAAGTCCATAGCATCACGGAACCAATGAAGAAGCAAGTGCTGTTCATAGCTTCGCTCACGGACAGTGCAGTGCAAATGGTGCAGGAGCGGTGTCACCCAAAAATGGTGAATGAGCACATGTTAAGGAACAGAACTGTTTGCAGTGTGCAGGATGAAGACGTCCGGCGGCATTTACTGACGCAACAAAAGCTTACACTAGAAGAAGCAGAAGACTCTGCTGTCTCGGCGCAGACAGCTGCCAAGAATGCCAGGAGCATGCATTGTGCAGAGCCAGCCAGGAGTGGCACATTTTGCCCAACAAAACATCCGTTCATTGAAGCCATGCCCAAAGCTGGAGGAGCGCGATGCATGCGGAAGGCACACCTTTGTGCGGTGTGCCACAGGCGTGGCAAATGAGGACATCTGCACCAAATGTACCAGTCCAGCTCAACTAAATTCCATTGGTAGGGATCACACCCGGCAGGACGACTCTAGCGCTCGTACGCAACGGCAGCTGGAGTGGACACAAGCTCGGACGATAACGAAGCACTGTACACTATTTCAACGGTTCTCCACCAAGGAGCCAGCATTCGCAAGTTTAGGCCAATTTACAAGGACGTTAGTTGGAATAATGTCACTCTTACTACGCTGGTGGACAAGAGATCACCCGTAAGCGTTATTTCCGTAACAGTGTTCCGGAAGTACTAGGTGATGCGGCTGCCACTACAGAAAATGCAGCTAAATCTCTCCTGCCTCTTGGGCGAACTTTCAGTTGTCGGACAGCTCAGCATAGCTGCTACGTGTGAAGGGAAGATATTGCGGGTGCTGTCATAGTCGACACCGGGCCATTCTTGTGCGGCAGAGACACAATCAAGGCATCCAATGCAGCGGGTGTGGCAGAGTTGTCGAGTGTGGTTGTTAGTGTGCAACTGGTTGAGTTAAAAGCTGCCAATATAGAACTGCAAGAACTGCTCAACGAATATACTGACATGTTTGCTCCAGGACTCGGCCTATGCAAGGGACCATGGTGATATTTCAGCTGAAAGAGAATGTGTGTCCATGGTTTTTTAAGGATCACATGGTACCCTACACCTTGAGGAAGAGCAAACGCTGTGAAGTGCTTGGGATATATCGCAACTTCAGCACTTGAAATAAAGCGCAGGACAGTCTGAAGGGTTGCCTTGGGGGCACATGGAAACAATACTAATGAAGTGGATGGTCAACGTTCAGAAATACAGTAGACGCAATGCCGCCTAAAAAAAAAGAGCAAGGGAAAGAATGCATGGTCCCGTAACCCAATTACAGTAGAATCTCGGTGATATGAACACGGTTGATACGAATTCGCGAAATTCCCCGGCCAGAGTGCATTGTCTACGATGTGCTGAATTTCGGATGTTCTGAACTCTTTCCCTCGCCTTTACGGGTGATACAAACGCGCTAGCCGCGACCGCACCCTGAAGCACTAAGCGTTACGCACACATCGCCAACAATCACTAATCGCATGGTATGCACCGTGCGCAGTGAGCGGCGGTGCACGGCCCGCACATCGCCAAAGTCGCGATCGCTAGTTGTGCGGTACGCACTGCGAGTAGTGAGCTGTGGCCGCACAGCAGTGAATAAATCCAGTCAGCCGTAAACAGATCTGTGTGAATGCATTTTTCATAAAATGAAAATTCACATTTGAGGGAAGGAAATGGCGCAGTAATTGTCTCACATGTGTCAGTGGACACCAGAACCGCCTTAGGAAAAGGGAGGAAGGTGGGAGTGAAAGAAGAAAGAGGCGATGTCTGGGATAATTTCCACCACCTGGGGATCTTTAACGTGTACTGACATTGCACAGCACATGGGCGCTTTCGTGTTTCGCCTCCGTCGAAACGAGGCCGCCGCGCGGTCGGGTTCACACCCTTGTACTCCGGCTCAGTAGACGAGCGCCTTAACCACATTTTTTTCACGAATTTTGTTCGTTTGTATGATACCAAATTTTGGATGATACTAATTTTTTTTTGTGACCCCTTGAGATTCGTATCACCGAGATTCTACTGTGTTTGCCTGCTGCAATGTGCTTAAAATAGTGCAGCATGTATTATCAGCACCAACTGAAGCGCAAACAGATTAATGCAGGTGTTAATCTGAAGGCGCAATAATAAAGAGATAAAGAAATACAGACTATAGATTCACAATCACTTTCTTCAGTGTACATTGCAACCATGCTTAAGGAGTGATAGTTAGCCACTCAAGTATTTAATCTCAAATATTTTATTTTCACTTCACATACTGTGCTGTGCTCGTATAATTTGGCACAGCATTCAGGCGCAACATGAGCAATTTTAGTTCGTACCAGAAGCGGTCACTTTATCTGTGGTAAATATAAATAGGTTAAAACAGTTTACTTTGATTCGAAGCATGTCCCACAAACAGCAGAATTCTTTTGCTGAGGCTGTTTAATAGTACTTGGAGTGCACGAACATAGCAAACTCGTCTTTTTAAGCAGGCGCAATGAAAAGCAAAACCTTTTTACACGCAAAATTTTTAGCCGGAATCGCAAGCACATACAAAGCACAATCGTCCAATTCTTCACAGCGAGAGTTGTTGCTTAACTCAAATTCAATCGTTCCGGCT
The DNA here is from genome assembly GCF_052857255.1 of Amblyomma americanum. Taxonomy (NCBI): domain Eukaryota; kingdom Metazoa; phylum Arthropoda; class Arachnida; order Ixodida; family Ixodidae; genus Amblyomma; species Amblyomma americanum. The sequence goes on from NC_135497.1 coordinate 37,560,194, forward strand.
CCTATAGCCCCCACTTTCGTCATTGAGAATTTACTTTTTTTTTTTTTTAAGCGCTGAGCTCCGGCGAGAGTGGCTCATTTGACGAACTTGGCAGAGCGCCAGTGGCAGTGGCTACATAAATGGGGTAATACCTACATGCATGGGGGAATACGTGAGAGTGTTCTTTTCGCTTTTTTTCCAGATATAGCGACAATCGGTTATAACGATTACGTTTTCTGGTTTTCTCAGTATTGTTATAAGTAGATTATATCAGGGGTGGCCAAACTGCAGCTCGTGAGCTGCATGCAGCTCCTCGTGGGTCGAAGTGCGGCTTGCAACTTTATGGCATCTGTACCCAAAAATTTGATATTAGCACACCCTATTAATTTTTTTTTTTCTGGCCATGCTTCGCAGAACTTTCTAACTAATTTAACTTAGTATGTTCGAAAAGTGTTAGAAAAATATTCCCCTTGATTCACACTCAATTTTTAACATTCGAGTTTACTTTGTGCCTAAAATTTTGCTATTCTCGCAGCATTACTCAAAATAGATCCAGAGCCCTTTACTGCAGCAAGCCTACTGTCAAGAGGCAGCACAGGCACATAACCATCCATCATTATTCATAAAGAAAGTTGAGCAATGCTTGTTTCTTGAAATATGTGGCAGTACCGTAACACTGCAGTGAAACGAACAGTTGAGCTAGTTGGTGCACTGTTTGACTACAGACACAGTGCCGCGATAAGGGACAAAGAAGGAGGACAAGCGCTTGTCCTTCTTTGTCCATTGTCACTGTGCTGTGTTTGTAGTCAAACAATATCTCAACACTGCATGCTGCATATGCATACATACAAGAAATTCCTGCAAAAGTCACATTACATCGTCCATAGTTGTTGCATAATAAAAGTTACATCTAAGCAGCTGATATTTCCACAGAAAAACTACATTTAAGAGGTGCTTTCAAAAAAGAATGATATGTGCCCTACAAGACTTGTGCCTAAATAAGATGTAGCGAGGACACTTATACTGGTGTTCCAGGTCTGTGTAGGGCCCTTTTCAACAAAGTTTTGTGCTCCTCTAAGTTGAGATGTTTTAGTAAGTGAGCCAGATATCATAAGTAAAGAGACCATAAAGAGGAATTCTGGGTGTTAGTGTAACACCTTGAGACGAATACACAAACTGCAAATAAGGCATAATTTTATCATGCCAAAAAGTCACAACACAGGCCTTAAACATGCTCATGGTTGAAGATATTCTGAAGCAAGCACTGGAAGCATTTTGTGCATTCTTAAGGCCCATTTTTAGAAGAACATAAACTGTTTGTGTAAATGCATTTTTGTTTTACAGCACTAGCTGTATATCTAAAGGCAACTGTAAATTTTTTTCAGGCACTTCCCATCTGTGACAATTCATAGTTTATTTCATGTCACACTACATTTGATAATAAAATTTCTCAGCTGCTTCTTAGAAAATCTGATATTGCTATATGATAAAACAGCAACAAGACAACACAACAATATGCAATGAATAATTACAAAGACACTTCTCAGCATGAAATCAAAACACGTGATGAAAGCATGCCGTGTCGTCAAATGTTGTATTGCGCAAATTAGATCATAAAATGGAATCGGTATACAAGATTTCAGGTGAAAAAACCCACAAAGCATTACCAGTTTTGTTGGGCAGCACTAGGGTGACGTGCACGAAATAGGAGAATTGGCTTTCGTCTGCACGTGTTCTGAGAATGCTTTTCATTGACACACAGACGAGAAGGCACAACTTTGATCACTAGCATTATGGCAGTTCCTCGTGCTTAGCGTTGATAACTGCTGATAATTGGGGGATAATTGCTGGTCAATGCTTGCAAGCCCATCTAGGTTGAGGCAACAATCACCTCTGAGATGCAATGAAGCATGAGGACAGACAACGAGGGGCCAGCCAGCGAGACCTGCATTTCCCATGCCTATGATAAGACTTTTCACTACGCAAGGGAAGATGCCTTTGTCCCTCCCCTCTCATATCAGTTTCAGCAGCAAGGTTCAGCAGTGGTGACAGCAGCCCACTGTGCCAAGCACATCAGTCAATAAGCGGCCATGGGGGAGTGCCGATCCTAGAAATCGGAGGACAAAAGCACACATCCCTACAACAGGCCCCTCATGGCACCAACCATCCAGACCTGGCCAGCCAGATCAGCGGAAATCATATGAGACAAAGCTGTGGAAAGGGAGAGAGAAGCCTGAAGACGTCAGCTGGCTGCCCGAATAGAGGTTATCAAAGTCCCCAACTTAGGGAACTAGAGAAGGAGGACCCTTTAAAAAACGGTGCCAAAAGGAGCAAAGAGGGGTGCAGAGGCAGATAGGTGTGTGGAAGCAAATGACAGTATTTCCTGACATCATGAAATAAGCAGCGCTTGCAGACGTTTGCAGACGAGGACAGTGAAGGAAAAAGGACACACTCAACTGCGCTGAACTATCCTCGACTGCAAGCGCTGCTTATCCCAAGATGTCTGAAAACCAGCTAGCCTAGCAACTTACCTTTCTCAGGCTTACCTTTCTCACGCAAGACAGGCTTTTACCCACAAAGCAAGCCACACCGGACTAACCGCCAAGCAAGACAAGCACACGAGATTGATTCCTCAACTCACCGGGCCGAGCCAGCGGTGAGCTAAAAATACTAAATTGTTTTGCCACGATACTGCTTCATTAGCTAGGTTGATTCCTCAACTCACCGGACCGAGCCAGCGGTGAGCTAAATATACTAAATTGTTTTGCCAGGATACTGCTTCGTTAGCTCATTTCTCCTTACCTCAGCAGAATTCGCTTGTATTGTGGTGAACCCCCAAAACGTGGGCGCTGCACACAAACACAACACATAATAGCGCCTTCGTGCAAATGGACAAGCAAACAGTGATTCACTCTGCTGCTTTGAAAATGAATGCCCAATGTGTAAATGCATATTATTACGGTCACCTGATGCCTCTATAAAGCAAGGTGTAGGTGCATTCATACAGCTGCATTATTTTCCAAATGCCTCTGCTATGAAAAGTATTACCATTAACCTCAAGAAATGCCAAAATTTGAGAACAGCCATTCCTGCAACAACTGCTGGAAATTGGTAGTGATTTTCCCGGCATGCACAGAGGAATAGAGCCAGAATGCAAGCTCAGGAGCACCAGTTCTAGACAAGAGTGCACCTGCACCTCAGAGTAGCTGGTGAATCTCTGCAGTTGGTAGCCTCTGTAGCGCTTGTGTGATGGGCTGAATGGCTGGTTACCAGGTGACACCGGGCGTTTGAAAGCCATATATGGGTTGAGCAGCGCAGTGAGGGGCGTACCCAGCAGCTCGGACTGGCTTGCATCTGCTGACTGCAAATACAATAAATAACAGAAAGAAAGGAAAACATGAGCAAACCATCAAGCTGGGCTAGCTTGCTGGTAATGAGAGCCAAACACAGCCAAGTGTCACAAACCTGTTTTTTTTTTTTTTAAGCTAGAATTTCAGGCATGCATAATGTACGTCGACTGTAATCTCAGATTTGCCGCAACTCACTACCCTACCCCATCACTTGGACCTTACTCTCACTCATTGTGGCACATACCTCGATACCACCACACTCGCGTTTCCCTCCTCTGCCCATTCACCCCCGCTCACATCCACTGAACAGCAAAGTCTGCCACATGTGCTGTCATGAGGACACTGTCCCTTTAGTTTTTTTTTTTTTTCTCTTATTTTGCCGACAGTGGAGAAGATTAGAAGTTTACCCGGTTGCCTGAAATAATCAGCAATATATGGCACTACAAATGTTGCAGAGAATTACATTTTGTCTTTAGGCTGCAAGAACAAGCGCACACCGAAGAGGTCTAGATATTTTTTTTTGAGTGCGGAAAATCTAATGCATTTAGGCATGTAAAGTGCGATGCTGCATTTTCCTCAACCCTAATGGCTCTCGCTCTTTTTGCCCTGGGCTTTCCAGGTGACAGGATTCTCTCGGGATCATGAGATTGTTGAACCTCAGGTCATGGACTTATTTGATTTGATAGACCTACAGTCAACCGGACTGACCAGGACTTTGATCACAATCTGAATGTGAGCCCGGTCTTACGACTCAGATCGTGATCTGAATGTGAGTCCGGACTCGCATACAACTCGGATCATGATCTGGAATGAGTCTGAGTGAGTAGACTCGTGAGTGAGTCCGCCAACCTATCGGGGCTACCTGTTATTTGCCGATAGCAAACATTTTTTCCAGCCTAAAGCATTCCGATGTCTTGCCATTTTGGCCCTTTCACTGCTGGACAGCAAATTAGTCTTTGGAAGCGAATGGGTTAATGCACGCAGCCTCCCAAGCAGGTGTGGCTGTCGCCGTGCCACCACTCCTGCGCCTGTGTGCCTTTCTTTGCTTTTTCTTCTCCATTTAACTCTTTCAGTGCCTCTTTCTCAACGACCCACACCGTGCTCTTTCTATATCCGTAGCCATCTTCTCCTTTGCACCTGCTTGCAGTGCACCCAAGGTCATCAAAAAGATCTTCTAGTGGCTCTTATGCGTGGTGGTGAAGGTTGCTTTAAATAAACAGTTAACCTTACGAGATGCAAGTTCTCCCCGAGTAAAGGGATTTAGCAATAATAAATTTTCAGGATGTCACTGTATCTTGCCAATCTTCTCTAAACACCTCAGACGAAAACCCGCCTCTCACACTCATAACTTCATTCATGTACACCCACATTGACATCCACTTGCTCACACACCCTACCACCCACTCAAGAGGGGTGAGCTGTCTCACGCCTCATGTAACCTTCGTCGCCATCAGGTGGGACCAAGGAGGTTGTATAAAGACTTCTGGAGTGGCAGGTCCCCATACCCGCCTATGCAAGCTGCTGACACCGAGGGAGCCAGTAGGCGGCCATATTTGGGGGGGCAAAAGCAGGCCATGCTCGTTCGGTTGCACATAAAGAACAAATACTTTCGCTTCGCCACAAGTTAAAGAATCTGCATATTAATGACTTATGCTGTCATATGTGCTATTAAGGTGTCTCATTGTATTGTAATGCAATAATTACCCCCCGGAGACAGCAGAAAAACCAATGCAGGGACAGTTGCTTATAGTCTCCTGTAATCCAGATACACGCACTCTTTATACGGCTCTGCAGTAATGGTGTCGATAAATAGCTAAAACTTGTGAAGTTTTCTGTATTTATGACTCTTGAGGATAGCTGCTAGACGCACTTCTAATTTTCCATGCTCGTCCTCGTAGTTGCTAGCATCAAACGTGAACTTGCATGGTATGAAGTGCTCTCGTCAAACATTGCGCATTCTCAGGAATATGTAGGCTAAAATATTTTTAACCTAGAAATTTTCGTACCTTTCGAAGCTTAACAGCATAGGGCAGTACACAAACAATCTGAGGCAGGTTGATGGCCAAAAAAGTTTTATTTGGCATAATTTTATTGTGAGCGCATAAGCAGAGATTGACAGATATTTACAAAAGTCAATGAAATACAAAGCATTCACAAATAATCACAAAGAAACACTGAGGAAATGGGACCAGCCAAAAACACTTGTAAAACCCTCGCAAGATGCCAGCATCAGACCAGAGATTTCAAGCAGGCTTTGATGATGCAAGTTCACTGGTGATTCTTCATTTCAATCACTGGTTTTTGAGTATTATGAGTCTGGACAGTAATGGTCGCACTCTTTTTACACAATTTGTCCGGTTATTTCTTTCGTGGCATGGTGTATCCCGATTCTCACATAGTAATCAGCAGCTGTCTTGGAGAGTTTGTAGACGTGATTATCCATTGGGTCACAATCTAAAAGGTGACGTTCAAGATGTGCAAAACAGGCTCTCTCGAAGACCGTGGTCAAGAGCTCTATGACCAGCCATCTACACTTTGCATGTAGCACCTTGGCATTTTTACATTCAGCTTCCAATGACCGAAAGCCCTTCTCGACAGCATCACAAGTGAACAGCACGTCCTTGGATGGAGCCACAAGTCCACCATGGCTCTTTGCTTGAATAAGCACAGGTAGCTGACTGGACTGCAGTGCAGAAATGTACTCTTCGCAAGATGTTTTTGCAGCAACCTTGCATGCTACAAATCCTGCAATGTAAGCAACTATGGAGCGAACAACTGCCGAGAGGCCTTTTGGCACAACCACACGGTACGTGTAATCATGGCCATCATCAACTGGCTCTAGAATTGCACATCGTCTCTGCTGAGTGACAGCCGTCGACTACTCTGCGTATACAGCACATGACACATTTAGCACTGTCATAACATCCTCAGCACAGTTCCCTGCATCAGACGACCGAACCTCAGTTTGAATTAGCAGAAGCTTGTAAGCTGCTTTGAATTAGCAGGCAGTAGGATTATTACAGTAGCCTCCACTTCCCGTTATAGAGCCAAAGAACACTTCTAAGTGGTCTTGCGACATTTTGTGAGTCAACAGGTAGTTCATCCTTTTCTTTGCCACCAGCTCATCAAACAATGCTTGTGTACGCTTCGTGCATACAAGCAAGCCGACAAATCCGGTTTTCGTTGTTCCCTGAACTATCAGCCGCCCACATGCATCACACAATCCTTGGGTATATTCTTCTGCCTTCTGCAGGAATGCAATGAAGCTTCATTGTCTTCACGCAGCGCAGCCCGATATGACCGTGTCAATGGATTCCTTGAATTCAAAAGGTCAAACAGCCGATCAAAAATGCGAATGAGCCTTGCTGTGGCATGTGCACCTTTAAACTGAGGCAGTTTCAAGGTTGGTTCACAGAAGTCCAGTCCATCAGCGACAGAAGAGCTCAAGGTTTGTACTGCAAGTTGAACTCTCATCTTTTTTTTCTCCCATTCGAGATGGACTTCTGTTAACTTGTTCCCGAGATGCAGTCCTTCCTTCCGCTGCAACACCTCCAGTGCCTCAATAAACAACCACTTAGCGCAGTAGCCTTCAGAATCTGCGAGCTCACCAACTGACCCTAAACAGTTCCTAACTAATTTTACATACAGCAAGCATCAAGAATTATAGTCCGATGGATGGTTGAAGAAAGTCTTCAGGCTGCCTGATCAGAGGCTGAGGTTGGCACCAAGGCATCGCGCCAATGTGAAGTTGGATATAAAGTTGCCAATGTAAATTTAAAGTTGGATGGCGCTACATCAAAAGTTAGACAACTTCTACACCTGCTGATGCCAGCTTGCTTTTTGATACATGTCATCTACCATGAGTGTTACCAATAGCGGCTCCTCTCGGCTTTGCACCACATTTTTCAAGAAGTCTAATGCTTCTGATGTGAACCCAGGTTCGCCATTGACAGACCTGTACCATTCACGCAGTGTGGGCAAAGCATTATTAAATTTTTATCGCTCATATTTATACACCACTGGCGAATAAAAATGCATCGCTAATGCGAAGGCGCACAACTCGGGTGGATATTTTTTGGACCCACTGTCCACTGCGGTCCAAAGAAGCTGTCATGTGAAAATGATGCTTAAAAAGTTCCTGTCCTTTTTCTGAAAGGATTTTTTTGTCTAAGTTCTGCAAGCACCTCGCTGAGTGGCATCATACCACTTTGCCAATCTGCCTTTCTTCTGTTGGAGTGTTCTTACTTTCTTTTTCAACTGCTCGACCTGGTCCTCACACTCTGCCGGTACCAATCTTTCGTTGGAGATACAGGTTCAGGATCAACTTCCTCTGCTTCTTCATGGCGCTGTGTGAGTCCTGGGAGGATTTCGCTTTCTTTTTTGCTGCACAGAACAGAAAATTAACAACATAACTTTCCACTGAGTATACAGTTGCTTTGAATAAAAGCTGTCACCAGTTCGTTTATTACTTTGTTATTTTCTGGTAGCATTCCAAAAATTAAGAAGCATTTCCAGTTACTCACAGGTTTCTGTTAATGTGTTGGATATGCTGGGAAGATGGTAGGTATGCTACCTTCTTGCAACCTATAAACCTATAGTTGTCTGCCCAGTTCTGTCGAAGCAGGCGGGGTCGAATTGAACTGAGCAAAGTCAGTCTCCATTTTTCGGTCTCCAACCCTCTTCACGAACAGCAAGCTCCCATGAAGAGCACAGCGCGTCTTCTTTGGGAAACCTGTAATCAGCAATGTATTGTACAGGCCATTTCGCATGTGTAGAGGGACAGGATGACACACGAGTAATAAATGAGGTGTTGAAAGCCTTGCGTGTGTTAGCGTTCATCTGATCCACAAGTGTTTTCGATTTTGCCTTGAGTGAATTAAACAATGCGGCCGCTAAACTCCATAAGCGAACGCCTTTAGGCGCTTTGCTTGCTCAAAGCGCCGGACGAGGAGGCAATACATGCTATACAACGAGCACAGAAGCAGAGGTGATACAAGAGGACAGGCAAAAAAAAATATGAATACTTCCCAAGTCAGCGAGCACGAAATGAACGAGGGACTGGCAAAGCGCGACCCACGTTAACAAAACTATTATGTTGCAAGTGCTTGTTTAGCATCAGCAGGCGAAATTGAGTACCAAGAAATGCATGAACAAGTCTAACCTGTTACGGTACCCACATGCACTAGCTAAAGCAAACAAAGAAAAACTGTGGCTTACTTGTGAAACGTGAATCCTGGTGTCTTCTTCACACGGTTAGCACAGCCGAACGCGACGCACGAACCAACCATGGTTTGTCAGAACGCTAATAGTGGGCTTAGAATTCATTCATGAGAGCCAACACCGATGTAAATCCATGCGGCATCACCACGCAGTAAATAAAAAAACAAGTAAACACGCCGCTTACTCGACCACGCTACTGCCATCAATGCGGCCGCCTGTATGTTTTGCCCACCGCAAGATGGCGGCACGTCGACGTCACCTTTGGGCTCCTCCTCCACTCCAGAAAATTTATACATATAACCTCCTTGGGTGGGACACATGGTACTAGAAAGCTGAGGCACTTAAACCTGAATAGCACACAGTAACCCACACAAGGTAATGAGGCACATTTTCACACTGTACCCTTATTCCACCTTGACTATAAAATGATGCACAATGGACACGCACTGAGCTCTACATGCCAATCGGCATCTTGCACCACATGTTGGAATGTTTAACCAATCATCTTGTGACAAACGCTGAGGCTCTCTAGGATTTTAGGCCTGTAAGTGTTGCATGCTACTGCAGAGAGAGCAGTAAACATTTGCAGCGCAGTAAAATCTCGTTAATTCGACCTTCAAAGGACCAGAAAAAAAGTGTTCGAATTATTGAATGGTGCCAAGAAAACTGCTGAAAGCTGTTTGCATCACAGTAATTTTATCTAATGAATGCCTGGATGATGGTTGTCTATATCAGAAATAAAAACTATGCGACAACATGGATTTTTCAAGGTTTCGTCAAGTGCTTTGATATGCGCATACAGCTGGGGGATGTCAAAAAATTGCTCAGAAATCCTAAAGGCCTCTGTGGGCCTTTTCGCAGCGCGACGCAGTAGCAGTGCTGCCTCTTCACAAACAGCCGCTTCACGTTTTGAGCATGCTTCACCGCATGGACTGTGAAAAGCGAGTTTCAGTGTACTGGAAAAACAAAAGAAGCATGTGGATTGAAGCAAGGGAAATATGCATAGTCGGCACTAGAACGGCGCGACGCTATTCCAAAATAAAAATAATAAACCAGCGACACGCCAAACAGCATCTGAAACAGTGTGATTGGCTGATGTGCACACCCAGTGGAAGCCACGGGATGGCGTGAAGTCAAGGAAAACAAAACTGGAATTATGCGACTGAGCTAAATTTCGGCAATGGAAGACTTATGATCGTCGCCGCGACTGCCATAGCGCACACGCCTGAGATGCGTTGGCACAATGGTTTCGTGCAATTCGAGTTCGGGGAGGTCTGTTTGAATAATTGCTGGTTGCACTGGTCATATTTCAATGCGATTCCCCATCCAAATTAACCGGTGCGAGCCCGCCCATATCCGAACTAACAAGTGTCCAACGCCATAGGCTTACATGGGTGTTGGCTGGGACCGCACTCCTAGTTCAAATTATCCGAATTAACAAGGTTTCACTGTATGTATTTATAGACGAGAATACGATACTCTCGCACTGGGACCGGTTCGCGTGTACTCTCAATCCCAGGCAACAGGTACCATCTTTTGCCGGGCTGCCAATACGCTATGAAGTGCCTTTGCGCCATACACAACAAGCAAGCTTTGTAACCTCTCAGAGTGCTTAAACATGTCCGTGTCATCCTCCTGGAAGTACAAGAAGTCTTCTGGGTACCACTTCGTTGTCTACGCATGCATTAACAGACAGAGGAAAAGAAACAGCTGGGTTGTGGAGTGCTGTGTGCGATGTGCGCGACCTGCGTCGAGAGCTCTGCCACTGCGGAGTGTTCAGCCTGCATAGTTTCCCATCGGGCGTTAAAAATGCCAACCTGTATGAAATATGGGTTACTGCATAGATGAGGCAAGTACAAAAGCACGAGTAAGTATTCTGTTTGAAACGGTCAACCTAACTATGTGGTCATCGCGATACGTTTAGCATTCAGCGACCGTGTTATGGGAACATGCTGATATGCTTTAAGCATTGGGGACGCAGTGAATAAACGTCTCCTTAGTAGAGTTAGAGCCTGTTTTTTTGCTGGGAGTCGCTCTGCCGCTCTCCTCCCTGCAGATGTTGAGTTCACTGCAGTGGTGCCCGTGCAGCCCGAAGCTACAGCGTTGATTTCCTGTGTTTACTCGTTAGCGGCATCGACTTATATAGTCATGCTGGAACAGCGCGGTGGCTTGCGGTATGACCGATAGAACGCAATGAATTTCGTCATGTAGGGCGATCCTCCATGAGCACATTTATGCCGCTAGGAATTGGCTCTCATTTGTAGATCAAGTGCTTAAGTGCTATTAAGTAGGTAATGCTTCGGCAGGGTTCCCTGCATTATTGTATACCCTGGATTTCGCAGTACTGCAGCTATGCACATTCGTAATTCGTAGCTCGCAACAAGTGCCAGCCTCAGAGGGTTTGAGATAGTGGCTTGACAAAACCATATCAGACCTATTTGTACAGGTATTCCTGCATTACCATGAAAAGGGCAAGCATGAACAGCTCGTAGTAATGCTCGCTGCATACTGAACTCTGCCTCATCATTCGGTTTGGTTTTATGAGGTTTAAAGTGCCAAAACGACGCCTCAACGTTTCGCGGACCTGTAACAACACATGGTTTGAGAAAATCGCATGTGAAGTTCTTGCACTCGCCAAGGGGCCTGCAAAGCCCATCACCATTGGACATAACGGCCTCACTGAAAGTCGCAGGATTATAAACTCGATCACTGCAAATTATGTTTTCAATTACGGCATCATGCAGCGTTTACATAGAGCCATTTAGCCGGTGCTCCCGTGTGTGCCCTGTGTCATGTCGCCTTGCATGGCAGCCCAAAAGTCCACGTTGAACAGATGGCACCGCAGCACTTTCAAAATGGTGGCGCTCAAATTTATTCCGTGCCCTGGTCTATAACCAATATAGGTTATTTCAATTGACCTACAATGCCTTCTTTTAGTCAGCATGCCTTTTTATGAGGGCAGTGGCCAGCAAACAGATATCAGGATAGACAATTCAGGCACACGCACTAAGATGCAGACTGTCAGAAGATGTGGTTGCGGACTCCTCATGAAATATGTTTTCTCTAGCAGAAGGCAGAGCAAAAGTTCTCGTCAGTTTAAAACAACTGCCCTCTCTTGATCGAACTCAAGCACAGCATGTTAGATGACACCGAGACTGTTTTCATCTGTAGCAGCAAGGCATCAGGCCATAAAAGACCTGGTCAGGAGTTATTACAGACAACAATGGCCCTGGGATGCCACCCCATACCCACCGCGACTGAGGAAAGACAAACGTGCTGACTATGACTGAAAGGGCCTCACGTGAGTTAATAGTTAATCAGCAAGTGCACAAACAATATGATTAACATATGATCTCTTTCCTGCAAGTCAGCCTCAAAATAGAAGGAAAAGAACAAAAATTCTGGAGTGAAATGTTCAGCCACCTCTTCTGACGAGCCACAGGCAGGCGAGTTTTCACAGGGATTGAGAACATTTTCCTTCAATTCATTCGCTAGCAGTGTTTGAGATGCTTGGTACAAGGGTGAGTGGAGAAGCTTTGCAATTGGGCCAGGCAGGTGAGGCTCGTGCTCCTGAAAAAGCAAAAAAAAAAGCAATCAGCACTTTTGGACATATTGAGCAGTAATTGCATAGGTCAGCTTATTTTAAGAACATTTAGAGGTTAACCCAACCCCAGACCATTCACAAGAAAGATGGTTTGGTTTGGTTTATGGGGTTTAACGTCCCAAAGCGACTCAGGCTATGAGAGACGCCGTAGTGAAGGGCTCCAGAAATTTCGACCACCTGGGGTTATTTAACGTGCACTGACATCGTGCAGTACGCGGGCCTCTAAAATTTCGCCTCCATCGAAATTCGACTGCCGCAGCCGGGATCGAACCCGCGTCTTTCGGGCCAGCAGCCGAGCGCCATGACCACTCAGCCACCATGGCGGCTTCACAAGAAAGATGGTTTATGGTTTATGGGGTTCAATGTCCCAAAGAGACTCCAGCGATAAGGGACGCTGTAATGGAGAGCTTCGGAAAATTTCGGCCACGTGGAGTTCTTTAACGTGCACTGACATTGCATAGTACATGAGTCTCTAGCATTTTGCCCCCAATGAAATGTGACCGCCGTGGCTGGAATCAAGCCCGCGTCTTTCAGTTCAGTAGCCGAGCACCATAACCACTGAGCCACCGTGGCAGCTTCACAGGAAAGAACAAATGATCGACTAGGGTGCACCAGCTGCACAAACTAAAGAAGTTAATAGTTATTTCTGCAGCCATCTTCATTCACAGCAAGTTCGTTATTAAAAAGAAACATTTGGGATTATGAACGGTTGAGAATATTATAATAAACTCAGAAATGGCAGCCTATATTATCTTCCAACATTATCCAACATATTTCACAGCTGAAGAAGTTGTGTAATATATATCTATCTTTTGATGAGGTCAGTCATACACAGCACATTATTAAAATATATGCCATCTATTTCCACTGCTGAGGTGGGTACAGAGACTAAATATAATGTCTGAAACCAACAGCTAAATTTGAGCGCAGAACCCAGATGTCTACGAAGCTGCTCCCCTGTTCAACAACACAATTAAGATTTTAAAAAAATAGCCAAGAAAGAACAGGTGACCTATGGCTGTAGTGAAGCACATTGACTTGCAAGGCTTTGCAGTAAAGTGCTTGCCTTTTACTTCATGCCCAAGTACTGTCAAACACAAATCCTAAGCACCATGAGAGATACACAGCTGATAACAATGTGTTTTGAACTAAATTTGTAGTCTGGTAAGTTTAAGAAGGACACTTTACTGGACATTAGCAGTATACTTCATTTGTAAAAGGTCTTCCCATACTTTTCACCATGGGGGAGGACAGTGGCAGCAATAGATGTACCGCACCCCAGGAGTGCATACACATACATCCACACATGTGGCACACTTTCTTTTTTAGTGCGCCAGCACTAAAACCTCCAGTCTCAAATTTTGCCTGTTCTTGTCTGACCGAAGCCTCTAGCAAGTAGCCCACTGGGTTGTGGACAACCTGCCAGCAGGCTTTATGGCCAACTATGCAAAACACTTTATGGCAAAACACTATATGGCCCCGAGTGGTTTTCAATCCCATGGCGGCGTGAACAGATCAGCACCGCTGGCCACTGCATTAGACCACTATGCCATTACTGCAGCTGAACGTCCCAAATGTTTAACTGCCAATCTCTCTTGCTGTGCTTTGATGTCGTCTTCATCAACTTCCATCCATGAACAACGGATCCAGAACACACTGCTACCGCACTGCCCTCTTAAACTGAGCCTCGAACCGAAACTGAAGTGAAAACCAAAGTGAAAACCACACTGAATCGTCTGCCGTTTTTTTGTATTTTATTCGCATTCATCAAAGCAGCATCTTGTTTATAATTTTCGTGTGAAACATGAAGGCCGTCAAGGTTTCAATGTTTATGTTCGTTATGTTTCAATACGGTAGGCCCCTGAGAACAAGTTTGTAACACCTGCGTGTTCGCTGAATCAGGTTTTGTTTCCACTAACGTTCATTTTATCTGTCGGTGACCTAGTGTGCATCGCAACCGCCATGTTGGCTTCATTCACACTAAGCAAGTGTTTGTTTTAAGTGGAGTCATTTAAGTGGGCTCAACCGCATATAAGTATGCCCACCACTTATGTGAGCTGGCAATGTACACTAAACAAAAAAAATAAAAAGGACCATGCACCAGGAGCTCACAGGAAGTTCAAGCAAGGTCACCCACCTGGAACGAGTCATCGAGGCTGCACAAGAAGCCATCCTCACTGCTACTAGTGCAGCCAGAGGCGCCAGCACCACTGTGGTCATCCCAGGACACGCTCTGCAAATAAAAATTATTACTCTTGCACCAGTCACAAAAGAGTGATATATCGGCTGAATCATTTACAATCGGAAAGCTCCCACAAATGAGCAAACAGTAGTTACAGCAAATGTTCTTGATGAATGGCAATTAAGGATAGAACATAGCACAACCCAGCGTCTGTCTGTGTCCTCCATGCTCGCATACCATATACAATTAAGGCAATGACAAAGCCTGCAGTACACTATAGTAGTTGAATTTGCACCTGAAAATATGAAAAAAATTGGCCGAGAACCATTCACTTCCAGCTAGAAGTTGCAACGAGGAAAAGGCAGCCTATTCTGTCTTCACACTGAATTGGTTAAACACATGCAGACCCTTAGCAGTATTGGAGTTAAAGGGCAACTGAAGAGGTTTTACAATTTGGTGAACTTAAAAGGGATTGAATGTGTTAAACTTGCAGGTAAAGAATGCAAAGTCTTTTTGTGTTAACATTTGAAATGGTGATGTAATTGCTGAATGAAGCTGTGAGGGAGTTCAGGCTCCTCAACAGCACACAAAACTGGGTGAGCACCACAGGATGACATCAATTATGACAGTGGTACATTTCCAGCACAAAAAAATTTCACCAAAAGTAAAGGCCATGAAGCATTGTTTAGTGGCACCTGACAATGCATGGCAGGGTGTGGGCGAAGCCAGCGGAAATATGGAATTTCCCTAACCATGGCATCATCACCAAGCTTCTCTGCGCATCTTCCGAGCTGTGAGGAGAAATCTGAATATCATCACAGTTTTAATCAGCGATTACGTCACCATTTCAAATGTTAGCGTAAAAAGACTTTGCATGCTTCACCTATAAGGTTCACGCATTAGAATCCTTGAATCTCATTGAATTCTTAAAAATCAATTATATGACTTTCTGAACTCTGATGCTTGCCCAGTAGCACAAGACGCATTTACAGCCCAAAAAACTGCACTTACAAATTTTCCCGCCACTTAATTGAAACTGGTGACGTCTACACCAGAAAGGGACACCATGGTCACTATTCTGAAGTGAATTGCCATTGCCTAGCCTCTCTCTCGGATTCATGCTCAAAAAATTCTGTCAATGCATGAAGTTCGCTGTTGCTTCATTTTTGGCCTCTTTCAACTTAAAAAAGCAATGTCTTTATCTTCAGAATGCTGTATTCCCCCAAAACATGTCAAGTGACACGCACGCACACACACACGCATGCATGCGTGCACGCACACGCGCACACACACACACGGTGTTCAGTGTTTATCTGTCCAGGTTGGAAAAAATTCTCCTGCGCAAACCACTGGTCTATTTCTGCTCAAGCATGGACCACAGGGTAGATTATGATAGTCTGCGTTTTTCGATAAATAATTT
The DNA here is from genome assembly GCF_052857255.1 of Amblyomma americanum. Classification (NCBI taxonomy): domain Eukaryota; kingdom Metazoa; phylum Arthropoda; class Arachnida; order Ixodida; family Ixodidae; genus Amblyomma; species Amblyomma americanum. Next base: position 37,575,949 of record NC_135497.1, read on the forward strand.
AACATTGGAAATTGCCTGGACTGTCATGGAAGCCGTGAAAAACTGGAGTTCTCTGCACACAGAATTTTCATCAAGGCGAGCGGGATAGCCGATTTGAGAGGCTGCACCATCTGGTGAACTGCGAGGCAACCAATATCCCTGCTCAGAGCTGGGGTAGGTCTCGCAGCACCCCAGATGGCACAGCCTATCAAATCTGCTGCTCCACTCGCCTAGACGAAAATTCTCCAAGCAGAAGACTGCAATTTTTCACCAATTCCGGACAATTCAGGCAAGTTCCAATGTTTAAATTATTTACTGAAAAATGCAGACTATCATAAGCCACCCCACGATCTATGCTTGAGCTCAAACAGGCAAGTACTTTGTGCAGGAGAATTTTTTACAACCCAGACAGATAAATAAGAAACACGCTGGATATATTTTAGTCTCCCCAGTAAAACTCATGAATACTCCAATAAAAATATTGTAACGGGGGCTTAGGTTAACGCTCAGGCGGCGGCGAAACCACGGTGGCGATCAAGTCTCTCGTATGTTCAGGTCAGCAGGCGCTTGGTCTGAGCGATGGCAGTGCGGCTACTTCTTTTCCTCAGTCAATATAGGATGATGCCCTTCTTCTTCACAATGCCTCCGGGGAGAAAAGGAGCCATCCTGGCGACTCAGGGTGCCGACAACAGAACCGGGTCATAGTATGGCTTGAGTCGTTGGACATGCACAGTCTCGCGACCACGCCGGCAAAGATCGGAAGACGGTGTGAGGGGCTCAATAAGGTAGTTCACGGAGGATGTGCACTCCAGGATGCGGTAGGGGCCATGGTATTTCGAAAGAAGTTTCTTTGAGAGGGGGCAGCAGTGGAAGGGATCCACAGCCAGGCGAGTGAACCGGGTGGGAAATCCGGATCAACCTGACCGTCGTCATGGCGGAGTTTTTGGCGCCCCTGAGTGTCTGCTGTGAGCAACCGTGCAATCTGACGGCAGTCTTCGGCGTGCTGGGCAGCTTCAGAAATAGTTGTACACTCAGGTGAGGCAGGGCGGTATGGGAGAACTGTGTCGATGAGAGCGGATGGATGTCGGCCGTACAGCAGAAAAAATGGGGAGAAACCGGTGGTGGACTGAGTAGCAGTGTTGTAGGCGCACGTAATGTAGGGTAGAATGAGGTCCCAGTTCGTGTGGTTGGCAGCAACGTACATTGCCAGCATGTCGCCCAGAGTGCGATTAAATCGTTCAGTTAGACCATTTGTTTGCAGATGGTAGGCTGTACAAGTCCAATGAATGACACTGCACTCGGCGAGTACAGCTTTAACGACATCAGACAAGAATACGCGTCCTCTGTCACTGAGGGGTTCACGAGGAGCACCGTGGCAAAGTATAAAGCGCTGCAAAATGAAGGACGCCACTTTACGAGCTGTAGCAGCCAGGAGCGCAGCGGTTTCTGCATACTGGGTCAATGGCAACAATGACCCAGCGGTTGCCAGCAGCGGTGTACTGCAGAGGGCCGTATATATCGATGCCAACACGGTCGAAGGGGCGAGGAGGACACTGCAGTGGCTGCAACTGTCCAGCAGACTGATGAGGCAGTTGCTTACGGCGTTGGCAGGACGGGCAGGAGCGGACGTACTTGAGGATGAAATTATACATGCCTCGCCAGTAGTACCGGAGACAGATGCGATTGTACGTCTTGAAGATTCCCGCATGGCCGCATTGTGGGTCAGTGTGGAAACAGGTGCAGATTTGGGACCGGAGATGTCGGGGGATGACAAGAAGCCATTTCCGTCCATCAGAGTTATAGTTGCGCCGATAGAGTAGATCATCGCGAATTGTAAAATGTGAAGCTTGGCGACGAAGGGCGCGGGATGCTGAAGGCTTAGATGGGTCGGAGAGAAAGTCAAGAAGAGAGGCAATCCATTCATCTTTACGCTGATCAGAAGGCATGTCGCAGGTGGTGAGCGAAGGCGCAGAGGATTCGAGGGCGGAGAGGCTGGCAAGCTCGGCCAGTATCGGGGAGCGGGACAGGGCATCAGCGTCCGGATGCTTGCGGCCCGACCGATATACGACACGTATGTTATACTCTTGGAGACGGAGAGCCCATTGAGCCAGACGACCGGAGAGATCTTTGAGCGGAGAACGCCAACATAGGGCATGGTGGTCGGTGACCACGTCAAATGGACGGCCATAGAGATAAGGTCGAAACTTTCCAAGGACCCAGACAATGGCCAAGCACTCTTTTTCCATCACGGAGTAGTTGGATTCAGCTTTCCTGAGGGTGCGGCTGGCGTAAGCAACATATTCGTCGAATCTAGACTTGCGTTGGGCGAGCGCAGCTCCGAGGCCAATGCCACTGTCGTCCGTGTGTACTTCAGTTGGGGCTTGCAGGTCAAAGTGACGCAAGATGGGTGGTGCCGTAAGGAGACTGCACAACGTGTTGTAGGCGTCGTCGCAGGCAGGCGACCAACTCGAAAAATCCACATTGCTGCCGAGAAGCTGAGTTAAAGGGGCGGCAATGACCGCAAAGTTGCGAATAAAACGTCGAAAATAGGAACAGAGGCCTAGGAAGCTGCGCAGTTCCTTAATGCAAGTAGGTTTTGGAAACGCAGTCACAGCACGAAGTTTGGCGGTGTCGGGGCGGACGCCCTCTTTTGACACAACGTGGCCTAAAATTGTCAGCTCACGAGCAGCAAATCGACACTTTTTTAAGTTCAGTTGAAAGCCGGCGTCCGTAAGGCATGTTAAGACGTGCTTCAGCCGGGACAGATGAGCGGCAAAGTCGGGCGAAAATATCACGATGTTGTCGAGATAACACAGGCACGACTTCCATTTCAGGCCACGCAGAATGCTGTCCATCATGCGCTCAAAAGTAGCCGGAGCATTACAGAAGCCAGAAGGCATGACGGTAAATTCATACGGGCCACCAGGGGTCACAATGCGATTTTAGGGCGGTCGTTGGCTGCCATGGGGACCTGCCAGTACCCAGAGCGTAAGTCGAGAGAAGAGAAGAGTTCCGCTCTTTGAAGGCAGTCCAGAGCATCATCAATGCGCGGAAGCGGGTAAACATCCTTTCGTGTGACCTTATTCAGGCGGCGGTAATCAACACAGAAACGAATAGAGTCATCTTTCTTTTTCACGATGACCACGGGCGAAGCCCAGGGACTGTGTGAGGCCTGGATCACGCCACTCTGAAGCATGGTGTCAACTTGGTCTTGAATCACTTGGCACTCACTGGCTGAGACACGATATGGGCGCTGACACAGAGGGGCGTGGTCACCGGTGTCGATATGGTGGGCGACAGTCGACGTGCGGGTCAAAGCGGGTTGGTGTGAATCGAAGGAGGAACGAAATTGATGAAGCAGAGCGAGAAGTTGAGTTCGTTGAGGTGCAGGAAGAGGGGTGTTGATGGAGGGAAGGAAAAGGTCTGGAGACGAAGTGGCGAGTGCAGGAACCGGCGGGTTGAGGGCATCGAAGTAAGGACGGCGAATCGTCATTTTCATCGTGATAGAGTATGAAGTCAATGATTTGCACGGTACCGAGGCACTCACCGCGACGCACAGCGGAAGCATATGTAAACGGATTGGTCACGAACAACGTGCTAAGGCCAGCTGACAGAGTGAGGACGGCGTATGGTACGGACAGGTACTTGCAGCACAGAAAGAGGGGCGATGGTGTAAAAAGTATGTTGCCGTCGCGAACAAGGTCAGAAGTGAGGGGCACAAGAACAGAAGAACAGGCAGGCAGTTCAGTGTCTTCGGCAACGACGGCTTTGGCAGGAGCAGCAGAAGGGGCATCGGGCGACGAGGAACCGCTGAGCGCAAAGAACTCAAGTTCAGCACGAGTAGAATCGATGACTGCGTTATGGCGCGACAGCAAGTCCCAACCCAAGATGATCTCAATAGAACAGGTTGGTAAAAAGACGAATTAAATCACGTAGAGGATTTCCTGAATAACGACGCGAGCCATACACGTCGCTAACGGCGCAACAGCCTGCGCGCTTGCGGTGCGCAGCGAGAATCCAGAAAGTAGGGTTGTCACTTTTCGCAAGGAGCGGCAAAAGGAGGCGGCCATGGCAGAAACAGCAGCACCGGTGTCGACAAGCGCCAGAACAGAAACACCCTCTACGGAAACGGCGATCAGATTGGTGGGACGTGGGACATAACTGAGGCCTTGGACATTTCGCTGGTGGCGAAGTTCTCGCCTCAGGAACTGCGGCATCTAGTTTTCCTCTTGCGAAAGATTTGGGCGCCGACGCATAGGAGAAAGGGAGCAGCGACGAGGAGAAGGTGAGCGCCGGGTGGAGAAGGTGGTGCGATCAGGTGAAAGCGGACGACTCTGTGGCGGCTCGGCTGGCGGTGAGTAGTCACTGGGAGGAGGCCAGTAACCGGCAACTGGGGAGATTGGCGCACGACAACGGCAAAGCCGGGTCACATGACCAGGCAGTCCGCAAGAGTAACAAATAGGCCGATTGTCACCAGTACGCCAGGGATTGCCGAATTGTCGAAGCGGTCGCAAAAAAGGCGTCAGAGCATGAGGAACTTGAGGCACAGACGCTTGAGGTGGAGCGTAGGTTGGGCGGTAGTTAGGTGGCCGCGACTGTGCGATGGCGGCAGCGTAGGTCACGGGTGCAGCGACAGGTGGGGGCGGAGGGACCGGTGGAAGGGCCTCAGCCACTTGTTCGCTGATGGCAGTGCAAAGGTCGGGCGCCAGGAACAAAGATTGCACGGAGGGGGATGGCAGAAGCGACAGCTAACGTGCAACTTCCTCACGCACAAAATCTTTGATGTGCGCGAACAGTTGCGAGTGGTCGGGTGCAGCCGACAGGCTGGCAAGCGACTTGACAGGCGCTGCTGCGTGCTGGCGAGTGATGAGCCTCTGCTTGCGCAGCTCGTCATAGCTCTGGCAGAGACTGACGACTCCGGCAACGGTGCGGTGATCTCGCGACAGCAGCATCTGAAAGGCGTCATCCTCGATGCCTTTCAAAATATGCTTGATCTTGTCCGCCTCGGACATCTGGGCGTTGACGCGCGAGCACAGGTTGACCACGTCTTCAATGTAGCTGGTGAACGTCTCACCAGACTGCAGAGAGCGCTCGCGCAAGCGGAGTTCGGCGCGCAGCTTGCGCACAGCAGGACGTCCGAACACTTCGGTGAGGTTCGCCTTGAAAGCAGTCCACGTGGAGAAGTCTGCTTCGTGGTTTCGAAACCACAAGTTGGCAACGCCAGTGAAATAAAAGATGACATTGTTCAACTTGGCGGTATCGTCCCACTTGCTATATGTGCTCACCCGCTCGTATGATGTGAGCCAGTCTTCAGCGTCATGATCGTCAGTACAGCTGAAGAGTGCCGGGTCCCGCTGCTGGAGGGAGCAGGAACAGAGGACTGGTGAGCCAACCTGCACGGCTTGGTGGTGGGCGGCTTCAGGCATAGCGGGCATAGAGGGGGTCGGTAGCGTGCAGTTGCGCAGGTCCAGGGTGGTACGAGGATGTTAAACAACCTCCACCAAATGTAACGGGGGCTTAGGTTAACGCTCAGGCGACGGCGAAACCACGATGGCGACCGAGTCTCTCATCTGTTCAAGTCAGCAGGCGCTCGGTCTCAGCGATGGTAGTGCGGCTACTACTTCTTTTCCTCAGTCAATATAGGATGATACTCTTCTTCTTCTTCACAATATTTTTAAACTAAACTTTCTCATGTTATAATATCAAAAAGCTTATGCACCACAGCTTTACAACTACTAAAAAAATATATAAAAATGTCTATCTTGTGGTTTTTCTAGCTGTCATAGCACTTAAGATACTGCGAGTCTTATTCTGGCAGACTTATTCACTAATGATCGAAAACAGTGCGTTGAAACACCTGAGCCATGCAACACAGTTCCAGAAGGAAATAGCTGTGTGCCAACAAAGCTTCTTATGGCTGGTGAGGCTCTGCAATGGTCTTGTTGCATTGCTCTGTAAAATGCTAAGAAAAAAAAAGCTCATTTTCCTGTCTATGTATGTGCTGTTGCACTATTGCAGATCAGCACAACAAAAACAACAGACGCTCCTAGACCTTGTGGGGATATAAAATCAAAGCCTTTCCACACCTTCCATGAAAATAAATGACATTTCTGACACTTCTCCAGGTACATAAAAATGTTTCCAACCAAATCAGTGATGGGCTAAACTTAAAAAAATGGTTCATAAGATGCAAAAACAAATTATTATTACGCACCGTGGCAGCTGTAGAAGACTTTATGCACGAGCCAGAACCATTGCTGGATGAATTTTCCTGGGAGCCAGCACTGCTGAAAAGGCTGCCAGCTGACTGAAATCCTTCGTCGTTGTCATGGTGCCCCTAGGAAGCAATTAGCACGCGCAAATTAAGAGACATGCAAGCACATATGGTACTCACACACGGAAACATCAGTAACATCTACAGTGTCCTGCTGAAACAAAATAAGGAGGCTATCTTTCAAATGACTCAGTGTGAAAAAGACATCCCCATGGCTTGATGAGTGAAAAAGATCAGTTTTCACTATCTGTAGTTGACAATGCTCTCCTTTTGTTTTTGCGGGTTTCTGTCAGTCCTTGGTTTGGGTGGTGATTTTCAACCAAAGTAAATGAACTCACTACAACAAGTTCACAACTTCGTACCCTGTTACTCTTGATACAGGCAATAACACTGCCATGCAACAAAAGGCTTTGAAATTTGACTAAGGCACATGCAGTATAGCTCTTCATGCACATATCACCAAAAACAAAACAAAACAAAACGAAAAACAAATCAGCAAGAATTTCTTGACTGAGATGGCACAGAATACCTACATAAAGAACTTCATCAAATGCAGAATTAAAACCAATAAAATGAAAATAACATCTCGAATTGCAAGGATAATGCGTAAACTCATAAAATCACACAAAAGCCGGATTAGAAATGCATTTTTGTAATGTCTGGCTTCAGTTACCCAGTGACTGCAAAAGTGAAAGCAACAAAGTTGTGAAGTAGCCAATTTTAAAAACCTACCAGGGAAGGCACCCATGAAAAAACTTCTTGCACAAAGTTGTGAATTTTCTGGTTACAACTAAATTTGAGAATGACTTTTGGATATTATATGCAAAGAGGAAAACTAGTTAAAAGACAGAAAAAGAACGTTCTCATCATGCATAATTATGGAGCAATAAATAAATGAATGCCCAAACTTTGTTCTCTCGTTTTGCTCCTGACTGTATGTCAAGCACTTATCTTTGACTCTCAAAAGAAGACCCCCAACACAGTTTCTACAACAATGCAACATGAAGTCACCTGACTTCAGTCTGTGTGACCTCTACCACTTGTATTCATATTGAAATAAGCAAAAAAAACTGCATTAACTCCATTCGCATGACGAACTACTGAAGCCTTATGCAATAATAAGAACAAAATTGTGAATGAAGCAATGCAGCCTTATAGAGAAATATCATGTTAGTAAACAAAGGTGGCACTACGGTCGCAGCAACGTGGGGTGTAGGCAAAAACGTAGCATGCCTAAGCTGCACCAAGCGATCCTGCCTTCAAAAATAACCCGCGTGTGAATATTTCAAAGCATGCATGTCGTTTATCTACACAAGGTGGGCTCAAAGACCCATTTCCCAAGCATTTCACCCCAGAGAGGCCGAGCACCAGGCCAAGGAAAAGTTTGTACCCATTGTATCGCCGGTGGGTACCCGGTGACACTGGTGCGACAGGTTCAGACAGGGGCAGACAGGTTCAAAGGGCCAGAACTACTCTCCAAGTGGAGCGCTACACCAGCTTCCTTTGCTGCTCTTGTTGGCAGCATGCAACAGCTAAGCCAAAGCTAAGGTAGTAATCAGCAGCTCACAGCACGCAGTTCTGAATTTCACCCATGGTCATATTTCAGTTGAAGCGTTTTGCATACTCGCATCGAATCCGCCTAAACACCTCACCCTCCTCCAGGGCTCACTTTCTAAGCAGCTTATCATCCTGCCTCTGACATGCCAGCCCTGGTGAGGAAGGACCCCATAATCACTTCAGGCGACTTGCTCCAATACAATCATCTTTCTTGCCAACCCTATCCAGGTCCGCGCCCAGAACTTACAAAGACAGAGGCCCTCCTTTGGCGCCAACTCCGAACAGACACTTTTCCAAATCCCAAGAGATTTCATATAATCTTTCCCAAACGCGATGCCCCAACGTGTAAATACTGCAGCAGTTCAGCAGACCTTTCATATGGTCTGGACTTGCCCACGGCAATACAGCCTTGCACCCACATACCACCCTTGGGAGGCTCATCTACGAAGCTCTACCTTGGATGACCAATGAGCACTCATCGGTCTTGCTCTAGAGGCTGCCAGATTCCAAGCAGCCCGGCCCAACCCTAGATTTCGGGCCCTTGGCCCCTTGACTGTCCAATAAAGGTTCACCAACCAACAGCGAGCAACTGTATTGACTGATTAAATGAAGCAAAGAAAGTGAGATGTAGACGGAAACTAACTGTCTACAGTTCTACACTTCTTGGCCAATAAAGCGTACCCAACTGTTAGTGAATGAATGAGGACGAAACCATGGGCGATGCGAAACAGCTTTGCCCGCACTTTCACATGACGAACCTTGTGATGTGCTTCCCATTTTGTCTGAGCCACTTCACTTCGGAAAACATGGAAAGTTATTGGACATTTGAAGTACAGACACCTAAACTTTGTAGCATGTCTTCTTTAAAATCATGCGCAAGACATTACTGTACATGAATGGCAACATATCTGCCTATAACCGCAAAATAATATATGATCTAATTTTTTCTCATGCAGTTCTTTTTTCACGCTCATGCTGTACAGCACCGTGATGCCAAATATCTGTATAGGTCACCCGAGGCATGAAAAACTACAGTATAATCATTGCTTCTTCATTCGTTGTCATTCCAGTTCTTGAGGCAGACTGGGTTTAGCACTGTAGTGAATTGAAACAAAGAAGCAGCAATTATATCACTGCTTTTTCATGCCTCGCGTGACCTATACAGATCTTTGACGTCACAGCCATCGTTTGGCTGTTGAAACCGAAACAGCATGAGAGAGAAATTCAATCATAATTTAGCAGTCGCAGGCAAATACTATGTGGTGGTCTATGTATACTAATGCCTTATGCATCATTACAAAGAAGAAAACACACAACAAAAAATTGGGTGTCTATACTGCTTTAATTCATAGGGTTACTTTGAATAAGGCACATGCGATCTCTTTGTTCTTCCTCTGTCGAGTGTGCACTGAACTTAATCTGCCTGATGAAACAGATGTTTGTGGCAGGAGCCAACGTATTGCTCCACCAGCAGCGTATAAACACCCTGCGCGTCTAACTAAGCAGTGATGCACGCACCTCTAGCGGTGCCTCTGAAGTGGTGGCTTTGTGGTAGAGCATCCGCCTCGCATTCAGGAGGTGCTGGGTTTGATCCCCAGTGCCGCCAGGTACCCACCGGTTTACTAATGGGTACAAGATTTCCCCCCGCCTGGTGCTAGGCTCTTCTAGGGTGATATGCTTGGGACAAGGGTCTTGGACGAAACCGTGGTGTAGACGGGCCAGTGATTCATTTCGCCATTAAACTAAGTCCGCCTCGTGCGGTAAAAGCCCACTAGTGACCCTTTTTTACAGCAGCCGTGGCCAAGTAGTACAGCACCTGCCTCAGCTTCGTGAGGCGGTGGGTTTGATCCCCGCTGCTGGCTGGGTGCCCACCGGTTTTCTCAAAATGGGTACAAGCTATGCCCCAGCCTAGTGCTCGGCTTGCTAGGTTTGCATGGCTTGGGAAAGGAGCCTGAGCCTTCAAGCGCAGCGGTCCGGGGGTGAGGGGGGAGCAATGGGGCAGAATCTTGCGGTTTGCCGCAGAGGTTTTTTCCGTCACCTGTGCAGCCTAACAAAAGTAACGCTACCTGCTGTGCTGTTAGCTGCAACAGCACTTATCGCAGTTCGCCAGGGACAAAGTTTTGCCGCTTTCCGATGCGACATTGGGAGCACAAATGGGGAAACCTTTGCCTGTTTTCAGAAGTAAGCCCTTGATGCAATTTTTCTACATGCCTATTTTCATTACACATGCGTTTGTTGTCTTAAAATATCTATAAAAGGCTGTTTTCTTGTTGCATGTGTGCTCCCTGGAGTGAAACAATAAAGTATGTTAATAATTCTCTCGCTCCCTTTGCCATGACTCCATTTGTTGTCAGCCTGTGGCTGACGGCGACGCTACTTCGCTCCCATTTTCAGTCACACGTACATTCACGTCGTGGACATTGCCAGATTGGAAAACCTTAACGCCTTTATTCAAGTTCCCATCTCGAAAGAAAGCTGTGGGTCCATTGATCAGCCAGAACCCCACTGCATGGAGCTGGCTTGGGGCATCTATCGTCTGCGTCGTCGTCTGCTATGGTGCACAGTTTGCTTTCGTTCGCTTCTCATGCCATTTCAGAACTTCTTTTCATACAGAGCTGCCTAGGCTGTCCAGACTGAACAACTGTATCAGTGAGCAAAGGTAGTGCATGCAGCAGCATGTGGGACTTTTCGAGAAACTTGCACGATTTGGGGAAAATCAAAGCAGATATAGCACCTTTCAGAAGTATGTCTGGCTTAACACACATTTATTGCAGTGTTTTAAAAACAGATTGCCTTCGAAATGACGTTGCATATTTTGTTAGCCTTCTTCAAAGCACTCGCCAAAATCATGGAACACGTCATCTATACCCATATCATGGCATTCCTTGATTCGAACAACTTTTTTCAACCCGCTCAGCACGGGTTTCGCCGGGGTTATTCCTGCGAGACCCAACTTGCTACGTTCGTTCATGATCTGCACGCTAACCTTGATTGTAATCTACAGACTGACATCGTATCTTTAGATTTTGCGAAAGCCTTTGGTAAAGTACCCCATAAACACCTGCTGATAAAACTTTCCCAATTAAATTTGTACCCCCATATTTTGAAGTGGACTGAAGAGTTTTTAACCAATCGTTCGCAGTTAGTCTCCGTTAACAATAAGAACTAACTCACTCTTAATAACGTCGGGCGTTCCACAGGGATCTGTGCTTGGCCCACTACTGTTTCTCATATGCATTAATGATCTGCCTTCAAACGTAGCATCTAACATACGCATGTTTGCCAACGACTGTGTACTTTACCATGCTATTCTCACCACCGCTGACCAATCTTCTCTTCAAAATGATCTCAATGCTGTTCAGGAGTGGTGTAATAAGTGGCTAATAGAACTTAACCCACGTAAATGTAATCTTTTGTCCATCAGTCGCCGCCGTAATCCTCTAATTTTCTCTTATGAAATATCAGAAGTTCCCGTACAACTAGTTCAGTCATGCAAGTACCTAGGAATAACAATTTCTAGTGATCTTTCTTGGAGCTTGCATGTTACATAATATTGTCAGCAAACAAGACGTTAGGTTTCCTCAAGCGCCATCTTCACCATGCTCCCCAACATGTAAAGTTATTAGCTTACAAGTCATTCGTCAGGTCCAAACTAGAATTTGCATCGCCCATTTCAAATCCTCATCAAGCTTACCTCATCAACGCCCTCGAATCTGTTCAAAATCGCGCTGCTCGCTTCATTCATTCATGGTACTCTTATGACATCAGCATTTCCTCCTTAAAAACAGCATCCGGATTATCACCCTTATCGCTCCGCCGTCGCACTGCCAGCCTGTCTTTATTTCACAAATTCTTCCACAGCCCTATGCACATCGCACCTTATATTCTTCCCCCAGCACGCATATCTCATCGCACCAGCCATCACCTACAAGTTGCCCGTCCACGCTCAAGCACAGTCAATTTTTCTAATTCCTTCTTTCCTCGTGCAGCCGCAGACTGGAACGGCCTTCCAAACAACGTTGCCATCATCACTTGCCCAAGTCTTTTCGCTGAAAATGTAAAAACTTTCCTGTTATTGTGAATCTGTGCTTTTAATTGTTGCCACCCCTTATGTAACACCCTTCTTTTGGGGCCTTTAAGGTAATAAAATGAAATGAAATGGAACTGTTAACAAACGGCTACCTCCATGAGCAGACTGCAAAATGAAAAAAAAAAAAAAACTGTTTGGAAAGTTTTCTTCGCGTATGTTTTTATGGGTCGCACTCCCGCCCTGTACTCCCAGCAGAGAATGACAAAACGCGTGCTAGTATTGCGGTGTTTAAAAAATACATCGCTTTTGAAATGACATTTCAGAATTCCACAATCTGTTCTAGGGTGTACTCGGCTTTCCTTCACGAAGGTACATCATAACTGCACTGTGAAATCATTAAACTGCTTTGAAAACTTTTTTTGACATGTAATCCTATGGGGTGCTGTCGCCCTCGGCACTCAAAACTGGCCACTGGTGGCGCTGAATGCAGTGCCGATGGTAGAGGCACCTGGCAGGAGCAGGGTGCCTATAGGTATAGTGTTCTAGAACTCGGAAGTGCGTAGTCCGCGAGCAGAGAACAGGTCTTTTCAGTAATGAAAGCTCAGGGCGGCCGGAACAAGAGGGTGCTACGCGTAAGAGGAGTGCTATGAACGTGGAACAGACAGCTTGGCGAGCCGCCTCCGTTGCCGCAATTTGTGAGGAATTTGTCATCACGGTGCAATATTTGGCGTGTTTATGAGAGGCGCTAATTTGGAAAGTTTGCTGCTTGGATATCACAAGCTTCATCTAATATAAGAGACCAGGGCAGTTCGCGCCTAATCATCACAGTTCTATAGAAGCGCGGCATCTCTTCGCCGTTTTGCCCTAACAAACTGCTCGTACTTTTCCGTGTATATCTGTCCTTTGTTTACCCATACCCCGAGACATTTTCATTCGGCCGCCCTAAGTATTTCATGGCCTTTTATTGTAAGCACCTGATCAGTTGTATCGTTGGAGATCATCACACCTGAATTAGTCGTGCTAAAACTGAAACCAAGAACGCCTATTTCATCTCTACAACAATTAACCAGAGTTTACAAATCTTCCTGGCTATCTGCTAACACTACAAATTTGTCCACATACATTACACCTGGCAGGGTGCCTTCACAGCGTGCCACAACACCACAAGTGGCCGCGTTTCGATGGAGGCGAAACGCAAAGGCACCCGTGGCTGTGCCACGTTAGTGCAGGCGAAAGATCCCCAGGTGGTCGAAATTATTCCGAAGCCTTCCACTACAGCACCTCTGTCCCGCTTCTTTCATTCCCACCTTCCTCCCTTCGCTCACGGCGCGGTTGGGGTGTCCAGCGAGAAGCGAGACAAACCAATTTTTTTCCAGTAGCAGCACAGCATGTTTTCAGAAACATGAGCTGTTTGTCCCACCCGCCGCAGTGGCTCAGTGGTTAGGGCGCTCGACTACTGATCCGGAGTTCCCGGATTCGAACCCAACCGCGGCGGCTGCGTTTTTATGGAGGAAAAACGCTAAGTCGCCTGTGTGCTGTGCGATGTCAGTGCACGTTAAAGATCTCCAGGCGGTCGAAATTATTCCGGAGCCCTCCACTACGGCACCTCTTTCTTCCTTTCTTCTTTCGCTTCCTCCTTTATCCCTTCCCTTACGGCGCGGTTCAGGTGTCCAACGATATACGAGACAGATACTGCGCCATTTCTTTTCCCAAAAACCAATTATTATTATTATTATTATTATTATTATTATTATTATTATTATTATTCTCCTTACGCCAGAGCTAACGCTCAAACATTCGCTTTACAAGCTCAAAACGATCCTGTGAATTCTCTGTTTCCTCAGCAAGCCCTTCTAGTGAGGTTGAACACTGACTAGAACTGCCTCACTGGTCATCACCTCTGTTCACCAGGTTGTTCAATTCCACCAACACGCAGACACCCCCCCTCCCCTCTCTCTCTCCACATGCCTCTGGCGGATGCTCACCGCTGCGTCGTCACGTTAAGAAGCAAACAAAAAAAAGAGGCACAGCAGACTTGTTGCATCGCGGGTCAAGCGAATAAAGAGTAATATTCTGTACACGCTGGACATACTACTGCTTCGTCGCCAGCCAGCCAGAAGCGGCGGCCTCCCGGGTTTGTTGCGCAAGTCGGTCACACGCTGACACGCTTACCAAAGCCCGCATCCCGCCGGGCGACCTTCAAGGCTGCCCCTTTCGCAATGGGCGCTGGCCGGCCAACGACTCCGCCGGCAACCGGCCCCGCCTCAGGTCAGCGCAGGAAATGGAAGTCGAAAGTGGTCGCCGAAACCAGTTTGTCGCCGCCGCTTCCTGGCCGGCGGAAGCCGCTCGGCAGCGCCCATCTGTCCACCAGCGGTCCGTCGAAATGGCACTTCCTCATAACGAGGGCTGGATATTTTCGGGCACCGTTCTCCCTTTCACCGGCAGGGCCCACCCGTCGGAAGTTAAAACAAAGCGCCTCGGAGAGGATGGCAGGGTGCCGCTTCCGCCAAGCACGGAAGCGACGCCGGCCAACTCAAGCGTGCCGCCACGCGAGTACGGACACCGCGAAGCGCCGTTCCCGCCGGTGGCTTGCTCCTCGGGAGGACGCCGCACGATACTGTTACCCTCGACTTGCGGGAGCCACAGGTATGCATGCGGGGGCCAGCGATTGCCCTTTGCCACCTCGGCTCGAGTCAAACCACCGCCAATTAGCGCATACCACCAAGCGCCGCTGCTCCATTGCCCTTGACAATGAAGGAATAACGCAAGCTCTGCGACGATCTATCCTGAACCGCTTCGGCACTGCGCACCCTTCAAACCACGCGAGAGCCCTGGTGCGCTTGTTTAGGACAACATCAGCTGGCTTTTTGAAAGGACAAACACAAATTGTGGGTTCAAAAACGCACAGGCTGAATCACAGCGAGACCGGTCCACGAAGGCGAAACGAGTCGCGCCGCAAGACGAAGCTGCCCCGTGTGGCGATGAGTGAGGTCAGGAAAACGTCACACTGCTCGCCAAGTGGAACACGGGGGACCGCGGCCGATTGCTCAATTTCGTCGAGTGACCCGCTTCCGTTTCCTCCTGACACGGTCTCTGCGTCTGGAGCAGCCAGCCGTGGAACTCCCCGAAGGTGAACGCGCCGGCCGAAAGGGAAACGCCGCTCGGTTTGTTTCCGACCGCTATCTGCCAGTGGATAAGCGGCCCTTCCTCGGGCGTGCATGGTGCAGGAACTTCCCGAGCTTCTGCGCCACTAAGGACGACCGGCAGTGCGCACACTGCCGGCCGTCCTTGGCTCTTGGGGAGCCGGAAATCGTGCTGCCAGAGGAAAACTAACGTGCTGCCAGAGGACCTTCCCCTAATTGCTGTCCCGCCCGTTACTATAAACGTGGCCGACGGGTCGCCACCTGCGTCACTGCACTACACAGACATTTATTACGTGCACTGCAGCACGCCCTGGTCATGTATACGGAGAACGACATTTTATGATCTGCTAGCGTTTTATGGGCCAGTAATCGTACCTTTAGAAACGAATGGCACTGTTCAGCAACTACAAACACTGAGCAAGCATTTTAACATTTGCAAACGTGCAGCGAACCGCTTTGAGTCAGTGTCCGTGGCCTGCTCCACAAGAAAGAAAAAAAAGGAAATGATTTCATCTTCTCCGCAGCGTTTTTAAAGCCTATGCGAAGCACAAAAATCAGGCTGCCGCCGCATCTGCGCGCGAAATTTTTTTTTTGTTTCGAAATGCTGCTTTGGGGAGCCCACCTGTTGTGTGAATAAATTGGTTTTGTATTTAAACATGTCTAGGGGGGCGTCCGGCTAGGCAGACTTGCCCGACCCTACAAGCCCACCCTCATAATTGGGTATCTTAGCTCAACGGGTAAAACCCACTAGCGCGTAAATGAGATTCAGATTTACGGAGGAAAGATTTACCTGCGCACGCGCAGTGCGCGTGTGTGACTCTTTCTGGTTAATAATAATAATAATAATAATTGGTCTTGGGGGAAAGGAAATGGCGCAGTGTCTGTCTCATATATCGTTGGACACCTGAACCGCGCCGTAAGAAAAGGGATAAAGGAGGGAGTGAAAGAAGAAAGGAAGAGAGGTGCCGTAGTGGAGGGCTCCGGAATAATTTCGACCACCTGGGGATCTTTAACGTGCACTGACATCGCACAGCACACGGGCGCCTTAGCGTTTTGCCTCCACAAAAACGCAGCCGGACCTTCGTGCATGCCTGGTAGGGTTGTTTGATGCCATCACCTCGCATAATTTGTACACGTAATGCGCAATACGTCAAGCCTGAGTGTGAGATTGACAGCCAGCACGCCCCGATAGTTATGACTGGTTTCAAATTGACCACCTAGCTTTTTTTTATTTTTTCGGTACGCATAAATCTAACAGCCTACTGTACGCAGAGCCTAGCAACATGTGCCAAAGGTTTCTGCCCATTTTCTTAGTAAATACTACCAGCTTTTTGTTTGCGACTATATACAGTGCTCTTCACTACCTCCTTGAGGTAGTAACTTTCACTAGTCCTACATTTACTGCCTCCAGTTACTAAGAAGGTAGTGATCTGTGTGACAACTAACTGGTTAGTTAATCAGTTAATTATCCGACCTTTCTCTTAAGAGTGTAATAAGTGTAATAATCGTGGCAGGTCGTAACCGTAATACTCGCAAAATCGCACCTCGTCGTAATCCAAGCTGCAATTGGGGAAGGGGGGGGGGGGGGGGGGGATCGCGTGCGGTTCTGCTTGCACGGCGGACGTTTGCAGGCACAGGTCGACGACCAACAGTTTGTCATTGGTTCTGCGTCTCACACCGATTAATACAAAGTGTTTAGCTAAAACTAGGCGCTCATCTTTAATTAAAAAAAAAACGTGACTCAATCGTGCAATCAAGGAAACTTCGGCGATAAGCGTGCGCATCCGCTATCACGAAGCCATGGCACACTGTACGGACTCAAGAATGAAAATAAGGGGCATGACGCGCTGCCATCATAATATCAAGCAGGTGCGGGAAGTTACACATGCACTGTTAGCAGTTAGCACATACACGGAGTTTCACCTAAGAGTTTACACAATTAAAAAAAAAAAGTAGGCTTTTAGAGTTAGAGGCGCGCTTTTCTCGGCATAGCATTGCCAGCGGTGTAGTACATGAGAACACAACTAAGTCGTACAACAGCAGGCTGGTTAACCAACTATTAATGTTAGGCTCCTTAATTACAGAGAGGCGTGTAGCGCCGGGTACGTAATGTCCATATCAGTTTTTAAATTTCGAAAACGCGTTTACCCTCGGCTCTGTGGCCCAACAAATTTTGGCCATTTCGATAAGTTTACGTGAACTGGAGAGGCTGTTTTGCCTGCAATCTTTTCGAAAACGCATGCGCTGTGCAGCCAGACTGGTTGGGCCAGAGCGCCGAGGGTAACAGTGTTCTCGAAACTAAAAACTAATATGGATGGAACTTATAGTGGGCTACACGCCTTTCTATTATTAAGGGTCCTAATAGTAGTGGGTAAAAATTTAACTGTTCAATATTAGTTAAGCAGCATGCTAGTTAGCAAGTCTTATTCTGATGTGCCACACCGCGGACAACGCTATGCCGAAAAAAGCGCTCTTCCAACTAAAAAGGCCCATTTTTAAAAACTGTGTGAAGTGTTAGGTGCAACACCCTGTACACTACGTAAATGAATAATAATAATAATAAAAATAATTTGTTTTCGGGGAAAGGAAATGGCGCAGTATCTGTATCATATATCGATAGACACCTGAACCGCGCCGTCAAGGAAGGGATAAAGGAGGGAGTGAAAGAAGAAAGAGGTGCCGTAGTGGAGGCCTCCGGAATAATTTCGACCACCTGGGGATCTTTAACGTGCACTGACATCGCACAGCACACGGGCGCCTTAGCGTTTTTCCTCCATAAAAACGCAGCCGCCGCGGCCGGGTTCGAACCCGGCAACTCCGGATCAGCAGTCGAGAGCCCTAACCACTGAGCCACCGCGGCGGGTTACGTAAATAAAACAGAACTAAATTCACGTGTAACAAAACTAGTCATGATGTGTGTAATGAAAAAGCAAAATGGTATACGGAGAACGTCCCAAAGAGCCAAATGGGTTACGGGGGACGCCGTAGTGGAGGGCTCCGGATAATTTCCGACAATCTATTGTGCACTGACATCACACAGTACATGGGCGCCTTGCAATTCGCTTCCACCGAAACGCGGCCGCCGCGGGCTCAGCAGCCGGGCGCGCCAAACCAGTGAGCCACCGGGGCTCGCTCCTCAGCCTTGTAGCGGCGCACGAGTGGAAGCCATACCTCGGCACCACGAGAGGTGGCTCGATCACAACAACACCCGCAGCCACTCAATCACACTCGCACTCACAACCACCCACTCGCACTCATGACCACTCACTCTCACAAACACTCACTCGCACCAACACCCTCGACAGAATACTCACACGCATGTCCACTCACTCACTTTTTCCTTGTTTGCCGACAAGAGAGCGCATATATCGGCGGACACCTGAACCGCGCCGTAAGGGAAGGGATAAAGGAGGGAGTGAAAGAAGAAAGCAAGAATAGGTGCCGTAGTGGAGGGCTCCGTTAAAGATCCCCAGGTGGTCGAAATTATTCCGGAGCCCTCCACTACGGCACCTCTTTCTTCCTTTCTTCTTTCACTACCTTCTTTATCCCTTCCCTTACGGCGCGGTTCAGGTGTCCGCCGATATATGAGACAGATACTGCGCCATTTCCTTTCCCCAAAAACCAATTATTATTATTATTATTATTAAGAGAGCGGATGAGAGATTTACTAGGGTCATTTTTTTTTTACCCCCACTAGCTACACTAGCGTAGCATGGGTCCTTTTTTTTCCCCAGTGTAGAAAAAGTGTAGCTCCGCCCACCTACATGAACGTACTTCTTTTACGCGTAGTGTAGCACGATAACTACACTTTGTACACTGCTTTGTTTGGAGGTGTAGGCTAGCAGACGAAAAAAGAAGGCGCGCGTTTCAAACGCCCAACGCCATTTTGCGACTGTAAATGTCGCGAGCGGTTGCAGCGCAGACTGGCAAGTCTTAGAAGTTCGTCCACCTGGACGATGGCAGCGTTGTAGCGGTGCACCCACGAGACGGACAGTGACAACCTTAACTTCTGCGAAGATAAAAACTGCTTACACGTCAGAATGTGCGTATATTAGTCTGCCGAACGCTACTTCGCTTTTAGGTAAGCCGCGTTCGTTCCGTTTGTATCGGCGCTGAGCGACCCACGTGAAGAAAGGTATTTGGCGTGCATGGTCGTCCACGTATCTGTGTATGTTAGTGTGAAGCTTCCCTACGCTTACAGTATCGCCTTTCACGTCTACGTATTAATACGGCGGCGCCTCAAAGCGGTCGGTCAGACCGCTGGCTGAGAGCCGAGGAACAGCCATCGAAAGTCGCACCCCATATTGCGCGGAACGCGGCGGTTTGAACGCGTCGTAGAACGCTGTTTCACGACAGAAGCATGGATGCTTTGTATTTCGCACGAGGAACCCGTCGTCGACCCTTCATCCGAAGATGAACTTACTGTGCAAGAAACTTAGTGACAGCTGCGTGATACGCTCCATGCATCCGCAGAGCAGACGATACAAGTTAGTTTGTTGCGCTCCATTCGAGGGGAAACAAAAAAGGCCCTTTGCAGCCCTTTGCATTTCTCTAGTCCCGCCGCGGTGGCTCAGTGGTTAGGGCGCTCGACTACTGATCCGGAGTTCCCGGGTTCGAACCCGACCGCGGCGGCTGCGTTTTTATGGAGGAAAAACGCTAAGGCGCCCGTGTGCTGTGCGATGTCAGTGCACGTTAAAGATCCCCAGGTGGTCGAAATTATTCCGGAGCCCTCCACTACGGCACCTCCTTCTTCCTTTCTTCTTTCACTCCCTCTCTTATCCCTTCCCTTACGGCGCGGTTCAGGTGTCCAACGATATATGAGACAGATACTGCGCCATTTCCTTTCCCCCAAAAAAAACAATTATTATTATTATTATTTCTCTAGCGTAGAAACGCCACGCAAAAACGTTTTGCAGTATACATTTCTTCATTTTATCTTATAATAAATTACGACGGCTCAAAAATTCAGAGGTTGTCTGCTCCCGAGGACGACGGCGCTCCGTATCATGCTATTGGCTGATGCTCGTGCAGACGAGTGAGTGCAGCGCCTCACGTCATAGCTTTAGCCCCGCCCTCCACTGGCCTACACGAGCTTGCACGAAGTGTAGGTTAAAAAACAGCCCTACTGCTGCAGCTCACTGCGCTCGTGGCTTCCAAACGCGTGGCGCCAAATTTGAACACCCGAAATGAATACTGAGATGAACAGAGGGAAAATGCACACTTAATCGAAATCTAATCAATTAATGATTAATGAAAATTGTTAAGCGTGAATTAACATGAACGATGAATTAAGGGTGTCAATGGTTAATTAAGAGGAATTAAGAGAACCTAGAGCGCCTGTTCAGCCCATCTGATTTTTCATTGTACAGAATATGTAGTGCCATCGAAATCGAGCTCGATACGTATAATATGAAACCTTCGAAGCCACGACTCCAAACTTCATGCTTGGTAGTGTTATAGAAATCAAGCTTGTTGCTGCAGCTGCTCCTTCATGCCGTGCTAGAGAACATGGACATGTGCGCTCGTTATGAGCGTAACTTCTGTTTAACTACGTAATCTATTTAAGTCGGGTACGTTAGCGCACTGGCACAGCTGAATCACAACTCAACAACACATTAGTCTGCTAACTTAGCTGTTAGGCGGAGCAGCTTGAAAGCAGTCAAACACAAATACGGGCTATGGATTTTTGAAGCCGTTTTCTTTGTTTTGTCTTCGCCCGATTTCCATCCAAGCGTGACACCACGGCTTCCGCACGTGCTATGTTCTCACGCGCATCACGAGCCAACAGCACACGTCAGGCAGCCTTCGCCACGCACCACCACTGTACAGCATGTTTTTCATGCGCTACGCTCTTTGAAATAATAATAATAATAATAATAATAATAATTGGTTTTGGGGGGAAAGGAAATGGCGCAGTATCTGTCTCATGTATCGTTGGACACCTGAACCGCGCCGTAAGGGAAGGGATAAAGGAGGGAGTGAAAGAGGAAAGGAAGAAGGAGGTGCCGTAGTGGAGGGCTCCGGAATAATTTCGACCACCTGGGGATCTTTAACGTGCACTGGCATCGCACAGCACACGGGCGCCTTAGCGTTTTTCCTCCATAAAAACGCAGCCGCCGCGGTCGGGTTCGAACCCGGGACCTCCGGATCAGTAGTCGAGCGCCCTAACCACTGAGCCACCGCGGCGGGTCCGCGTGCAGATGCTGTGTTCGCGCGCTGATGCCGTGGTGCTTAACTACGCGTTCAGTGGTTGTGTGACATCATGTTTAAGCCGACTGTGCCATCGCATAGGTTTGGTTTGGTTTATGGGAGTTTAACGTCCCAAAGCGACTCAGGCTATGAGAGACGCCGTAGTGAAGGGCTCCGGAAATTTCGACCACCTGGGGTTCTTTAACGTGCACTGACATCGCACAGTACACGGGTCTCTAGAATTTCGCCTCCATCGAAATTCGACCCCCGTGGCCGGGATCGAACCCGCGTCTTTCGGGACGGCAGCCGAGCGCCATAGCCACTCAGACACCGCGGCGGCAATAAACCACCGTGGCAGAAGCAGTGGTGGAACTGACAGCAGGCTGCTTGTAGCAGCTTTTGAAGCAGAAAAAGAGTGTTTTGTACCAAAATTTCAGCTCTAGCAGCACGAAAAAAAAGGAGTTATGCCAAAATTTCATCTTTTGGAAAGTTGAGATGTTCACTGTAAAACAAACACAAAAATAAAATAACCCTACAAGTGTTGTACAGACGCTAGCGCCAATTCATCCTTCAGTTACGTTCATAGCGGATGGCGGACCAGTTACGGATTCAGCGGAGGCTTCTCCAAATAGCCGGGACGGAAGTTGCTCGCGCTTTCCTCCCCCTGATCCAACCGCAAGTTTCTGAAGAGACTCTCTCTCTGACCCATTCAGCTAGGTCTGGACCTCTGAGGAGAACGGATGCCTCCTGACGTTACCGTCACACTCAAGCCCTCGCCGCGCCAGGGCCACCCTCCCGCCGGACCTTTGGACGAGCTCGAGGACACCAGCGGCCTTCCGCCCCTACCAGGGCTTCCCCACCGGCCGCGTCCCTACTTAAGTAGGCCTCTCTACCCGTCGGCCGTCGTTGACAGCTGCCCGCTGTGCTGATCCCGGGTGCGGGAGCGGCCTTCCTGCTGCCCACCCCACGCGGGGCCTCTTCTTGCCGCTCTTGATGGCGGTTTCCTGCGACTTCGTCATGCTGCCCCCCCTGGTGCAGCCTCCAGCGGTCTTCCCAGGCTCCCATCCTGCGCCCCTGCTACAGCCCGCCGGACCTCGTGGCGCCTGACGCCACTGCTGTGCTTACAGCCCCCTGCGCGGCGCTGCTACCCGGTAGCAGTTTTCTGCGGTATCCACCTGCTGCCGCGTGGGCCAGCCAACGTGGCGGCCGCCTGCTGACATCCTGCCCTCTCCTGGTGCCTATATATGCTGCTGCTGCGGTGGACCTGCGCTGCCCATGGTGACTCCGGAGAGAAAGCTGCCCGCAAAGCTCAGCGACGACGTCGACAGTATCACCCCCATTCCCTTCCCCTCGGACGGCAAGAGTGATCCCACGAATCGGGCAACATACGTCGCGTCCAGTACCGCCCTCCCAAGAATATCCGAAAGTGACAACCACCACTACTAACCCATTTGTATTTCTAACCCGCGCGGCCGTTGCACCGCCGCGCATCCCTTACGTATTTCGCAAGCTTCGTCACTCGTACTAGACGTTCTTAGCATACCGGAGACGTCCTAGCGGAGACGTATACCGGTTTACCGGACCCCTCTTGCGCATTGTTGGGTTGAGGGGGAGCCACTGCGCGTGCGCGAGAGGGGTCCGGTAAACCGGTATACGTCTCCGGTATGCTAAAAACGTCTATTACCTCGGGCGCTGTCGCCTGCTTTTTGGCGCCGGTCACAGCCACTTTGGCGTCGTGTCCCTTCATGTGTTGGCGATGTCCGTGCTGCGAATGCAACAGTAGAGCGTTATAGCATATCGTTACCGTGTTTACGCTACCGTTCACCGGGCCCTGCAAGCGACGTCTGCGCATGCGCCGCCACTTACCAGTCCGCAAGCACTTTACGGGATCTCGTTTAGCGTAGCGGAGAGTTAGCGTTCGCTCGTAAACAAACATGGCGGCGCCCTGCACGGCCGCTTCGCACCAGATACAGCACCGCCGCCGCGTTCTTCGGCGCCATTTCTCGCTATAAATGAAGGCATTCGCTTTTAATTTACACTCTCACCCATACGTCGAAGTTAAAGTAAAAACTAGGCCATATTTTTTAGATAATTTGCCGATTTTTGAGCAGCTAATGTAACAGTAGCTTGGTTTGGGCTAGTTGGTAACAGTTCTTAGAAAACATGGCGCAAAAAGGACACGGACGACACAGAAGTGGACAGGACAGGCGCTAACTTGCAACTTTATATTTCGAAAAGCCACCACGTCTAATATATAGGAGCCGATCACCACCATCAAGCGATGAGCATGCGCAAAGAAGAGCACAATCAGGATTACAGCGTGTGAAAAATAAGCAAAAAATTACGATAAAATAACAAAATGAAAGCACGGTGCCGGGGGAACACTGAAAGAAAAGAGACATCGTGTACTGAAACTTACTGCAAAAAGCGCTTTACAAGCTTGTCAAGGTTAAGAACCAAACAGATAACGCGGCAAAAAGGGAGATAAACAGAGATAAACAGATCTGTTTATCTCCCTTTTTGCCGCGTTATCTGTTTGGTTCTTAACCTTGACAAGCATGTAAAGCGCTTTTTGCAGTGTGTAAAGCTCTTTTTGCAGTGTTATCTCCCTTTTTGCCGCGTTATCTGTTTGGTTCTTAACCTTGACAAGCTTGTAAAGCGCTTTTTGCAGTAAGTTTCAGTACACGATGTCTCTTTTCTTTCAGTGTTCCCCCGGCACCGTGCTTTCATTTTGTTATTTTATCGTAATTTTTTGCTTATTTTTCACACGCTGTAATCCTGATTGTGCTCTTCTTTGCGCATGCTCATCGCTTGATGGTGGTGATCGGCTCCTATATATTAGACGTGGTGGCTTTTCGAAAGATTGAGTAGTTAAGCCTGACTATATGCCGTGTACATAGCCAAATAGCAACGACTACACTGCAGCTCTTCAGTTTCGTGCCCGATTTAACATTTTTCTTTATTTTCATTATTTTTTCCTAGAAAAAAAAAAGACTGGTAATTCCATTGCTATATTCACCAGTAATTGCAGAAAATAAAAAGTTTCTCCGGCCCGGTGTTGGCGCGCTTTAACTCACTGCCACTAGATGGCGCCACAGTGTTCGCATCCAAACACATAAAGAAGCGACGATTCGGCACGGCAAAAAGGTGTCGTAGTTGTGCTTTTTTTACAGTGCTCGCAACGCAATGTGCGCTGTGTATGCAATTGCAAGCTTACTGAGGTCGACGTAGTGAAATTGTCAACTGGCCAGGGCAGGAAAAGGTGTCTAGCTTCACGGGCACATTTGAAAAGCCGCTGAGTCAGCTGTTAGCTGACGTGTAGTCGGTACGTCTTTATATGCAGGGAAAAAGATTATCAAAGTGTAGCATTTCACTTCATAGAAATGATTGCAATGCATCCGTATTTTTTTATCATTAAAAGCTGGGCATCTGCAATCATCATCACTCGTTTTAGCCTTACGGTAACTCGTTACGGGAGAGACGACACGCTAAGACGTCTGCTGGCGTGCGCCGCGCTAACCGGAAAGTCTGGCGTCCGGTAACACGGTAAACGGTAACGTAAACACGGTAACGCGTTCTGAAAATGTCAGCTGCGCCGTTTGAAGTAAACTTAACACCTCTGCTGCGTCGACACACATTAGACTTTTAATATAGCGTACGAGCGCTTACGTACGTACGTTATGCGCACGCAGCGGGAGCTTACAGTAGAAACCGCACGAGCACTTTTTAGTTTACTGTACGCCAACCACGAACGCAATGATAGGACAAGGTCGCAGTGGTGCCAATCTGGTGTTAAAATGTAAAAATAATTTGTGAGATATTTTTCGCACTTAGCCAAGGTTATTCAAGTCGCACCGCGTAGGTAGCCTGTTCCACGGCCAGCTCAGCCGGGCCAGGGCCTAATTTTTTTTTAGGTAACTCAACCGAGCAACGTTTTTAAAAACGTCCCGGTTGCATACTAGCGTTATTTCGAACCTCTACCGCCTACCGCCGAAACGGCTACTTTTGGCAAGGATACCACTACCCTTGTGTAAGAATCCAAATAAAGGAAATCCACACTCGGAGGTGCCTTGTTAGGGCTAGGAACGGCGGAATCGTCACACAGAATCGAAAACAGGGCACGTTTATCCCTCATTCGTTATGTTGTCGGCGAGAGGAGGCAAAGCGAATATCACGTGTACCACCTAAAGGCACAACATTGAAGAATTCTATCCGAAGCGGGTGACAAGGGCGCCGCCATGTTGACAACGCTACCTTTCCTAGCGTAAGTATGAGAACGCACGCTAAATTAGAAAAACAGCGTACGGAACATGAACGTACGTGAAGGCTCGACTTGAAATAGCGTTTGGCGCATGCGCAGTAGGAAGGACGCCATTTTATAGTGTTCGCTACCCCTTCGCCTACGTACGCTCTACTAAAAGTCTACAATCTGCATTGTGCGGAATGTTGCAACGCAGACATGTGTATTTTGAGAAATATCTGCTTTTAACTGAAACTGGAAGGATATATTTGTCAATAAAACCATGAAAATTACAACCGTGCGCAAATATCTGCGTGACGCACAGCCATCGTACGTACCACATGCTATCCCAAGGCCTTGGCAAGATTGCAAGACGCGCACAATCCTCGTTTTCAACCAGGGGGGGGGGGGGGGGGGGGGTAAACAGTGTACAAGGCTCTGCTCTGTCCTTCCTGGCTATCGCTCCCCTCTACATACTTCTCCTCGCTATCCTGCAGCCGGGTCCTCAAGATAGTTGACAGCAATTGCCGCGGCCGGCAACATTCTTTTCCTTCTTTTTTCTTTAAAATAAACCACTGCCATGCCGTGGGGGTCCAAGCAGTCCAGGAAAACATGCTTAATCGTTTCCTTCCTTTAACACAAAAAGCAGTGAACGCCTCACGGTACATATAATCCCCTCTCCTGCAACCACGTTTTTATGGGCAAAGCGCAGCTGTGCAAAAAAAGGAAAGGTTTGGGCTGCAGCAGAAATCTTTTTTCTAACTCTTTTTAGAACATCTTGCCCTGAACCTGCAGCCTACATGTTCCTGTGCAATGGTGAAGGAAAGACCCAAGCGAAAAAAAAAAAAAAACGTTGGGTCCAATTGGTCGCAAATGGAACGTCCCGACCGGAGCATTCAATTCGTCGAAAATTGAAAATTGGTTTTTAAGGAGAGGTAATGCCGCGGTAATTGTCTTACATATCTCCGTGGTCACCCGAACCGCGCCGTAACAGAACGGGGGAAAGGAGGGAGTGAAAGAAGAAAGGAAGAAAGAGGTGCCGTAGTGGAAGGCTAATGATAATAATTGGTTTTTTGAGTAAAGGAAATGGCGCAGTATCTGTCTCACATATCGGCAGACACCTGAACAGCACCGTATAAGGGAACGGATAAAGGAAGGGGTGAAAGAAGAAAGGAAGAGGTGCCGCAGTGGAGGGCTCCGGAATAAGTTCGACCACCTGGGGATCTTTAACGTGCACTGGCATCGCACAGCACACGGGGCCCTTTTGCATTACCGACCGCGGCGGCTGCGTTTTTGTGGAGGAGAAACGCTAAGGCGCCCGTGTGCCGTGCGAGGTCAGTGCACGTTAAAGATCCCCAGGTGGTCGAAATTATTCCGGAGCCCTCCACTACGGCACCTCTTCTTCCTTCTTTCACCCCCTCCTTTATTCCTTCCCTTACGGCGTGGTTCAGGTGTCCAACGATATATATGAGACAGATACTGCGCCACTTCCTTTCCCCAAAAACCAATTATTATTATTCGCCTCCATTGAAATGCGGCCGCGGTCGGGTCCGAACCCGGGTGCTCCGGCTGAGTAGACGAGCGCCTTGACCACTGAGCCACCGCGGCAAGGGGACCCGATTTCGCACTAGTCCGCGCATAAAGTAGATGCCGTGCGAACACCCTCCGTGCCCGCGTGTCACTCTGCCGTTGTCATGGAGATTAATACGCCGTTATTCTGCCACGAACCGCTATGAACGTAACTGAAGGAGGAATTGGCGCTAGCATCCGTAATTCGGGGCCGCTGGGAGGCACGAGTTACGTGCACTGGAGAGGTTGCTTTGCCTGCAAGCTTCTCGAAAGAGCATGTATTTTTGCGCAACGTAGGCATAATTTGTCGGGCCACAGCGCCGATGGTAACACCGTTTTCGAAATTATAAAAACTGATGTGATATTACTTGCGGTGGGCTACAAGCCTCTAAGTAATTAAGGAGGCTAACAGCAATAGTTAACAAGTAAACTTCTCAATATTAGTTAATCAACCTGCTATTTAGCACGTCCTAGCTGTATTCTTATGTACTGCACCACTGACAACGCTATGCCGAAAAAAAAAGCATATTTTTTAAAAATCGTATAGCCTTAGGCAAAACATATACAGTGTGTCCCAGCTAACTTTAGCCAGGGTATAAAAATACGCCGAGGCACTCTAAGACGACGCGACCAAATGCATGCTGCTGGCTACTGTATGGAGCAAGTCACACTATTTTTAGTGTTGTGCTTAATTGCATGATTAGGCTATAGTAATTAACCAACTTCGCAAGCGAAGAAGGTAGGCGAAAAGGTCCAATGAGTAAGTTGTAGAACGGTCCGCGAAGCGTCCAACTGAACAGTTTGTAACTTTCCATCCATTACGTATCGGCTTCTTTTCGCTCACTGCAGGTGCCTGCGAAATACAAAAAAAAAAAAATATCCCACGTGCCATGCCCGCTTACGGGACGCGATTGCAGTGCTTTCAAACGCTATGCAGGAACGAACACATCATTTAGCCCGGTGTGCTACCGCTTAAAAGGCGTCAGGGCAGCGGCGGGCTGCGCGATTTACGCTAGCGGTACGCTTCTCCGACGGCGCCCGATGATATCGACAAGCAGACACAGTCCTTATCGCTGGCACTCCCGTAATCGCAAAGCCGGCGCGTGCGTCGCAGCCCCGCCACCTTTTAAGGAGCGGCGCACTCGGCTAAATGAGCTGTTTGTTTGTAGGGCGAAACGTCTGAGAGCTCCGCAATCGTGGCGCGCAAGCGGGCATGTCACGTGGCATTTTTCGTATTTCGCGGGCATCTGCGGAGTGCGAAAAAAACCCGATAAGTAATAGATGGAAAGGTAGAAAATGTTCAGCGGGACGTTTCGCGGACCGTTCTACGATTTCCTCATTGAACTTTATCGCCTATCTTCATTGCTTGAGAAGTTAATTAATTTCGACTAATTATGCAGTTCAGCCCAATACAAAAAATAGTGCGAGTTGCTCCATACAATAGCCAGCAACATGCATTTGGTCGCGTCGTCTCCAGCGTTCAGAATTTATCGTAAAGACAGGCCCACCAGGGCCGGTGTAGTTAGTAGCTGTAGTAATCAAATCGGACGTAGCAACCGTTCGTCTTCCTGACCTAGATGACGTAGAATGTTTATGCTGAATGGTGAAGCAATTTGAGCATGTCCTCTTATTGTATGCAGAATATAGACCACCAGAATCGACGCCCGATCTTCTAATAAAACTAACGGATCATATGGCCCATCAAGCAAATATAAGATGATAGTGGCTGGAGACTAAAACTTTCCATGCATTGACTGGCACCGTTTGCTTTCCAGTGCCGACTCCGCAATTGATTCCAATACTATATTTGATATCATGTTTGAGAATAATCTCGTTCAACTTGTCAGTAAGCCTACACGTGTAGGCAATTCGTCTAGTTCTATTCTTGATTTAGATTTTCTTCATAGTGCTTTTGATGATTATGAAGTGTCTGCGGATTCCGGCTTATCCGATCATAAAATGGTATCTCTTTGCCCAGCACTTGGTCCCAAATCTGTTAGAAATGATCCAGCGGTTAGAACAGTTAAAACGAGATTTTGGGCGTGCTGACGACGATGCCATTTTAGATTACTTAGATTCTCAGTTTGCTGACTTCTCTGATGACGCTGCTGTTCTCTGGAACAAATTTAAGAATTTACGCCACTTTTGTGAGTAACTTTGTACCTGACAAAATAAAGAAAAGGGCCAAACATACGCCACGGATGAACGGGCATATAATACATTTAAAACATGAGGATTCATAGCGCACAGAATACACAGGACACAACACAAGCGCTATGAATCCTCATGCTGATTACCCACTAGCCCGAACCCTGACCCTTCTACATTTAAAACGGAAGGCCAAACGCCTAAGCAAGAAAAGAACAGCATCTCATGCTTTCAGCGAAGCTCTTTCCGACGCCATTATATGTGCAAAGTCTTTATTTTAACACCACTCTCCCGAGCTTCATTTCTGAGGATCCTCAAGGCTTCCGGAACTTTATGAAGGAAAGCAAAATGCATGTGCAACAAATATCTCAAAACGGTGCAGTAGCCACTAATCCCAACACTTTAACGAACATTTTCACAGTGCTTTCTCCACCCCCGCTGAACATTCATTTTCAACATTCCCGTCACATTTCCCGAATACCACTGATTTGATTTCACACGAAGGAGTGCTGAACATGCTGCTCAGACTTGAACCTTCACCGGGACCTGATGATATACCAGGCGCATTCCTTCGCCGTTTCGCCGAAACACGGAGCAAATTCCCGGTAGTTATATTTCAAGCTTCCATTAGAACTGCGTCCATACCTGACGATTGGAAGACTGCACGTGTGGTGCCCGTCCTGAAGAAGGCTGACCCACTTTCTTTATCCAATTGCCGCCCCATATCTATATTATGCTCTTCTTGTAAGTTCATGGAGCACATCGCGGCTAAAATAATTTCAAAATTTCTTGAAGAAAATAACATTCTGTCGCAACACCAGCATGGCTTCCGGAAAGGGTTCTCTACGATTACTCAGTCATCCTATTTCACTTTCTAGCTGCCGTCGTGGATAGGGCCGGCCAGGTAACTAATTTTTTTGAGATTTCAGCAAGGCCTTCGACCTAGTTACCCAAAATAAATTGAGAAACTCAACTGATACGACTGCGAGATTTTATTAATGCTTGGGTATCAATGTGTTTAACACAACGCAAACAGTACGTAACTATTAACGGAGATGATTATTGCGCCCTTCCGGTCACATCTGGTGTCCCTCAGGGCAGTGTGCTTGGGCCACTGCTGTTTTTGATATATTGCAACGACATTGTAGATGTGATTGATGAACCTGTATAGATTCGCGTGTATGCTGTTGACTGTATTATTTTCAATGAGATCCGGTCAGCTGACGATCAGGCAATACTAAACACGACCCTTAACAGGTAATATCCACGCATCGTGTAGTCGATGGGGCATGAAACTTAACTTTGAGAAGACTGTCCTACTACGTGTTACAAGAAAACTTAATCCATTTATATTCTCTTCTTTTCTGGGTTCCGGAGAAATTACTCAAGCAAACGAATATAAATATCTCGGTGTTACATTAAGAAACAACCTAAGCTGGAACACTCACATTTCTAACACATGCTCGTCTGCCTTACGAAAAATTACTTGTTGTGCCATAAACCAAAAGATACACCACTTCAGGTTAAGAGACTAGCATACGAAACCTTTATAAGGACTAAATTGCAATATGCGTGCATTGTCCGCCGCGGTGGCTCAGTGGTTAGGGCGCTCGACTACTGATCCGGAATTCCCGGGTTCGAACCCGACCGCGGCGGCTGCGTTTTTATGGAGGAAAAACGCTAAGGCGCCCGTGTGCTGTGCGATGTCAGTGCACGTTAAAGATCCCCAGGTGGTCGAAATTATTCCGGAGCCCTCCACTACGGCACCTCTTTTTCCTTTCTTCTTTCACTCCCTCCTTTATCCCTTCCCTTACGGCGCGGTTCAGGTGTCCAACGATATATGAGACAGATACTGCGCCATTTCCTTTCCCCGAAAACCAATTATTATTATGGGATCCGTATACTGTCACTAACACAAAAGCACTTGAGCGGATCCAAAGGAAAGCTGTGCGATTCATGTTTTCGCAATACAGTCGAACTGCTTCAGTCTCTGCATTAATGCAGTCGAATTTAATGCCAACCCTTCAGTCCCGGCGCAAGTTTCTTCGTTTGAAATTCTTATTTGGGTTATTTAACCACTAACTTAGAATAAATTCTTCACCGTATCTTATACTACAGAACACACTCCTGCCCCTTTCTCTGGCCACGTGCTTTGCAAAGACTAACTGATCTCAGCACTCTTTCTTTCCGCAAACCATCAGTGATTGGAACAGCTTACCAGCTTCGTGTGTACGGTCTCTTGGCCTGATAAGTGACCATTATTAGCTGTTTTTTTTAGCTTGTTTTTTGTAGGGATAGCTACATTACGGTGGCATTTCGAGCCTTCAACGTGGCGGCGCCGCCACGCTGTCCCGTGGTTGGTCACGTGGTGCGGCGCGGCGCCGTGGCTGATCACGTGGTTCGTCACGTGACCAAGTTCCACTCTGCCAGCTGTAGCTATATCGCGTCCCTCCAGGTTTAACCAGAGCTAAACCACCGCCAATTTTTTTTTCCTTTCCATGTCATTTCCCGCAGCTCGTGTTTGCATTCTGGTATTATTGCTCAATTTGTGATCTCTTTCTGTAATACACTCCTGCTTGGGCCTCACGGGATGCAGCATGTCATGAAAAATTTATATATATATATATATATATATATATATATATATATATATATATATATATATATATATTAGCAGACAAGGTAAAGGAAATGAGGGGCTCGTTTGACAAACTTATGAAGGGAGCCAGCAGTCACCGAAACCAAGGTGCATAGGGGAATATTTAATTTTAAAATTTTTAACATTCCCTTATGCAGCTTGGACTCGGTGACTGTTGGCTCCCTTCATAACTCTCTCTCTCTCTCTCTCTCTCTCTCTCTCTAACACACACACACACACACACCGCAGCGCATAAAGCCTGGACTCCATGTACGCGAAAACTCACGCGAAGGCGACAGCGACGAGCGACGCCGTCGCGCGAAGCAAAATGCAAGTGTCGTTTGCCGTGTCGCTCGGATCTGCACCCACAGAAAATTTCGCTCGTCGCCCGGAAGTCCCCCACGCGACTGACCAATCAGAGCCCCACAAAGCCGCTTCCGGTTTGTCTACGGTTGGTCACGGGTACATCTCACGAAACCCTACCAGCGCGTCGTCTTGGTCGTCGCCACCGTCGAGAAAATATTTGGTTTTGTAGCTTACAGGCAGACCAGCATGATTTAAATAATTAAAACAATCTAACAGCATTAGGCTAACATCATTTGGAGCGGGCTACGCGAGCGGGCGTACTGCAGGGAGAGATGCGTGTCGAGCCGCGGGTACCGGCGCTCGATACACCGTGCCGCTGCGCTCCAACTGTGCAGAAACACTCGCGGCGCGCATTCTCACTTGTATATTACAGTTTGCTCACGTACAATCAGATTGCGGTGACAGTTTATGGGAGTGTTTTTACTAAGCCGGAGGGAGCACATCTCCCCCGTGAATCCGTGATGTGAGACTTCGTCTCCGCAAGCACGCCGTTGGTTATCTCCACTGCCGCTACACCGCTGCCGCGGAGGAAATATTCCTTTGACCCCGACTATGAGGCACTCACAAAATTTTAAGAGAGAGAACAGGTTAAGGGCGTGTTTCTAAGCTTGAGTGCGCAAAGCACGGAGTCCGCTGCGCACGTCGCGGGTGCGCGTCGCCTGCCGCCTTCGCTTGCATGGAGGTTGCCCACAAGCGACGGAGCGAGCGTCGCCGTGCCGCCTTGTCGCGTCGCTCGCTCTTTCGCGTACGTGGAGTCCAGGCTTGAAGGTGTTTTTGTTCGACTTTCCTGCTTGCGTGACGCTTTCCTCTGGTGCGAACGTGAAGTGCACCGTACCAGACAGCGCTCAGACACTGCAGCGCGGTGGCAAGGTGATACCAGCTGTGGGCGGAGCCTGGGTGAAGCGGGCCACCCGTGCTTGCCAGGCATGGGCAGTACCTTCGACACTACCTTTCCATATATTCTGTGCATCGGTATTAGGTATCGCTTGCAACCACGTTTTTATGGGCAAAACGCAGCTGTGCAAAAAAAAAGGAAAGGTTTGGGCTGCAGCAGAAATCTTTTTCTAACTCTTTTTAGAACATCTTGCCCTGGACCTGCACCCTACATGTTCCTATGCAATGGTGAAAGAAAGACCCAAGCGAAAAAAAAAAAACGTTGGGTCCAATTGGTTGCAAATGGAACGTCCCGACCAAAGCATTCAATTCGTCGAAAATTGAAAATTGGTTTTTGAGGAGAGGTAATGCCGCGGTAATTGTCTCACATATCTCCGTGGTCACCCGAACCGCGCCGGAAGAGAACGGGGGAATGGTGGGAGTGAAAGAAGAAAGAGGTGCCGTAGTGGAAGGCTAATGATGATAATTGGTTTTTTGAGTAAAGGAAGTGGCGCAGTATCTGTCTCACATATCGGCAGACACCTGAACAGCACAGTATAAGGGAACGGATAAAGGAAGGGGTGAAAGAAGAAAGGAAGAGGTGCCGCAGTGGAGGGCTCCGGAATAAGTTCGACCACCTGGGGATCTTTAACGTGCACTGACATCGCACAGCACACGGGCGCCTTAGCGTTTTGCCGCCATAAAAAATTAATGCGGATTAGCTCAGCTAATCCAGGATATACAAACCGAAAGATGTGGGCGTTCACTGTGTTCATTGGCGTTGGCGCTGACAATGTTCTAGATGGCGGTGGCTTTGAGCAAAGGAAGAGCGCATCACTGGCTCCCTGGATATGTGGACGCCTCATTCGTGCTTTGATACATGTGGCGGTGGTGAGAGAGATGTGGCCTGAATTCATTAGCGCTGACAGCGTTGTGGCTTACGTGCGGCACTGCAGCTGTAACTAGGCGGCAGCGTTCATTTGGTGATCAATCTCTCGCGATCAACCATTAACTGCATGCCACCTCCCAGGGTGGCAGGGAGGGCGCGCTGCCTGTCCAGTGTGCGGAACGCAATGAAAGCAGGCTTTTGCAGTTGGACATCAACGCCACGTACATGAAAGCGAGATTGACGTCTCCACTGACCCACGGCTCCGGTTATGTGCCTTTCCTTTCGTGAAAATGAACGGCCTTTGAAACGTGCACTGACATCGCACAGCACACGGGCGCCTTTGCATTTCGCCTCCATCGAAACGCGGCCGCCGCGGCCGGGTTCGAACCGGGGAACTCCGGCTCTGTAGCCGAGTGCCCTAACCACTAAGCAATCGCGGCGGGTATTTCAATTGGTTCCCAATACACAGCTGGAACCGAATGGCCATTCCAAATGGTTCAGTTTGGAATGTCCCAAAAAATACAGCTGGAACCAATTGGACCCTATGATCTAACCTTTAGCCTTGGGAGTGACTCAGAGATCTATGCAAGTTTTTTTTTTCTTTCGAGTCACTCTACTGAGACAATCAGAAGAATAGCGTGTGCGCAGAAAATGGCAGGACTGCACAACTTGCTTTAAAACAGCTCCTTGAAAACAGTGTGATGTGATGACAAATTCAGGCAAAACTCTGCCCAGACTCAACTGAACATCGGCACGTAAAAGTAGGTCTGTAGCGATCCCTAAAGAGAATAAAGCAGTTGACTAACTGTCAGACATACAAATAGAATAAATGGAGACCTCCTCAGTGAACCCACCCAAGAAAGGCTGGTTCGGCTTGTCCACTCCCAAGGGACCCCACAAAGAAACTGCAACACTATGGAGGTTTTGAACATTCAGACAGGAACAATGTGGAACCTGCATTAGGCACCGCAGTTTGCCGACTACGATTGCAAACTGTGGCACGTCCAAACAGTGACAGGTTCAATCTATTAAATCCTGTTTTTTTTTTAAATTTAATTCTGCAGCCTTTCTTCGCCAATATGGCTCACTGTCAACATAGTGTTCAAGGACACTTAATTACTTGGGTGGAGTTGTGGTCCACAATGTGTTGGCGAAAACAATAGGGGCCCGAGGCCATCCACCATTCCGCGGGTTCAAATACCGCCGCCGCGGGTTCAAATACCGCTGCATGGCACTTTTATGTTTCTTTCGTGTCTCATGGTCTCATGACGTCAAACACCTTGTCGACCACTCAGGGAATTTCGTAACAGACGCATGACGCCACCGGGTTTTTCTGCTGTTAAAGACTCCAGTGCTATCGTATTAATTGCAGTTTGGCTTTCCCAAGCACAGGGAGACTGCACACGTTAGCACAAGGAAAACGCGTAGGCACCCGGTAAACACTCCAGTAAAGAACGAAAAGCATCAGAAAAAGTTTTAAGTTCATTCGTAAAGGTAGTGAAGTGGTCGCATACCGGTTGCACTGAAGAACACTCTCAAAAAAAAAAATACTTTTCTAGGCTGCTTACGTAAGTGATCGCTTCAACGTCACCACGGCTTCGGTCCAATGTTAAAGTTCTAAACAAACCAGCGGCGCGACAGTGCAACTGAACGAAATCCGTGCGGCCGGATTGGCGGTGGTAGTGGTTTTTTATTAAAATAGCAAAAAGGAAGGAAAAGACATTTGCTCGCCCCGGCATCTGCCATCGATACTGAAGCACCTGGGCTGGGGCAGCGGAAATAAAGGATAGCAGGCAGAATGGAGAAATGAAATGAAAGAGGTGAGGGGACAGGAAGAGAGGTAAGAACTGATGTGTGGTTAAGATGTTGATTGAGTACACAATTGTTTGCGAATCTTAAATGCTGGAGACACTGGAGGGCGTCTGGGAGGCATCCGTCCGATTCGACGCCTTTCCGCAATTACTCTCCAGCGTCCTAGACAAGGGGAACCACATACGCGTTGGCAGGAAGTAGCGTAGTCGTTATAGCACGCTCTGCTGCGGAACGGAAGGATGGTGGTTCGATCCAATCGTGCACAAAGATTTTTTTTTCTTATCGAGTTGGAGCGTAACGGACGGACGGTATGATGTCACTCGTTGTCGTGACTTCTGGTTGGCGATGTCACGTACCGACAGGATGTCGACCGGGAGTATGAGCCATTAAAGGCTTTCGCCTGGAAAGAGGAAATTGAAAAAAAAATGGCTGTGGTTTAGCTCTGGTTAAACCTGGAGCGACGCGATAGGATAGGATACGAAAACTAACGTCCTACAGAAAGAGGGTAGCCAGAGGGCTACCCGCCTAGACGACGCGGCCGAAAGGTCTTGACTCCCGGCGGCGGCTTCGGCCAGTCGGACGAGTTGTAGCTGAGTCGCTGGGTCGGAGCTCAGTAGTAAGGTCTCCCATTGGCCTTTCGCCTCTATACCTCGCCACTCCCGGGGGACGAAGTCTAGCTCGTTGCAAACGGCAGTGCTGTGTAATTTCTCTGTATGCCACCATGCGATCCCTGTCTGTGAGGACCACCTCGCTCGGGACCGGCCGAAAGGAAAAGCCCCGGGTGAACTCGTGGGCCGTCTGAGCACCTGGCAGGGATGCATGAGCTGATGTCCAGACTAGTGGAATTTTCCGGTCTATTAAATGACGGGTTAGAATTGTATTCGTTAAAGGGGAGATCCAGCCCTTCTGAAATTTAGTATGGCAAATTTGGTGCCACTAATGACGTTATACCTCGCTTTTGTGCCTACACAAGCCGGTGCTATGGCAGCTTCCTCTGCAGTCTCTGGGTTACCCGACAGTGTGGAGGCACCTATTTTGAGGAGTTGTTTACTACTGACGACAGCGAGGGTCATCGTGTTCTCGCAGCGGCATCCACGTAGACCACGTCCTCGTCTCTCTAGGAGCGGAAGCGTTTCTCGAGCGATTCTGCCCGTTTGGCCCGGCGCACTGAGTTATGAATAGGGCGCATATTCCTGGGCAGTGGGGGTACAATTATAGTGTCCCATCGACCCTGCGCATTGCTTTCGAAGAATACTGTGCATATGTTACCAGTGTATCAACGCATATGTCACTTGCCTTCTGTTAAGTGCTGGCTGGGGACGTCGAACTGAACCCCGGACCCACAGTGGATAGTAACCCTCAACCGTCACTCGAATCAATTGCTCTGGCCATATCCCGCATTGAACTTTCTCAAAATACTATGTTAAGTGAACTAGCGCTGATTCGCGCCGCTCAGTCGAAAGTTGAGGATTCGATTTCCAGCCTTTCTTCCCGAGTTGATGCCCTAGAAAAAGTCGCCGAAACAAATCAGGCGGCTCACGCTCTGTAGCCGATTCAGATGTGGCCAAACTTTCCTCAGATATTAGGCTACTTTCGGACAAATGTGACGACGCCGAGAATCGTCTCCACCAGACAAATTTGCTGTTCTTCGGAATAGAAGATGAACAAGAGGAAACGTGATCACAATCTGAATCGCGCATCATTTCATTCTGCTCCCAGAAACTTGATATCGCAATTGATAGGCAAGATATTGAGCGCGCTCACAGACTTGGTCATTTCCAGTAGGGAAAGAACCGCCCCATCATAGTCAATTTCACGAGGTTTAAAGACAAAGCGCGAATCCTTTCCACCAGCTGGGTGCTTAAACACACGTCGTTCAGAGTCCGAGAAGACGTGTACGCTTGGCAAGGAAAAAAAATTTCTTCATATGGTCTGCAGAGTTCTAACTCAATCAAAATCCGCTTTGATAAGCCTATTATGAACAAAAAACAGTTTGTGTATGATGCTGGAACCGACTCCGTAACCGAACAAAGTTCATAGCACTCACTGCAGTCGCAGAAGCTGTTGATTCGCCAACCTTTGCAAACCTCTGAGCGTGCCACCCCTGCCCCAAGAGACAAATCAGTACCAGTTTTACTAACCAATATCCGAAGCTACTTCTCAAAGAAAGACGCCGTTGAAGCTATTTTTGATGACAACAGCACCGATATCGCGATCTTTACCGAAACCTGGCTCGCCCCTGATATACAGAATGAAGAGCTATTGCAAGATAAGCAATCTCGATTTTTTCCGGCGTGATAGACCTGGGCGCAGGGGAGGCGGCGTGATGGTCCTCGTTAAGCGTACCTTGGTTTCTTCTGCTGTTGAAATCACTAGCAATAGCGAAATCCTTTGTGTGAACGTTTCACTTGGTCATCGCACTAATATTATCATTGCCTGCTACCGAGCTCCTGATTCTGATCACTCCTTCATTGAAGACTTAGGTACCATTCTTTTTCACATGAAAAACCAGTTTCCCTCCGGGAACCTTATAGTTTGCGGTGATTTTAACTTTCCAGACATCGATTGGGAGAACCTAAGTGCAGACTCACGCCATTCCAGTGATTTTTTGGATCTTATTCTCTCGTTTAACCACTCTCAAACAGTCAGTTTTCCAACTCGTGGCAGTAACACCCTAGATCTTGCTCTTGTCTCAAATCCAGATTTAATCCAGTCATTGTCATCCTGCGATGGTCTTACCCATCATAACACAGTGCTGTTCAACCTATCGATTTCAATCCCTCCCCGACAACGTTCAGTAAAATACATTCGTGATTACAGCAAAGCCGATTTTTCCAAAATCAATGATGAACTGGCTGAATTTCTTCCCCACTTTGCAGAGTCCGCTCCTAATAGGTCTGCTGATGATAACTGGCGTTCGTATAAAGAAACAATTATCTCTCTAGTTGACTCATATGTGCCCCTTGTCTGCAATCGTGGTGACGCCGGCAAACCATGGTTTACAAATTCCTTAAGAAAATTATGTAACAAGAAAAAACGGTTATTCAGGGCAGCAAAGAGCTCGAACTCAGCTCTTAGATGGGAGAAGTACTTAAGCTGTCTGCATAATTACACCAGGTTGCTCAGGAGCACCAAACAAATTTTACAAGGACCTACTTAACATCCTCCGAAATACCCCAAAAATGTTCTGGTCTTTGTTAACTCCCAACCATAGCGGGTCACATAATATCACTTTATTAGATCCCGACGGCTCTCACGTTCTAAAGGAGCTCCGTTCAGACGTAATGAACGAGTACTTCTCGTCGATTTTCACACAGGAACCGGTTACAAATATTCCTTTAGCGCCCAGCTTAAATGTTCCACAAATGGCGCCAATTGATATCTCTGTCGATGGAATAAGTAAATTAATAGATAACTTAAAGGTATCAAGTGCCCCTGGGCCCGACAACATATCTGCCAAAATTCTTAAAGGTACCAAACTAATGCCCAGCCATATCCTACAAATAAATCCCGTCCGAGTGGAAGTTAAGCAGAGTTGTACCCACCTTTAAGGCAGGAAACCGCTCCGATCCGTCCAATTATCGGCCTGTCTCGCTAACGTGCATTGCATGCAAGCTCACTGAACATATAATTTACTCTCACATTGCAACGCACCTAGATAATAATTCCTTTTCCTTCTCTAAACAACACGGATTCCGTTCTGGTTATTCATGTGAAACTCAGCTTTTCGAATTCACGACTGACCTCCACTCAAACCTAGACTCATCCCTTCAAACACACGTAATTTACCTCGATTTTTCTAAGGCTTTTGACCGCGTTCCCCACCAGCGCCTCATGACTAAACTTTCCTGCCTGTCTCTGGACCCACTATTATTATCATGGATTCACTGCTTTTTAACTAATCGTTCGCAATACACCGTCATTGACAGTCATCCTTCCGCCGCTACAAATGTTACCTCTGGAGTCCCTCAGGGATCAGTTCTTGGCCCGCTTCTGTTTTTAATCTTTATTAATGACCTTTCCGCTGGAATTTCGTCATCCATTCG
Source organism: Amblyomma americanum (assembly GCF_052857255.1). Classification (NCBI taxonomy): domain Eukaryota; kingdom Metazoa; phylum Arthropoda; class Arachnida; order Ixodida; family Ixodidae; genus Amblyomma; species Amblyomma americanum. Next base: position 37,615,702 of record NC_135497.1, read on the forward strand.
CCTGTTCGCAGATGACTGTGTTCTCTACCATCGTATTCGTTCTAACAGTGATCAGTCTGTGCTGCAGGATGACTTAAACTTAATCCAAAACTGGTGCTCTACCTGGCTCATGAAGTTGAATCTGACTAAATGTAAGTTTATGCACGTGTCCCGGAAACGATCTAACTTGCTCTACTCATATTCGCTAAACTCGACCGTGCTATCGCAAGTTGAATCTTAGAGGTATCTTGGCATCGAAATAACAAGTAATCTGAACTGGTCAAAGCACATCAAGTCACTTGCTGCACGTGTTTCCAAATCACTAGGCTTCATTAGACGATCTCTCACATTTTCTCCGCCCACGGTTCGACTAATCGCATATGAAACATTTATCCGTACCAAACTTGAATATGCACCGACTATTTGGAACCCCCACCAAGAATACCTAATCCAGGCGTTAGAAGCAGTCCAAAACCGAGCTGCTCGTTTCATAACATCCAAATATGATTCTCGGCTGAGCGTTACTAACATCAAATCTTCCACTGGTCTAACCCCCCTGTCATCACGACGTAAGATAGCAAGACTTTGCCTTTTTCACAAACTCTATTATGATTTCCCGCAATTACGTGAGAGCCTTATTCTGTCCCCCCTTGAGATCCTCCCGACGTTTGTTTAATTGCAACAGTGTTCAGCGTGTTCATGGCACCACTAAAGCTTTCAATAATTCATTTCTGCCAACTGTTATATCCGAGTGGAATGTACTCCCTGACGATATTGTCAATCAAACCAACTCAGTAAAATTTAAACACTTATTGACTGCTTATTTCTCTCCTCAATTCCTGTAGAATGTCATTTATATACCTATTTATTGCCTTGGTAATTTAAATGCGTTTACTGTGTTTATTTGTGCTTGCCATTTGCCCCCCCCCCCCCCCCCCTATGTAATGCCCCATTGGGGCCTTTAAGGGAAAATAAATTATGATGATAATGATGATGATGAATTTCTCCGAGCATGTCAACTTTGGCGGTTGTTCTGTTATCTCGACTAAGATGGAGTTTGTTTAGAATGGCCCTGCCGGTTGTGGTCCCGGCTAAGCGTTCGAATTGGGACGTTCTTACTGCTTCCGTAATTTCTTCCATGGTATTGTGCCTAGCTCTATAGGAGGCGGTTGTTGATGTACGGATGGGCAATCCTAGAGCTTGCTTCGTGCACCGCCTGATAATTCCATCTATTTTTCCTTTTCTGAAATTTTAAGATCGAGGAAGGGGGCAGCATACGAGATACGGCTAACTACGAAGGCCTGTACCAACCGCAGGAGATTCTGCTCTTTCATGCCCTGTCTCCTGTCGGCAATCCGATGTATGAGGCGCATCGTTTGTTGTGCGCCGTTCTCCATCTTAGTTATTGCATCACCGTTATATGCCTAAAATTCTGATTTTTTCAACATGAGGGATCTCCGTCCCTTGCGCTTGTAATTTGACGTTAGGGATGGTTCTGTTTTGTCTTTCATGCAGCGGTCGATAAAAAAGAAGCTCAGACTTCTGCGGCGAGCATTGCAAGCACCTCCGGATTTCGACCAAAGTTATGACCTTCTGTAGCGTACGTTCGATGTGCGCGTCGTTTCAACGGGTCATCTACATGGTGATGTCGTCCGCGTGCATGCTTGTCACCTCCAGCCTCATCGGTAGCCGTATCATGGCCACGTTGAAGAGAATAGGGGAAAGTGCCGAACCCTGCGGTGCGCCTATGCTGCCCAAGTATGTGTCTTGAGACAGACTTTCACCAAAGTGGATGCGCGCTATCCTGCCCGAAAGGAAATCGGCAATGTAGTTGTATGTGCGTTCCCCGACGTTTAGAATAATAATAATAATTGGTTTTTGGGGAAAGGAAATGGCGCAGTAATTGTCTCATATATCGTTGGACACCTGAACCGCGCCGTAAGGGAAGGGATAAAGGAGGGAGTGAAAGAAGAAAGGAAATAAGAGGTGCCGTAGTGGAGGGCTCCGGAATAATTTCGACCACCTGGGGATCTTTAACGTGCACTGACATCGCACAGCACACGGGCGCCTTAGCGTTTTGCCTCCATAAAAACGCAGCCGCCGCGGTCGGGTTCGAACCCGGGAACTCCGGATCAGTAGCCGAGCGCCCTTAACCACTGAGCCACCGCGGCGGGTCCGACGTTTAGAAGAGCCAGGTTTTCGCGATAGCTACATCTGGCTGAGTGGAACTCGCTCAGTCGAATTGCAGAGTCAGTCTTTCGCCGCTCCATTTCTCTGGGCGTTCCTTCTTCATCCTCGCCCGTGTGCTGTGCGATGTCAGTGCACGTTAAAGATCCCCAGGTGGTCGAAATTATTCCGGAGCCCTCCACTACGGCACCTCTTCTTCCTTTCTTCTTTCACTCCCTCCTTTATCCCTTCCCTTACGGCGCAGTTCAGGTGTCCAACGATATATGAGACAGATACTGCGCCATTTCCTTTCCCCCCAAAACCAATTATATCATCTTCGTCCCACTTGACACAGCGCATGCGCACAGCTGTTGCAGCTCGGTTTCGCCGGCGAGCCGCGCCGCCGGCAGCAGCAGCTGCTCCGCACCACGTGACCACGGCGACGCCACGGAGCTCAAGGGGTGCCACGCTGAAGGCTCGAAGGCTGGCGTACTGTAGCTATCGCCACAATAGGATTTTGAGGAAAGACGCGCCGCAGCGGGGGAACACCTGTGGCTCGGTGCAACTAGTAGCGCATGCGCAGAACTGACTAGCGACGCTTCCACGGAATGCGCCGCTGACTAGCTTACTGTAGCTTTCGCCGCAAAAATAAAATTGCTGCGGCTCGCATTTAGGGCGAGTAAATTTATATACTTATCTATATTTGAAACTGCGACACGATACATGAGCACTCACACTAGGCAATTGAAGGCTAAGGGACGGTTTCTGGCACTGAAAATGAAACCTACAGCGTATGTTCAGCCCATCTGATTTTTCATTGTACAGAATATGTAGTGCCATCGAAATCGAGCTTGATACGTATAATATGAAACCTTCGAAGCCACGACTGCTTGGTAGTGTAATAGAAATCGAGCTTGTTGCTGCAGCTGCTCCTTCATGCCGTGCTAGAGAACATGGACATGTGCGCTCGTTATGAGCGTAACTTCTGTTTAACTACGTAATCTATTTAAGTCGGGTACGTTAGCGCACTGGCACAACTGAATCACAACTCAACAACACATTAGTCTGCTAACTTAGCTGTTAGGCGGAGCAGCTTGAAAGCAATCAAACACAAATACGGGCTATGGATTTTTGAAGCCGTTTTCTTTGTTTTGTCCTCGCCCGATTTACATCCAAGCGTGACACCACGGCTTCCGCACGTGCTATGTTCTCACGCGCATCACGAGCCAACAGCACACGTCAGGTAGCCTTCGCTACGCACCACCACTGTACAGCATGTTTTTGATGCGCTACGCTCTTTGAAACCCGGCCGAATTGGATTTCCCGCCGTGGTGACTCAGTGTTAAGAGTGCTCGGCTACTGAGCTGGCGTACCCGGGTTCGAACCCGACCGCTGCGGCAGCGTTTCGATGGAGGCGAAACGCTAAGGCGCCCGTGTGCTGCGCGAAGTCAGTGCTGGTTAAAGATCCCCAGGTGGTCGAAGTTATTCCGGAGCCCTCCACTACGGCACCTATTTCTTCATCTCCTAATTCACTCCCTCCTCCATCCCTTTCCCCAAGACGTGGGCGGTTCGGGTGTCCACCGAGATATGTGAGAGTCACTCGACCATTTCCTTTCCTCCGTTTCGATGGAGGCGAAACGCTAAGGCGCCCGTGTGCTGCGCGAAGTCAGTGCTGGTCAAAGATCCCCAGGTGGTCGAAGTTATTCCGGAGCCCTCCACTACGGCACCTCTTTCTTCCCCTCCTAAATCACTCCCTCCTCCATCCGTTTCCCCAAGACGTGGGCGGTTCGGGTGTCCACCGAGATATGTGAGAGTCACTCGACCATTTCCTTTCCTCCGTTTCGATGGAGGCGAAACGCTAAGGCGCCCGTGTGCTGTGCGAAGTCAGTGCTGGTCAAAGATCCCCAGGTGGTCGAAGTTATTCCGGAGCCCTCCATTACGGCACCTCTTTCTTCCTCTCCTAATTCACTCCCTCCTCCATCCCTTGCCCCAAGACGTGGGCGGTTCGGGTGTCCACTGAGATATTTGAGAGTCACTCCACCATTTCCTTTACTCAAAACCATTTTTACATTTTTTTCGGAATTGGATGTGAGGAAAGTAAGCCGCAGCAACTCTCTCACTTCTCGGTTGACACCCGAATCGCTCTCTAAGGGAAGGAATGAAGGAGGTAGTGAAAGGTAGGGAATGAAAGAGGCGCCGTATATACAGGGCTCAGATAAATTTCGACAACCTCCTGCGCTGACCCGCCGCGGTGGCTCAGTGGTTAGGGCACTCGGCTACTGATCCGGAGTTCCCGGGTTCGAACCCGACAGCGGCGGCTGCGCTTCGATGGAGGCGAAACGCAAAGGCGCCCGTGTGCTGTGCGATGTCAGTGCACGTTAAAGATACGCGGGTGGTAGACGCTATTCCGGAGCCCTCCACTACGGCAACTCTTTCTTCTTTCTCTCCCTCCTTTATCCTTTCCCTTACGGCGCGATTCAGGTGTCCGCCGATATGTGAGACAGGTACTGCGCCATTTCCTTTCCCTAATTTTTTTTTCCCGCGCTGACATCGCACAGCACACGGGCCCTAGCTGCGTGCGACATTCACCGTATGCGATTCGACAGTGAGATCTTTTTTACACGACGGACGCAGTTAGAAGACAGGTTTGTGGCGTGAAATTTGTGCAAGAGTATGCGAATTCAGCACTCATGGATGCTCCGAAAGCTTCATTTCAGGACTGTTACAGGAGCGGGAGTTGAGGTGTTGAATGCTACAGGTGGGGTTAGCCTTGCTTTATCTGCCGGCAATTGCTCCACCGTAGCGTCCCTTCTATATTAACAATGCCCTGAAGCCTCTCGCATCTACACCGCTATGCGGAGCGGGTTCAGCACGGCCACGTTCGAATTCGCTTTTGTCAGGCGCTGTGGTATAGCGGCTCACCATATGGCTGCACAAGCCATATGGTGACCCGCCTCTGCTGACCCAGCCAAGTAGAGACTGAGCCCGCAAGAGGCTCTCTTTTAAGAGCGTGAGCCCTTACTCATCGCCGGATTGGTAGTGGTTTTATTAAAAATAATAGTAAAAAGGAAAGAAAAGATTTTTGCTAGCCCCGGCATCTGCCATCGATACTGAAGCACCTGAGCTGGGGCAGCGGAAATAAAGGACAGCAGGCAGAATGAAGAAATGAAATGAAAGAGGTCACTAAAACCATTTTCAAAGATCCCCCGGTGGTCGAAATTATTCCGCAGCCCTCCACTACGGCACCCCTTCTTCCTTTCTTCTTCTTTCACTCCCTCCTTTATCCCTTTCTTTACGGCGCGGTTCAGGTGTCCAACGATATATGAGACAGATACTGCGCCATTTCCTTTCCCCCAAAACCAATTATATAAAAACAGTGCGCTAATTCGAATACCCTAGAAATGTCAGAAGAATTCCTTAACTTAGCCAATCATATCACCAGCTGGCGATTTGAGCGGTGTATCGAGGATACAGTATCGAGTATCGGAAATAGGATTTTTTGAGGGTGCCGCGCCCGGCCCTGGTGCTTGCCGCTGCGCGTGTGGTGTGCTCTGGGGCGGCAGTTCGCGCCGCACCAGCCAAGTTTTACCGCACATCGGACTCCTGCAGGACGCCGAAGACCGTGGGCCCATTGCTACCAACTGCTGCTTCTTAAATTGCACCACTGCACATAATTACTGTCCCGCAGTTCGTGGCGTCATTGGTCGCATCAACGCTGTTTGTGGAAAAGCACATGCAGCGAACTTGTACGCTACTTTGCGATAATGGCAGGCGAAGAGGCCTGGCGCATGCACAAGGCGCTACAAAAAAAAAAGACTTCCTGCATCGACGGAATCTACGCTTGGTGTCTTCACCATTTCACCTGCTATAGTCGTTCACAACTTAACACTGCAGTGAAGCTGCGCCCACATTCAGGACCGCCACAAAGAATTCCTCCATGAAAAATCTTTTCCTTCATTTTTAGCATTATTTTATCAATAAACCACTGCTACATCAAAAATCTAGTGCGTTCATAAAGTTTTTATTGCTAGGTAAAAAAGAAGCTATCTATACGACGAAACTATAAGCTCAAGAATGTTGATGCATCTGGCTTGTTTGATGCAGTCAAACATTAAGAAGCTGGCATTGAAGAAGCGTAGCTTGATGGGCCAGATGGTCCATGCTTACGGAAAAAAAACAGCAGAAAAGGACGCGTGAATTGCACCCGGTCAAAGTTGTCACAACAGAGCCAGGCGCACATGAGCGTAAGCAACGACGCCTACAAAGCATAACAAAAACCAACAACAAAAAGGCATCTGATGGTGCAGGCCTCGCACGAGACGACCTATGTCCCTTTCACGAAATCGAATCAACTTGGAGTAAACCGGACCGAGCTGTGGCTGACGCATTCGGTGCTTAACTTCGCGTGTGGACGCTGTCTGCTCTGCTCCCACGAAACAGTCGTCACTGTCAAGGGACGGTTTCTGGCACTGAAGATGATACCTACAGCGCCTGTTCAGCCCATCTGATTTTTCATTGCACAAAATATGTAGTGCCATCGAAATCGAGCTTGATACGTATAATATGAAACCTTCGAAGCCACGACTGCTTGGTAGTGTAATAGAAATCGAGCTTGTTGCTGCAGCTGCTCCTTTATGCCGTGCTAGAGAACATGGACATGTGCGCTCGTTATGAGCGTAACTTCTGTTTAACTACGTAATCTATTTAAGTCGGGTACGTTAGCGCACTGGCACAACTGAATCACAACTCAACAACACATTAGTCTGCTAACTTAGCTGTTAGGCGGAGCAGCTTGAAAGCAATCAAACACAAATACGGGCTATGGATTTTTGAAGCCGTTTTCTTTGTTTTGTCCTCGCCCGATTTACATCCAAGCGTGACACCACGGCTTCCGCACGTGCTATGTTCTCACGCGCATCACGAGCCAACAGCACACGTCAGGTAGCCTTCGCTACGCACCACCACTGTACAGCATGTTTTTGATGCGCTACGCTCTTTGAAACCCGGCCGAATTGGATTTCCCGCCGTGGTGACTCAGTGTTAAGAGTGCTCGGCTACTGAGCTGGCGTACCCGGGTTCGAACCCGACCGCTGCGGCAGCGTTTCGATGGAGGCGAAACGCTAAGGCGCCCGTGTGCTGCGCGAAGTCAGTGCTGGTTAAAGATCCCCAGGTGGTCGAAGTTATTCCGGAGCCCTCCACTACGGCACCTCTTTCTTCCCCTCCTAAATCACTCCCTCCTCCATCCCTTTCCCCAAGACGTGGGCGGTTCGGGTGTCCACCGAGATATGTGAGAGTCACTCGACCATTTCCTTTCCTCCGTTTCGATGGAGGCGAAACGCTAAGGCGCCCGTGTGCTGCGCGAAGTCAGTGCTGGTCAAAGATCCCCAGGTGGTCGAAGTTATTCCGGAGCCCTCCACTACGGCCTCTTTCTTCCCCTCCTAAATCACTCCCTCCTCCATCCATTTCCCCAAGACGTGGGCGGTTCGGGTGTCCACCGAGATATGTGAGAGTCACTCGACCATTTCCTTTCCTCCGTTTCGATGGAGGCGAAACGCTAAGGCGCCCGTGTGCTGTGCGAAGTCAGTGCTGGTCAAAGATCCCCAGGTGGTCGAAGTTATTCCGGAGCCCTCCATTACGGCACCTCTTTCTTCATCTCCTAATTCACTCCCTCCTCCATCCCTTTCCCCAAGACGTGGGCGGTTCGGGTGTCCACCGAGATATGTGAGAGTCACTCGACCATTTCCTTTCCTCCGTTTCGATGGAGGCGAAACGCTAAGGCGCCCGTGTGCTGCGCGAAGTCAGTGCTGGTCAAAGATCCCCAGGTGGTCGAAGTTATTCCGGAGCCCTCCACTACGGCACCTCTTTCTTCCCCTCCTAAATCACTCCCTCCTCCATCCATTTCCCCAAGACGTGGGCGGTTCGGGTGTCCACCGAGATATGTGAGAGTCACTCGACCATTTCCTTTCCTCCGTTTCGATGGAGGCGAAACGCTAAGGCGCCCGTGTGCTGTGCGAAGTCAGTGCTGGTCAAAGATCCCCAGGTGGTCGAAGTTATTCCGGAGCCCTCCATTACGGCACCTCTTTCTTCCTCTCCTAATTCACTCCCTCCTCCATCCCTTGCCCCAAGACGTGGGCGGTTCGGGTGTCCACTGAGATATTTGAGAGTCACTCCACCATTTCCTTTACTCAAAACCATTTTTACATTTTTTTCGGAATTGGATGTGAGGAAAGTAAGCCGCAGCAACTCTCTCACTTCTCGGTTGACACCCGAATCGCTCTCTAAGGGAAGGAATGGAGGAGGTAGTGAAAGGTAGGGAATGAAAGAGGCGCCGTATATACAGGGCTCAGATAAATTTCGACAACCTCCTGCGCTGACCCGCCGCGGTGGCTCAGTGGTTAGGGCACTCGGCTACTGATCCGGAGTTCCCGGGTTCGAACCCGACAGCGGCGGCTGCGCTTCGATGGAGGCGAAACGCAAAGGCGCCCGTGTGCTGTGCGATGTCAGTGCACGTTAAAGATACGCGGGTGGTAGACGCTATTCCGGAGCCCTCCACTACGGCAACTCTTTCTTCTTTCTCTCCCTCCTTTATCCTTTCCCTTACGGCGCGATTCAGGTGTCCGCCGATATGTGAGACAGGTACTGCGCCATTTCCTTTCCCTAATTTTTTTTTCCCGCGCTGACATCGCACAGCACACGGGCCCTAGCTGCGTGCGACATTCACCGTATGCGATTCGACAGTGAGATCTTTTTTACACGACGGACGCAGTTAGAAGACAGGTTTGTGGCGTGAAATTTGTGCAAGAGTATGCGAATTCAGCACTCATGGATGCTCCGAAAGCTTCATTTCAGGACTGTTACAGGAGCGGGAGTTGAGGTGTTGAATGCTACAGGTGGGGTTAGCCTTGCTTTATCTGCCGGCAATTGCTCCACCGTAGCGTCCCTTCTATATTAACAATGCCCTGAAGCCTCTCGCATCTACACCGCTATGCGGAGCGGGTTCAGCACGGCCACGTTCGAATTCGCTTTTGTCAGGCGCTGTGGTATAGCGGCTCACCATATGGCTGCACAAGCCATATGGTGACCCGCCTCTGCTGACCCAGCCAAGTAGAGACTGAGCCCGCAAGAGGCTCTCTTTTAAGAGCGTGAGCCCTTACTCATCGCCGGATTGGTAGTGGTTTTATTAAAAATAATAGTAAAAAGGAAAGAAAAGATTTTTGCTAGCCCCGGCATCTGCCATCGATACTGAAGCACCTGAGCTGGGGCAGCGGAAATAAAGGACAGCAGGCAGAATGAAGAAATGAAATGAAAGAGGTCACTAAAACCATTTTCAAAGATCCCCCGGTGGTCGAAATTATTCCGCAGCCCTCCACTACGGCACCCCTTCTTCCTTTCTTCTTCTTTCACTCCCTCCTTTATCCCTTTCTTTACGGCGCGGTTCAGGTGTCCAACGATATATGAGACAGATACTGCGCCATTTCCTTTCCCCCAAAACCAATTATATAAAAACAGTGCGCTAATTCGAATACCCTAGAAATGTCAGAAGAATTCCTTAACTTAGCCAATCATATCACCAGCTGGCGATTTGAGCGGTGTATCGAGGATACAGTATCGAGTATCGGAAATAGGATTTTTTGAGGGTGCCGCGCCCGGCCCTGGTGCTTGCCGCTGCGCGTGTGGTGTGCTCTGGGGCGGCAGTTCGCGCCGCACCAGCCAAGTTTTACCGCACATCGGACTCCTGCAGGACGCCGAAGACCGTGGGCCCATTGCTACCAACTGCTGCTTCTTAAATTGCACCACTGCACATAATTACTGTCCCGCAGTTCGTGGCGTCATTGGTCGCATCAACGCTGTTTGTGGAAAAGCACATGCAGCGAACTTGTACGCTACTTTGCGATAATGGCAGGCGAAGAGGCCTGGCGCATGCACAAGGCGCTACAAAAAAAAAAGACTTCCTGCATCGACGGAATCTACGCTTGGTGTCTTCACCATTTCACCTGCTATAGTCGTTCACAACTTAACACTGCAGTGAAGCTGCGCCCACATTCAGGACCGCCACAAAGAATTCCTCCATGAAAAATCTTTTCCTTCATTTTTAGCATTATTTTATCAATAAACCACTGCTACATCAAAAACCTAGTGCGTTCATAAAGTTTTTATTGCTAGGTAAAAAAGAAGCTATCTATACGACGAAACTATAAGCTCAAGAATGTTGATGCATCTGGCTTGTTTGATGCAGTCAAACATTAAGAAGCTGGCATTGAAGAAGCGTAGCTTGATGGGCCAGATGGTCCATGCTTACGGAAAAAAACAGCAGAAAAGGACGCGTGAATTGCACCCGGTCAAAGTTGTCACAACAGAGCCAGGCGCACATGAGCGTAAGCAACGACGCCTACAAAGCATAACAAAAACCAACAACAAAAAGGCATCTGATGGTGCAGGCCTCGCACGAGACGACCTATGTCCCTTTCACGAAATCGAATCAACTTGGAGTAAACCGGACCGAGCTGTGGCTGACGCATTCGGTGCTTAACTTCGCGTGTGGACGCTGTCTGCTCTGCTCCCACGAAACAGTCGTCACTGTCAAGGGACGGTTTCTGGCACTGAAGATGATACCTACAGCGCCTGTTCAGCCCATCTGATTTTTCATTGCACAAAATATGTAGTGCCATCGAAATCGAGCTTGATACGTATAATATGAAACCTTCGAAGCCACGACTGCTTGGTAGTGTAATAGAAATCGAGCTTGTTGCTGCAGCTGCTCCTTCATGCCGTGCTAGAGAACATGGACATGTGCGCTCGTTATGAGCGTAACTTCTGTTTAACTACGTAATCTATTTAAGTCGGGTACGTTAGCGCACTGGCACAACTGAATCACAACTCAACAACACATTAGTCTGCTAACTTAGCTGTTAGGCGGAGCAGCTTGAAAGCAATCAAACACAAATACGGGCTATGGATTTTTGAAGCCGTTTTCTTTGTTTTGTCCTCGCCCGATTTACATCCAAGCGTGACACCACGGCTTCCGCACGTGCTATGTTCTCACGCGCATCACGAGCCAACAGCACACGTCAGGTAGCCTTCGCTACGCACCACCACTGTACAGCATGTTTTTGATGCGCTACGCTCTTTGAAACCCGGCCGAATTGGATTTCCCGCCGTGGTGACTCAGTGTTAAGAGTGCTCGGCTACTGAGCTGGCGTACCCGGGTTCGAACCCGACCGCTGCGGCAGCGTTTCGATGGAGGCGAAACGCTAAGGCGCCCGTGTGCTGCGCGAAGTCAGTGCTGGTTAAAGATCCCCAGGTGGTCGAAGTTATTCCGGAGCCCTCCACTACGGCACCTCTTTCTTCCCCTCCTAAATCACTCCCTCCTCCATCCCTTTCCCCAAGACGTGGGCGGTTCGGGTGTCCACCGAGATATGTGAGAGTCACTCGACCATTTCCTTTCCTCCGTTTCGATGGAGGCGAAACGCTAAGGCGCCCGTGTGCTGCGCGAAGTCAGTGCTGGTCAAAGATCCCCAGGTGGTCGAAGTTATTCCGGAGCCCTCCACTACGGCCTCTTTCTTCCCCTCCTAAATCACTCCCTCCTCCATCCATTTCCCCAAGACGTGGGCGGTTCGGGTGTCCACCGAGATATGTGAGAGTCACTCGACCATTTCCTTTCCTCCGTTTCGATGGAGGCGAAACGCTAAGGCGCCCGTGTGCTGTGCGAAGTCAGTGCTGGTCAAAGATCCCCAGGTGGTCGAAGTTATTCCGGAGCCCTCCATTACGGCACCTCTTTCTTCATCTCCTAATTCACTCCCTCCTCCATCCCTTTCCCCAAGACGTGGGCGGTTCGGGTGTCCACTGAGATATTTGAGAGTCACTCCACCATTTCCTTTACTCAAAACCATTTTTACATTTTTTTCGGAATTGGATGTGAGGAAAGTAAGCCGCAGCAACTCTCTCACTTCTCGGTTGACACCCGAATCGCTCTCTAAGGGAAGGAATGGAGGAGGTAGTGAAAGGTAGGGAATGAAAGAGGCGCCGTATATACAGGGCTCAGATAAATTTCGACAACCTCCTGCGCTGACCCGCCGCGGTGGCTCAGTGGTTAGGGCACTCGGCTACTGATCCGGAGTTCCCGGGTTCGAACCCGACAGCGGCGGCTGCGCTTCGATGGAGGCGAAACGCAAAGGCGCCCGTGTGCTGTGCGATGTCAGTGCACGTTAAAGATACGCGGGTGGTAGACGCTATTCCGGAGCCCTCCACTACGGCAACTCTTTCTTCTTTCTCTCCCTCCTTTATCCTTTCCCTTACGGCGCGATTCAGGTGTCCGCCGATATGTGAGACAGGTACTGCGCCATTTCCTTTCCCTAATTTTTTTTTCCCGCGCTGACATCGCACAGCACACGGGCCCTAGCTGCGTGCGACATTCACCGTATGCGATTCGACAGTGAGATCTTTTTTACACGACGGACGCAGTTAGAAGACAGGTTTGTGGCGTGAAATTTGTGCAAGAGTATGCGAATTCAGCACTCATGGATGCTCCGAAAGCTTCATTTCAGGACTGTTACAGGAGCGGGAGTTGAGGTGTTGAATGCTACAGGTGGGGTTAGCCTTGCTTTATCTGCCGGCAATTGCTCCACCGTAGCGTCCCTTCTATATTAACAATGCCCTGAAGCCTCTCGCATCTACACCGCTATGCGGAGCGGGTTCAGCACGGCCACGTTCGAATTCGCTTTTGTCAGGCGCTGTGGTATAGCGGCTCACCATATGGCTGCACAAGCCATATGGTGACCCGCCTCTGCTGACCCAGCCAAGTAGAGACTGAGCCCGCAAGAGGCTCTCTTTTAAGAGCGTGAGCCCTTACTCATCGCCGGATTCACTAAAACCATTTTCAAAGATCCCCCGGTGGTCGAAATTATTCCGCAGCCCTCCACTACGGCACCCCTTCTTCCTTTCTTCTTCTTTCACTCCCTCCTTTATCCCTTTCTTTACGGCGCGGTTCAGGTGTCCAACGATATATGAGACAGATACTGCGCCATTTCCTTTCCCCCAAAACCAATTATATAAAAACAGTGCGCTAATTCGAATACCCTAGAAATGTCAGAAGAATTCCTTAACTTAGCCAATCATATCACCAGCTGGCGATTTGAGCGGTGTATCGAGGATACAGTATCGAGTATCGGAAATAGGATTTTTTGAGGGTGCCGCGCCCGGCCCTGGTGCTTGCCGCTGCGCGTGTGGTGTGCTCTGGGGCGGCAGTTCGCGCCGCACCAGCCAAGTTTTACCGCACATCGGACTCCTGCAGGACGCCGAAGACCGTGGGCCCATTGCTACCAACTGCTGCTTCTTAAATTGCACCACTGCACATAATTACTGTCCCGCAGTTCGTGGCGTCATTGGTCGCATCAACGCTGTTTGTGGAAAAGCACATGCAGCGAACTTGTACGCTACTTTGCGATAATGGCAGGCGAAGAGGCCTGGCGCATGCACAAGGCGCTACAAAAAAAAAAGACTTCCTGCATCGACGGAATCTACGCTTGGTGTCTTCACCATTTCACCTGCTATAGTCGTTCACAACTTAACACTGCAGTGAAGCTGCGCCCACATTCAGGACCGCCACAAAGAATTCCTCCATGAAAAATCTTTTCCTTCATTTTTAGCATTATTTTACCAATAAACCACTGCTACATCAAAAACCTAGTGCGTTCATAAAGTTTTTATTGCTAGGTAAAAAAGAAGCTATCTATACGACGAAACTATAAGCTCAAGAATGTTGATGCCTCTGGCTTGTTTGATGCAGTCAAACATTTAGAAGCTGGCATTGAAGAAGCGTAGCTTGATGGGCCAGATGGTCCATGCTTACGGAAAAAAAACAGCAGAAAAGGACGCGTGAATTGCACCCGGTCAAAGTTGTCACAACAGAGCCAGGCGCACATGAGCGTAAGCAACGACGCCTACAAAGCATAACAAAAACCAACAACAAAAAGGCATCTGATGGTGCAGGCCTCGCACGAGACGACCTATGTCCCTTTCACGAAATCGAATCAACTTGGAGTAAACCGGACCCAGCTGTGGCTGACGCATTCGGTGCTTAACTTCGCGTGTGGACGCTGTCTGCTCTGCTCCCACGAAACAGTCGTCACTGTCAAGGGACGGTTTCTGGCACTGAAGATGATACCTACAGCGCCTGTTCAGCCCATCTGATTTTTCATTGCACAAAATATGTAGTGCCATCGAAATCGAGCTTGATACGTATAATATGAAACCTTCGAAGCCACGACTACTAACGTCCTGCTTGGTAGTGTTATAGAAATCGAGCTTGTTGCTGCAGCTGCTCCTTCATGCCGTGCTAGAGAACATGGACATGTGCGCTCGTTATGAGCGTAACTTCTGTTTAACTACGTAATCTATTTAAGTCGGGTACGTTAGCGCACTGGCACAGCTGAATCACAACTCAACAACACATTAGTCTGCTAACTTAGCTGTTAGGCGGAGCAGCTTGAAAGCAATCAAACACAAATACGGGCTATGGATTTTTGAAGCCGTTTTCTTTGTTTTGTCTTCGCCCGATTTCCATCCAAGCGTGACACCACGGCTTCCGCACGTGCTATGTTCTCACGCGCATCACGAGCCAACAGCACACGTCAGGCAGCCTTCGCCACGCACCACCACTGTACAGCATGTTTTTCATGCGCTACGCTCTTTGAAATTAATAATAATAATAATAATAATAATAATAATAATAATAATAATAATAATAATAATAATAATAATAATTGGTTTTGGGGGAAAGGAAATGGCGCAGTATCTGTCTCATGTATCGTTGGACACCTGAACCGCGCCGTAAGGGAAGGGATAAAGGAGGGAATGAAAGAAAGGAAGAAGAGGTGCCGTAGTGGAGGGCTCCGGAATAATTTCGACCACCTGGGGATCTTTAACGTGCGCTGACATCGCACAGCACATGGGCGCCTTAGCGTTTTGCCTCCATAAAAACGCAGCCGCCGCGGTCGGGTTCGAACCCGGGAACTCCGGATCAGTAGCCGAGCGCCCTAACCACTGAGCCACTGCGGCGGGTCATTAAGATTTTCTAACGTAATATTTTCTAACGTGGCTGCTGTTCTAAAAAGCTGCCAGTCTGCTAAATTGAGCTTCCAACACCGTGGTTTTGTCTGGGTGACTGATGGTGGGGATGATAGGCAGATGATAGCCACCGCGGCGGGGCCTTTGAAACTCGGCCGAATTGGCTTTCCCGCCGTGGTGAAAAGCACATGAAAAGCACAAAGTCACTGTGTGCCCGTGCCTCAGCCAATATATGAGCACGAAGAAGAAATGCAATGTCAATCATGCAGCAGAGTACGTTCACAAAATGCACTGACAATGTTGCGCACTCTCTCCCCATGTCACGTGCGAAGGTCTACATCGGCCAGACTGGCCAGCGTGTTAACGATCGCTTAAACTGCACCGCAACTCGCTGCAACCGGATAACACAGCCAATCTACCTAAACACTGCAACCGAGACTGTAACCCTCCATTCAATGATGTCAAAATCATCGGCCGAGAAAAACAGAACGAGAAATCCTGGAAGCATTTAAAATCAAGAAGTTAGGCACAGAATGCGTCAGTGACAGCTCGGTCCTGCACTATCAAACGCCTTTTTGCTTTGTTTTTTGTTATGCTTCGTCGGCGTTGTTGCTGACGCGCATGCGCACCTGGCTCTGTTGCGACAACTATCACCGAGTAAAATTCAGTTGCGTTCTAGCGTCGCCCTGTCCACTCCTTTTCGTGAATGCGTCCTTTTCTGCTGGCTTTCTTTTTTTTTCAGTGATTAAGGAGCTGATTTAGTTTACAGTTGTGATTCGTCGCGAGAGTAATGCAGGACGCCGGGGACCATGAGCCATTGCTACTAACTGCGATTTTTAACGTCGTATCACACCACGGAGGGAAATTAAAATGTAGCCGCAGATGGCCGCCGTCGGCGCTGCTGTCCACTAGGCGTTCTGCAGCAAACCCTACGCCGGCCTACCGCGATGCTAGGCCTAACAAAGCCACCGGCGGCCGAGAGACGACTCCGCCACGACACCAAACAACAGTATTCACGATACTGTTACGCATAATGGTACGTTCGGCTGAGGAACGCCTGCGCAACGCTGTTTAGAGCCCACCCGATATGGAAATATTTTTTTCTTCTTAACGTTCGTTGTGTACAACGTAAGTACTATAACAGTGAAGCGCATTTGCACACGTGTTTTTAATGTGATTGCGTTTGTTTACATTCCTTTTCTGGTGAGCAAATATTTGTTTGGCTCACAAGTGCAATCCCGCTTGCCGAAATGTATTCATTCAATTTTGTGCTGAATTTGTATTGGGGGGCCGAGGCCCCGTCAGGCGTTGTTACGCCTTTAGCTTTGAAAAAATTCAACAGCGCACCTTAGCCGAACGTACAGTCTTTGTCAAAAGTACACAGCCCAAGGGGTATGCTTCTAAGCCCTTCAGCGTGTCTCCTCTTGCATCCCAAGGGACCGTAATCTCACGAAGGCGGGAGGAACTACAGTCCTCAACTCTCGCAAGCTTATGACTGTCAAATGTGCTTAAGACCTCCGATACACGGCTTGGAAGCAAACCCCTTGGACTGCATATTTTTGACAAAGACTGAGTGTACCCGGAACGCTGCGCAAGGAACAGTCTCGCAAGGCGTACCGTTTTGCTCGAGGCCGATAACCACCGGCCGGGACCTCAACATTCATGGTCCAGTCCCTTACAAACCAGCAGGGCATCTGCAAAGCAACGTGGCGCCGGACGTACACAAGTTTATGCACCGTTTGGTTCTCTACTGGCGGTTCAACTGCGTAGTACGATACGTATTGAGGCGGCTGCACCAGTGCCTACTTTCCTTCCCACCGTATCCACGGCTGGCCCTGACTGACCGCAACCTCATCCGTGGATGGATCTCTGTGCAGCCGCCTCCGGAAAGTCTTTGTTGAAAGTGACACATTATACTTCCGCGTAGTGCTCGGACATTACGTGAATGGATACCCAGAATAACCGGCAAGCCATTTTTGTAACTCGTTGAAGCAACGTCTTGTATGCCAGTCCCACTTTGGGAGCTTTATAGGAAGGCCCTGCAAGTTCGCTGTCTATGCAGGCCCGTGGCAGCCGGGGGGAACGCGGTGCTCTGAAAACCTATGCAGTGGCTATAATGTAGCCCACCGTTCAGCGACACTAACGCCGGCGCGGCCAGGTAGCCTTCGAATCGGCCGCCGGGCAACTGAGCAACACGCTTTATAAGGTCGCGTTGTTTATTACGGGGGAACCCTCTTTACTTTCCAACCAAATTTAATAAGGCTTGGATGCCGATGTAGTTCTCTGCGCCGATTCCAAAAATGCTGTTATTTTTTGTGTGGACCAATGACTTCGTAATTACAAACAATGCTGTACGGTTTGCAAAACAATCTGAAAATAACCGTTTAACAATAACTTATTAATGCATTGTGGAAATGGTCCATCTTGCGGAGATCCGGGCCGCTTCTGGACACATAAAGCAGCCACCCGGTATATGTTTTTTTTTTTCGTCAGCAGTATGAGGGAGTATTTTTAAACGCGAAACCTGCCAAACGCGGAGCGATCACGGCGGGCATGGCGTCCAAGGTGGCGTTCCCGTCTTGCAGCGGCTAGGAAGCCGACGTGTACAGCCTTCCCGATTTTTAATAATACAGCGCCAGCGTCGACCACACTGCTGGTCAGCGCCTTTTAACGTCGATAAGCGTGCAAAACGGCGAGAGTTCGCGCACGCACGCGCACTAAGGGAGAGCGTCGTCTGCTACGCTGTTCCGATCACGAGGACACGCACCCTATACCCCAATATTTGTTCGCAAAAAAACCGGCGGGCACTACAGCACATGTTCATGACTAAGATGCAACACTGAGACCCGCCTTTCCTCTTTTAGATGCTTTTTTTATACCGTCTAGACTGATTAAAGAGCTGGTTTTATCGTGTTTCCCACTTCCCACAGGGCTGCTCAAATCAGAGGGTCCCAGACAATGATTTCCACGTGCTGCTGTATTTCTTTCCTTTGATTTTTGTCTTATCTTAACTCTGCTTCGCCAGCGCGGCCTCCCGTAATAGGAAAAAAAAAAAGAGGGAAAGCACGTATCAGTGTCACATCTTAGTCATGCACATGTGCTCCACTGACCGCCGGTTTTTTTTTTTTTGTGCAAACAAGTATTGGGGCAGGGTGTGTGTCCTCGTGATCGGAACAGCGTAGCAGACGACGCTCTTCCTTCGTGCGCATGCGCAAACCCTTGCCGTGTTGCACGCTTATCGCCGTTACAAGGCGCTGACCAGCAGTTTGGCAGACGCTGACGCTGTATTAATAAAAATCGGGAAGTCGGTACATGTACGCTCCCTTGCACCGACCCTGCTCTGCTGTTGGACGGAGCAGGACTCTACAGTTTATTTAACACAGTCACAGAACTTGCACAAAGCGTACAACGGCCTGGCATCCGGTGCGCTGCGCCAGCCGCGGAATGTCGCTACTTGAATCCCACACAGCTGCATGCGGGTATAGTGACGAGGTGCACTTGTGACGGAGGTTCTCGACCACGTCAAGCAAGCCGCGCTGGAGCGCCCTCGGACCCTCACGTGCTCCCTGCCGCCGCCGTGGGGAGACCAGAGGCTCCCGAGATTAGGCCCAGTGATCGCCGAGGAGATTCGCTCTTGGATGCATGTTCCGACGATTTCGAGCCATTTATCCGGAAACCCACTGCCCGCGGCACTGGAATCGGAGCAAAATCTCGGCAGGCTCAACCAGATGTTTACTTTTCTGCATCTGCAGTGCAGGGCACCAGTGCAAATACATCGATGATAGCCTTTTTTTTTTAGTCACTACTTAACACAGTTCCAGCAAAAAATCTTGTTCAAAGCCTCGGAGTAACTCGGATAAGCTTCGGGTTAGTTCGAAAGAGCGTCGCACAACTGCAACCAATGGGAGGGTGACCTTGGCACTCGCAAGGTCCCTTGCTTTCGCCCATCTACTCGGTTTAACTACGTTAAATTCTTGTTATTGGGGTTTCATGCCTTACAGTTCCAAGGTACCCAGCCTACGTACCTTGCATTACCGCACGAATTGCTGTGAAGAAAGCTCTTTTTGCTGGTTGCGCTAAGTGGAAAGTTGCATTCAGCAGCTCTCTCCAAGGTGAGTACAACATTGTGCTCGCGGTTCATAGACAGCGAATTAACGGTCGTAATAGCAGAAACGTCAGCACGCCACGAAACCATTAGAAGCTTCAAGCTGCACCTAATTATTTTACACATAATGGCGGCCAGAATATTAACTGGATCGCCCACCAATATGCAAATAATCAGACAATAACTACGAAATTTTTCTTCTGAACATTTTTTTTTTGTCATTTATATTCACGATTTGTTATTACAGACGACTCACTTTATGGACAGTTCTGCTCGGAAACGAAGGTGTCCACATTAGCGAGGCACGACCTTATCGACACCAGTTTTTCGAAAATGTGATTCTGTTGCCCGCTGCAGCAAAAGAAATGTAGGAACCGCACACGGGCGAAACCGAACCCTCGCGGCCCAGGACATCCTGCAGCAACGCCTAAAATGCCAGAGCCGGTCTGCGCATGCACGAGGCACTCCGATCTGTCCCTGCTTAGGCCCACGGGTCGAGGTGACACACCGCGACGAGTATCGGTCGGTATTACGGACAGTCAGGCATCGAGTCGTTGTTATGCGACCAGGGTGTCTGCCGGCTACGGGCCACCGGCACAGACGCCCGCCGAGCACCGGCGTCGGTGAGGTATAACGAAGCGAAATACAACGCAGAAACCGCGCTGGACAATTTTACCCTCCCTTCATCAAGAAAGGAACTCCTCCGGCGCCGCACACGTGCTCTCATCCCTCCGTGTGCGGTAACCCTCCCCCGCGGTCTTACCCGTGCAGAGGAGGTTGCGCTTAGGAGCATCCGGGTCGGGGTTGCCCTCACACCAGCCATCACTCGGAAAAGGCCACAGTACCGAGAATTGTTTCCTCGCATAAGGTGTCCGATATGTAAACACGAGGACATTGAGGCCGACATTCATCACTTACTGTGGGACTACCCAGCTCTCAAGCCTAGAAGGATCCGGCACCTGGTGGTAGCAGGTCTTTCACCAAGCAACCCTGCTTCATACATTGCCTGGACGCAGGGACCGTACCATCGTTCTCTACTCGACTTCATCAAATCGGCTAACCTTTTTCCATTCATTTAATCTCTACTACATCATTCATCACACCTTCACCCATCATTGATGCCCTGGGGCAATAAATTTCGCTTTAAAAAAAACCGCGTTGGCATACGCGGTATGCCGACCGAGATCGGCCCGAGCGAGCCGCCAAGTTTCAGAGCTTGGCGTCGTTTGCCGGCATTTCGAAAGGCGCCGGAGTGCGCACCGCGTGTGCACGAGAGCAGACAGCGCTGCCAACCGTGCGCCGCGACTTTTGGGGCCCAGGTCAACAGAGTTGCTGCTCTTCCCTAGCTGTGACGTAATATCCCAGACCGGCGTTCGAAGCCGAAATCGGTCGATATATAAGGTTAGGCAAGGCACTCGAGAATACGTACGCGCTTTGACTGTGAAAGCATTGTTTTTATTTTTTATTCCTTTTCCTTCCTCCAACACGCCTACTCATGAGCATGCAAGACTTTTTTCCAGTTCCGTAGTGCCTTTCGTTCCAGTAACCCGTCGCCACTGGAACGAAAGGCACTATGGAGCCTTCGAGACGACACAACCATCGTCGTGCTCCCTGCAGACAAGGGCATCTCAACAGTGGTGATGGACCGCCGCAACTACGAGGAAAAAGCATCGGCCCTGCTGGGCAGTGGGACATATGACAGGATTCCCAAGGATCTGACTTCGACCACTCAAACAACGCTCAACAGAATTCTAGCGGGCATATTCAAGCGGCACCCTTACCTCCAGCTAACCTCCAGAAATGGCTCAGCCCCGAGCTTTTACGGGCTACCTAAAATTTACAAACCTGACATCCCACTGCGGCCAATTGTGGACTTCACTCCGTCTCCTCTCCGACGTCTTTCCAACTACCTTCACAAGGTACTGGCTCCGCTCGCCGGCAGAGCACCCACGCATGTACGGCATTCGGGACACTTCGTGCAACTTGTCTCGGACCTGACGATTGAAGAAGACGAAAGCCTGGTCTCGTTTGACGTGGTGTCGTTAATCACCAGCGTTCCGGTGCCCCTGGCTGTGGCCGCTGCTCATCGCCCACTCCAAAACGACCGAACCTTGCACGAGAGAACACCACTCAGCGTCGACGAGGTGTGCCGCCTTCTTGATTTCTGTATTCGCAGTACCCATTTCACCTACACGGGAGATTTTTTTCAAGCAAACAACCTGAACTGCCATGGGGGCGTCGATATCGGTCACAATGGCTAATTTAGCCGTGGAAGACGTCGAAAGCCGGGCGCTTGCCACCTTCAATCCCGAGCCAAAGTTGTTCCTTCGATATGTAGACGACTGCTTTTGTGTGGTGAAAACGTCAGAAGTAGAAAACCTCCTAATCCATCTAAATTCAACAGAACCGGCCATACAATTTACAGTTGAACGTGAGCAGCAGGGCAGCCTGCCTTTTCTCGACGTTCTAGTCACAAGGCACGACAAAGGCTTGCGGTTCTCGGTATACAGAAAACCAACCCACACGGGACGGTACCTCCATTTCAATTCGAATCATCCCACTCCCCAGAAGGCATCTGTCATTACATCTTTATTGAAGAGAGCCGACACCATATGTTCTTCACATGAAGAAAAAAGTAACGAGAAGAACCGAGTAATCTCCGATCTCCGAAAAAATGAGTACCGCAGTTCATTCATCCGACGCGTCAGCCAAAAACAAAAAAAAACAGCTCTATTCCTTCCCCAAGCACACGCCAGAACCGGAAACGTGTTTGCATACCATACGTGAAAGGCGTGAGCGAGACGCTGGCTCGAATTCTCGGTAAAGAAGGGTTGCTAACAACGCACAAACCGGCTACCACCATCGGACGCTTCCTCCCCCGCCCGAAAGGCCGTCACCAAAAAGAAAGGGCCCAAGAGGTTTTATACAAGATTTCCTGCTCAGTCTGCCCGGCCTCTTACGTGGGGGAAACGAAGAACTTCGCCGAAAGAATGTGGCAACACAAAGCGGACGTCCCACAAATGAACCGTCAGCGCAGCACGGTGGCCGAACACTGCGAGGAATGTGACCACCGAATTGACTTTGAAGGCACTATTGTACTGGAGACCGAAGCTAACCAGCGCAGGGGGCTTCTGCTGGAGTCGTGGCACATACAACAGAGACGAAGGAATGTTAATCGCTCCTTGGGGAAACTTCCTTCGTCTTACATCCATGGTTTGAGGCCATTGAGCCGGAGGTATTCAACACCAGGGCTTAAAAAGCCAAGCTGCGCCTCGCCCGTAGTCACACCGTGAAGAAGGGACCGAGCCGGTCTTGAAATGTCGTTTTTTTTTTTTTCAAAAATTAACCTAAGGAAGAAATTTCTCTTTTCCGGGTCACGTGGATCACCGGCATCGCTGCATATAATGCTTTCGCATTAGTAATAAATAATTTACCGTGAGGCCTGTAATACGCGCCCCGGGGCAATACGCAACGTTTGAAAGAAAGAACGCGCCAACCAAGCGTTTGGTGTCTTCACCCCTTTAAAAGGTTCTACTAAATATCTCCTATGTCAGCCAGTTGTTATTTCCTTGCACTTGCTTCCCTCACTCAGAAGAACGCAGTCGCCATATCCTTGTGAGCCTTGATCACTCGATGCTGGCTGAAGCATTGCCTTCAACAATTCTACCCGGAATGCACACAAAGTCTGCTCCAATCCAGGACAATGTATAGCGCATCATTTTTGCAAACGAGTGGCGAAGCACAGTTGCACAAGTGAGACTATAGAAAAGTGCAAACGCAGCAACTCCATGCAGTTGCGCCCATCTTCAACGAATACGAGTGAGGTCGCACATTACGGTTATCATGATGGGCGTCCCACGCGTGCGACAGAAATCCTCCACGCGGTAACTGGTGGGAGGGAAGCGAGGCACTATAATGCCTTAGCACAGCGCGCGGATAATAAAAGCTCGCAGCGTGCCTCAACCGAACCACAGCGAGCGACGCGACATCATTCTGCGTTGGAGCGCGTTCCTCAGTACCGCCAAGTACAGATCACGAATTTCTTCGAAATGGGATCAATCGTTACCAAGCCTACACAACTGCATGACTCTCAGAGTGCACATACAGGCGGATCGGGCCTCGCAGCCATTTTCGCAGTCGGTCACGTGATGTTTTCAAAAAACGGGCTTTACAAACTAACTGCCAGTCAAAATTTTAACCGCATCGCGTACGATGGTGTCTACGCCGTCGGCGCGTGCCGCAAGCTGTCTCTCGCACTCGATCATTTCACTCACGCTAGGCCTAATCTGCCGGCCAGGTTCATAAGCACATGCAAGCCCGGGAACGTCGATCGGCCTCCATCGCGGTCGTGTTGTTTTCTAAGCGCGGGAGAAACGGGCAGGGCCTTGAAAATGCGTGCCAAAACTTTCCCGGGCCGAAGGTGGGATCAAAAATACGAATCGTTTTTATTGCTCCACTAACTGCCAACTTCGGGACATTAGGAACGAATGCCGCGAGACGGTCGCGTTCGTTACAAGCGGGCTTCGACGGGCCTAACATTTTGAAACGGCGGCAACTACTGTTCAGAGCAGCGAGTTTGGCGCAATTTTCCCAGGATTGCGCAGCTTATCCAGTTTGGTGCAGTGTGGCGTGGCGTCACTGCGCACCGCTGCACAATGCCCTGCCGCTGCTTGTCCATCTCATCGCAGCCAGACGACAGCCGGCACTGCACGTCCGCCATCGGAAAGGCCCTCACATCCGCCTTAGTCGTATAAAGACAGAAAACTTGCGAATAAAGCGTCGGGTACCATAACGTTAAAAACGGCGTGGAGCATTCTTGCGATTTTTCCGACCAGTGTAGACGGATTCAGTTGTACGCGCCCACATTCTGGAAACAAGCGATCAGAAGGGTTGAACTGCAAGCAAATGCGGCACCAGCCACACAAGTCGCAGTCTGTTTGCGCACCTCGGGACATTACCGCTGCAAGTGCCAATGCCTGAACGTGCACCCGTGCGAACAAGCGCACTGATGCGCCGCCGTTTCATTCGTGGACATGAAGGTAGCGAGGGTTTTCAAGGCAAGCCTTGTTCGCGTCAGGAAAAAAGCACCATCTCAACAAATGCGCATTTAACAACATAGTATGCGTGCATTGATATCGGGCCACGTGGGGGACTCACTTCATCCCGTCTTATACGGTTTTCAAAGACGAATGAGAACCGGTGCCCCATTCATTAAAAAGGCAACGTCTTTTGACCTGAACCTTACATTCAGACTGGTACTCGTACCACGCGTCAGCGAGGTTCAGTGCAACAGTGGAATGCGAACACATCTCGACCAGTAAGCAGAGGGGCTCAACGACACCCGCGTGTCTCGCGAATGGAAGCTGACTGGAGTGCAAGACAGTCACATCACCCTTCGCCATCGGGTCCACTGAGCTGTCGTCTTGGAGCCGCTTTGCTCGAATCTTTATCAAACAATCAATCAATCAACGTTTTATTTCCCAGCAATTCGTATAGAAAGGTGTACTGGTCAATCTAAGCACATTGTGCTTGTTAGAGGACCAGGCAGCCAGTGTTACATCTTATAAGATGATATAAGGCATTATACATTCATAATAAAGATTAAAAATCGATCATAAAAATAAACAGAAAAATAATAATACAACTTACATGCAAATCATGCAATCATATATACAGAAAAGAAAACGAAAGATCGCCAAGTTTCCCGATCAGCAAAAGTAAAAGTTTTACATATTACAAGACAAAGTCAAAAACCATTTTCTTACACCTGTCAGCACTTTAGCTCGTGATTTTAAACCATACAGTGTTTCACTGAATTCATTAAATATCTCAGGTACATAAAAATTTCTGGCTTTCCTTCTCGTAAAGACTCGTGGTTTAACATATTTCTCAGCTTTCCGTAATTATACATCTTTTTTTTTTACTAATACTTCAGCTCACGCGCTGGAAGTATTCCTAGAATGCGGTATTTCTTCTGTATCTCTGCTTGTTCCCATTCTGTTCCATGGGTTATGCTGTTGTCAATTCTTGTAACTACGCGGTTAATATTTTCTTTTTATGCTCGTCCCTTTTCTATCCCTGTCCCAAAAGTGAAGAAACGTCCCCGCGAGAAGCCGGCAGCACGCTTCGGAGGGGACCCCGCGAGCGTGTTTACCACTGCCCGGGACCTTGAGCCAGGCTATCGCCTATCGGGCCGATAAGAGGAGGAGGAGGAGGAGGTTCGCTTACCCCAACCAGCAGACGACGCCTCCAGCCGCTGGGCCGCCCGGTCAAGTCCTTCCGGTTGGACACATCCTTGAGAACGCTGCGACAAAGGGAGAAGGAAGCGTCAGCTGAAACTGGAGGCGACACAACCGGGCCAAGAACTAGAAGACCCCCGAGAAAGCTCTGGAGAGCCGGTGCTCCCAAAGATGGTCAATGCAGAGCAGAAAAGAACGTTACAGGCAGGAACTGCACAGATCTCCGGCGGTGAAGAATGACAATGTACCAAGCTCTGTTCTCGTAATCACATCCAAAGCCTCGTGCTGCGAATCGAAACAAATCGCCTGTCCGACTCCTCGGTCGCATAGCTACGGCCCACGCAAGGCCTTGCCTCTAGAGAACACTACACTTTTCGTCATGCAGGCATACTCGCAAACACTTTGCTGGAAGCCAACATCGTGTGAATTCATTGAAAACACGAGTAATAGGGGGAAAATAGGGATCACCAAGAGCCATTCGCAGCAGCCTCCGCGCGTTTTGTAGCAGGATCTCGATGCTGAGAAATGTGAAAATACCCTAGGCATTTCCGCTAAGGTAGAACTGCAAGCTGGGCGAGTTGGTTAAACAACATGGACGAAGGACTCGCAACTGAAACTGTATGTTAGGCACCGAAGAAAAATGCTACACTGCGCATACCCAGGCGACTCACAGGATTAAAACAACTCTCAAGTGATCTCGTTTCTTTTTTTTTTTTGTGACGCGCAGTGTAACGTGTTTCTTCGATGCCTAATATACAGTTTCAGTTGCGAGTCTCCTCTTCCTTCGTCCGTGTTGTTTCAACGTGTCATTTCCGCTAACCTCACCATGGGGTTAAGGTTTAGACACGTGCCGCACGAAGACTTGATGAGAGCAGGTTTATCTCGATCAGACCTACACATTCTTAACTGCGCGTAATTTGCCAATTATATACTAACAGTGATTGAACTAACTTTTGTACTCTTAACATCAGTGCCCGTTTCAGTTTTCCGCAACGCAGCTTTACCGGTTTTATTTTTTTTTTACAATTACAAGCTGAATGAATGAATGAACTTTATTTCCAACAGATTCTTTCCTTACAATTACAAGCTCAAAATAAAGCACGCAAGATTTAAAAACTCGCGCGTCGCGTTGTGAACACTGTTAGCACTCAACCATTCCGGGATGACCGCGGGAGCCATTGGGATCGCGGTACAGCTGCACGAGTAAGACCACTGCAGATCCCAGCGGATTTGAGGAACGCGAAGGCCGATGGACAGATGTTAGGAGCGTCCCTTCGAGACCCGCCGTCGCCAGGTGCCGGATTCTCGTCGGCTTCAGTGCAGGTGGCGGATATCGGCCTCAGTATTCCCCGATTCTCCGAAGCGCAAAGACTGCGGGGCAGAACGCGTACGGGGTCGGAGGTGCTCCTTCCTGGTCGTAGTGAGGGGGGGGGGGCATTCTCCAGATTTAGGAGCCAAGGCCGATGACGTGGCTGATGCGTGTCGGCACGGCTAAGGAAGGTCACGTGGAATCGATAAGAATCTGCTGCGGGATGCGTGCCGGCAGACGATGGGTGCTTTTGGCAAATTTCTGGACTGGGACTGACGAGTCGGAGTAAGCGTGTTACTTGAAGGGCGTCGGTGCCGATGACAATATAGACCGTAGGAATTCAAAAGAAAACATTCGACACAGGTCCGTCTGGTTCGGAACGGAATTCAGTTAGAAAGGACGGCAGACCAAAAAATTTTAAAACCACTCCCTAGGAACCCTTTCACCCATTTGCATCCACGGTCTACGTTCAGTGACCCGGCGGATCACTAAACGAGGGCTTAAAAAGGCAAGCTGCACCTCGGCCGCAGTCACACCTGGTGAAAGAAACGAGTAGCTTCTGAAACGTCGCGTGTTCGCTTTTTACGCGAACTATATATGGAAGATCATCTCTTTCCCCCTTTTATGCTGGGCTTTCGTCCAGGTCTTTCTACGCAAGACCACATACTCCTCAAACACGAAGTCATCACGGGGATACCTCCCCGCGTTCTGGACGGCATGATCACGCCATCACCGGGGTCCCAGGACACGCAGGTCTCGATGGCAGTATTAGAGCAGATGCTCTATATTACACCAACCGAGCGGGGCACACTGACTGTACTCTCTACCCCCTCTCAACCAATTTTCAACACGCCTAGAGACCCTCCACCTAAATAGGCGTCTCTACCGCCCGCCACATCAGAAACTTTCCCCGCAGAACTCCTACCACCTTAGACGCACCCAAACAGTTACTTTCCCCAATCTCCACCACCTACACCGCATTCACCCAACATTATACGCAGACACATGTCCTCGGTGTGGCGAAATTCCCGCATTCACGCACATTACATGGACAATGCTCAGCTAAACCGAACCACTTAAAGCCGCACAACGCGGCGCTGGAGCAGTGGGAGGTGACGCTGCCCAGCGGCACCCTGGAAGACCAGGAGGCACTAATCGTCAATCGCCAAAGCGTCGGCGGAAGCCACTGGAGTCTTGCAATGTTTATTCTCTCTCGCTTTTTACGTGACAGCGTCTACAGCTCGTTCGGCCGAAAAGCCGTCGCAGTAACCTTATACCTGTACACGGGTACGTTGAAATGACATTCGAGTCGAACGGCATTCGAAACTTCGAATGGCATTCGGACTGGACGGACCCGCACGGTGCTACACTATTCCAAAAGCATTCGAAAGCTTCAGTATTCTGCCGCCAAGCTACGGGGGCGCTGCTGCCGTCAAGTTTTGTTTTAAACAAATATATCAGCAACAATTAATTTGTATAGTTACAGTCCGCTATAAAATTGCTACTTTTAAAACTAACATGTCATTTCTAATAAACTCTACTTTTTATTCATTACTAAACGCCTCTGTTCTAACAGAGGCCCAAGCCCATAGCCGTGCCATTTTTTGTGTGCGGTCTGTTGGCTACATTGGGCTCTATCTCCTGCGTGTGTCGCAAAAAAACGAAAAAGTGCAATAAACTTCACTGAATAAAAAAAAAGCTCACTTAAAATGTACGCACAGACGCACATGCACACAAAATAAAAAGACAAAACACAGCAAAAGCAACAGCACAAAGTGAAAAAACTGGCACCGGGCCAAAATGGCTGCCTTTGTTTCCTACGATGGGTTCCAGGTTATGCGGTAAATAATTGCTTGCTAACAAAACTTCTGGAAAAGATCCGTATAGTGTATATAAATAGTATTTAGAATTTCATCGTTTAACGAACGTATTTGCTCTTCAAAACTTATGCTGCCACCTATGGCGCGAAGACGCTGCGGTAGAGAGTAGTCGCGCTTGCGCCTCGAAGGCATTCCAAAATCTCGAATGTCTCCGCGGATCTCCGTCGACTCGAATGTCATGTGAACCGAATGCCGTTCAAGAACGTCGTGTAGCAGCGCAGGTTTGCCAGTCGAGTCGAATGACATTCGTTTGGAAGGCATTCGAAACACCCGTGTAGCACAGGTGTAAGATTGACAGGAAGGCCCCAGAAACGTGGCGAAAATATTCCCAGAAGTTTCAAATGAGAAATAAATTCGCCGGAATTTGGGTTCGAACCAAGGCCCTCTGCGTGCCAGGTGGGCACGCAGCGCATATGCCCCAAAGGGTCGTTAGTTCGAACACGTTAGAGGGGCACCAAATGAATGCGCTGTGGTGTGAAATTTTCATCGGTGATCGGTAATCATTAACGTGATGGGCGATTGCAATTATAGCTGATGAACGTAATTGGTAATGTCATTGTGGATTGGCAATCCCTGAAAAATGAGAAAGAAGGAATAAAAGATAAAACGAAGGAAAAGGAGCTACCGCGTCTACTCTTAAGGAGAAGCTTAAGAGTCCTCCTAATTTTCATTTTTTTTTCGCTTGGCATTCTTCCTAACTTAAAAGGGAGCATGGGAATGGCGGCCACAGAGCAAAGCGCCTCTTTAGCAGCTATCAGCACAGAAGGAGAAGTGAGGTGCCGGGAGTCGAAGCCTGGAGTGGACGTCTTATTAGGGGAAGTGGCCATTTCGCAGGCCTAGCTAGATGCATGCATCATCTGCCCAGATCACGACGGAGCCATCCGGCAGGCCGGCATCTTGTTCCGTGCATTCGGTCGCGAAAGGACGACGCTGCAGGTTTGTTGTCGCCCAGTTGCACAAACTGCCAGGGACGAAGAACTGGAAGAGTGACGACGCATAAGCCCCGAGAGCACACGTTGTGTGCCAAAGGCTGGCCCTGCGAGCACCACCTCGTTGCGGCGCCAGCTCATGTATAGCGTGTTTATAGCCGCGCATTCTCTTGGAGCACCACAATCGGCGTGATAAGGGGAAACCACGCGATGTCCCTCCTTGCCTCTAATGTGTTCAACTGTTTCTACGGATTTACCGCCCACCGCATGCGCGTCATCTTGGTTAGATTTAGTTTTGTAGTTTCGCGTTCTACGACATCCAAAGAGTACAGGGCGCTGCCTCTCGAGTTATGTCAAAGAGCCATTCCTTCTTCATTTGTCTTTTATATTTGCTACACAGTTCAGCCTTTTTTTCTATTGAATTAATCCACCTCTTACCCTGTACATTTTTTACCTGTCCTGGTTTCCTGCATACTTACTGGTTAGTTTCCCAGTTCTATTCCGCCGTTCTGAGTCAGCGCTCTTTCTGTGCAAGTATTCGAATACCTTAGCTGTCCACCTATTACCGTCCAATTGCCTCGGACGTTATAGTATGTTACTCCGAGCTCCCCGTGCTTCGAACGATGCCCAGCCCACTATCCCACTACTCGGCCTCATTTGTGGTTTTGCAGTGGTGCCAATCTTCAAACAGCTCTCTGATATGTCTCGGGTGAACTGTTTCCCATTAAGCACAGAACCGCATTCCCGAAGCAAGTAATGCCCTGTCTCTTCGCCCTAGCAGTCCTTCGTAGCCACTGCGGCGGCTTGGTTCCCACACACAGGAAGAGCGCACGGAGCCCCGATCAGTCACGGTAGTTGTAACTTCGTGGCACCAGCGATGCATCTTGAGGCACGCGTAGTTCTGGCCTCACCGGCCAGACTAGAGTCACTAAATAAAGGCTTAGAGTACCGTCACTGCAGCACGGCAGTAAGCAGGGGCGGCCATTTTGTTGTTTATCATTGTTGCCAGATTGCCTCTTCGGCGACCTCGCCGCTAACTTTGGCCCGGCCAATTTGTAAACAACGCTGTCAGCCACCCTGCGCTGCGGCGGGGATCGTAGCCGTACGGCATGGAAAGCGGAAAGCGCATGAAGCGTTTTCCATCATTCTGCGAGTTGAAACAGCCAACAACGCAGCAAAACGGCATCCTCGTATGCTCGTGTGCAGCTGAAATGCTGCGAGGCGCGGAATCCTCTGGTCACTGAGTCGGTCACCGGCAGCACTCGCAGCGTCGCAGCACTAGGACTACCAGAGTTGCCCGACTGAAAACGCATAAGCCACAAAATGGCAGCCCCCATGAACCGTCGCAGTGTAAACAAATATCACGTGATGCAAACTGACCAATGATCGTGGCGGCGGCGCAGAACAATAGGAGAAAAGAGTGCCGGCACTCTAGGTCTATTTAGTGACTCTAGTCCAGACCATTTCCTCGCACTGTTAACATTCAGGCTGCTCGAGTGGCGTAAGACGTCTCGAGATCACTTTGCGCACCGCCACCACCACGTCATTGGAAGTGGCTCATTTCCATTACCACTCGGATTTAATCGGACCAACTTCCTGTGGACACTGACGGCGCTATTACAACGGGCGCGAGGTTATGCCAACGGAGGCATGACGGTGCTGCGCCCCGATAAATGCCAGGGCACCAGCGATTTCCCAAAGAGTGTCCTCCGCCCCCCTCCTCTCCCTTTCACCACCCCCGGGACGGCCTTGGGGCCATCGGCGGCGCACTGCCTCTGGCGACCCCGTGACCTCGCGAGACAACGAGGCACGTATCGCGCCAAGCAGCTTTGCACAACGCGAACGCTATGGCGGAACGCGGCCTCGTTCTGGCCGCGCTTTCGCCGCGCAAGTCGGGCGCAATTTTGGTTACACCTCGCCCCACTCCTTCCGCGGAGCTGCCCCAAAGCGTTCTCACGTATTCGTGTAACATGGACGCACGTGAGCCACATCTTATTCACATCGCTCCTGGAGCCATGTGACACACCCCACGACTCCCAAAAGCGAGATCAACCGCGGCGGCTGTGTTTCTATGGAGGAAAAACGCTGAAGCGCCCGTGTGCTGTGCGATGTCAGTGCACTTTAAAGATCCCCAGGTAGTCGTAATTCCGGAGCCCTCTACTACAGCACCTCTTCTTCCTTTCTTCTTTCACTCCCTCTCTTATCCCTTCCCTTACGGCGCGGTTCAGGTGTCCAACGATATATGAGACAGATACAGCGCCATTTCCTTTCCCCAAAAAACCAATTATTATTATTATTATCTTCCATAAAAGGCGGTACTCGTGTTCGAGCACTGCACAGGCTTTTGATTCATTAATGCAGGGCGAAGTCACTACAGGGGGGCGGGGAAGGGGGGGGGGGGGCTGAGAACAAAGATCGCCCAAAGCTTGACGTCCCGGAAATGAAAGAATATCGCAGACCGAGCTTAATCAGCGTCACTCGCAGTGCCCGGCCGCCGATGTTGAACGATACGGGAGGTATCGCAGTGATTGAAGAGCGGCAGAGAAAGACCGCTCTTGCAGGCTCCAGAGCGCAGATTGGAAACGGCGCAGTAACTCTCTCACTTATCAGGGAAAGGGGTAGAGTGTCTGGGAAGGCACACAACTGAGGGTGTGGCCGCTTCGAATCCCCGTCGCAAGCTAGCCCGCAACTTGACCAGCGCATGACACCACCCGGAACGCTGTACGACAAACGGCTGCGCGTCACAGTTTTGGTACGAATGCTGTCGGGAAAACTGGCGCCACATAGAGGTCAGCCAGTGGCGAGTGTGTACTGACAAACGACATGCATAGGATTGTCTGAACTGGCGGTGCTGGGCTTGATGTGTGCGTCATGCGGCCGCTTGATGACGTCACCGTGTTTTTTTTTTACCATCGCTGGGATTCTCTGTACGATCTGCGAGTGCACACACTAACAAGCCGCCGGCTTTTCTCGTAACGGGACTAGTAATGCTTACGCATAAAAAAAATGTCACTGCAGCGACTCCGAGGACGTGTGCATATTTAGACGCCGCGAGGCGTAAATATGGCAATACAAAAGCAGGTTAATTCGAACTTGAAGGAAGCAGAAAAAAACGTTGGAATTATCAAATGATGCCCACAAAACCGCTTTCACCGCGGTAAATTTTTGTATACGACCGCAGAACGGTTGTCTGCTGTTGAGATGGGCACAGTGCGACAGCAACTATTTTTTCACATTTACATCCAGGCTTTGCTGCCTGCACAACGCCGTCAAAGCAGAACAGCTCCAAAATGATAAGGGCCCCACGGCATCTCCGATGGTGCGACGCGATTAGCGATGGAGCCCCCTCACAAGCGGCCTCGTCACACACAGTTTCAACCGAAAGGAAGCGAGGGTAACGCGCAGCGGCGCCAATCAGCGTCCGAAACGGCGCGCAGCTGTGCTGCTGGCTCAGGAAAGCGAAGCCCGAACACCACAGCCCGCCGCGGTGGCTCAGTGGTTAGGGCGCTCGACTACTGATCCGGAGTTCCCGGGTTCGAACCCGACCACGGCGGCTGCGTTTTTATGGAGGAAAAACGCTAAGGCGCCCGTGTGCTGTGCGATGTCAGTGCACGTTAAAGACCCCCAGGTGGTCGAAATTATGCCGGAGCCCTCCACTACGGCACCTCATTCTTCCTTTCTTCTTTCACTCCCTCCTTTATCCCTTCCCTTACGGCGCGGTTCAGGTGTCCAACGATATATGAGACAGATACTGTGCCATTTCCTTTCCCCCAAAAAACCAATTAATATTATTATTAAGACCGCAACAAGCAATTCAGGTTTTAGTAGGGCTACCTGACTGCACGGGATAGAACCGGCAGAACAGGCTCTCTCCACAACCTGTGGCTCGTCAGCAAAAGCGTTCCTGTACAACCTGCCGGGTGGCACGCAAGCTTGAAGACATCTGCCCCTGTTTTGTAGGCATAGAAAATACACACCGTGGAGTTAGTTTCTGCTCACTTGCTGCAACTTCGGGATATGCACACCATGGGAAAAGATACCTCGTGTCAGTCATGTTCGTCCTAAGTGGGCTTCAACGCACCTTTGCGTTTCGAACCGGCTAACGTTTTGTCCGCCTAGACTGCGCCGTCCAGTTCGAAAACAGCGAGAGTGGCGCAACGGTGGGGCCACTGCATGCAATAATCGTTAATATCCAATAATCGATAATATCCGACCCAGCACCGGAAGTGACGAACGCAGTGTACGGGCATCGTTTACACATGCAGTCAAATGGAGAACTCATTTTATAGGAAATGCAGCAGTGGGAATGGCCAAGGTCGTTTTGAAGCAGCAGGCAAAAAGACAATTTGTAGCAGGTCCTATCGCGTTTTGTAGCAGACACATGAACCTCAGTAAAAGAACTTAAACGGGGGAATTTATAGCCTTCTATCTGTGAAAATGTGTCCTATGTACCCCCAAATGACAAAAATGCAGCTAAGCACAGAACAGCAGACGAAAATGAGTTTGAGCAGGAAGAAATCCCTACAGTACGTTGAGAAAAGAGGATAATGGACACCAGAAAAAAAAACAAAACAAAAAGGAGGCCACTACAAAGATGTAGCAGCAGGACTGTCGAAAACCGCTCTTAATTTTCATGCAGAGCCGAACATCACAAATGCAACACATTAAGTACAAAACAACTGACTGAACCTAATAAAGATCCATATGGAAAACAGTGACGCACTAAAAAATTGTTCCCTCCAGCTAAAAAAAAACAATTACACGACACGGCGCAGAACATGCTAGCTATAGCATGCTAGCTATAGCTAGCATAATATAGAACACTGTCGTGGTAACAAAACGGGTTTTCTAAGCCCACTGATCTGCAGAGCAGCACATACAGAACAGCAAATGCGAAAGAAAAACTGACTATAACTGGTTATTGCAGACATGCTAATAGCAAGAAAGCAGAAATATGCTTCACCCCGCACAGCGGAGCAGTTGCACACGAAATCCACAAGCGCGCGATTTAAAATGAAAATTTGCTTCGAGGAAAGGAAGTGACTCAATAACTGTCTCACATATTTCGGTGGACACCCGAACCGTGCCGTTAGGGAAGGGATAAAAGAGAGTGAAAGAAGAAAGAGGTGCCATAGTGGAGGTCTCAAATAATTTCGACGCTGGGGATCTTTAACGCGCACTGAATGACATCACCTCCATAGAAATGCGGCCGCCGCGGTCGGGTTCGAAACCGGGTACTGCGGCTCAGTAGATGAGCGCCTTTACCACTGAGCCACCGCGGCGGGTATTCGGTTTAGGCAAAAATTGATAATGGATTCCGCGGTGGCTCAGTGGTTAGGGCGCTCGACTACTGATCCGGAGTTCCCGGGTTCGAACCCGACCGCGGCGGCTGCGTTTTTATGGAGGCAAAAAGCCAAGGCGTCCGTGTGCTGTGCGATGTCACTGCACGTTAAAGATCCCCAGGTGGTCGAAATTATTTCGGAGCCCTCCACTACGGCACCTCTCTCTTCCTTTCTTCTTTCACTCCCTCCTTTATCCCTTCCCTTACGGCGCGGTTCAGGTGTCCAACGATATATGAGACAGATACTGCGCCATTTCCTTTCCACCAAAAACCAATTATTATTATTATTATTTCAAAGAGCGTAGCGCATCAAAAACATGCTGTACAGTGGTGGTGCGTAGCGAAGGCTACCTGACGTGTGCTGTTGGCTCGTGATGCGCGTGAGAACATAGCACGTGCGGAAGCCGTGGTGTCACGCTTGGATGGAAATCGGGCGAGGACAAAACAAAGAAA
Source organism: Amblyomma americanum (assembly GCF_052857255.1). Lineage (NCBI taxonomy): Eukaryota > Metazoa > Arthropoda > Arachnida > Ixodida > Ixodidae > Amblyomma > Amblyomma americanum. Next base: position 37,651,168 of record NC_135497.1, read on the forward strand.
ACGGCTTCAAAAATCCATAGCCCGTATTTGTGTTTGCTTTCAAGCTGCTCCGCCTAACAGCTAAGTTAGCAGACTAATGTGTTGTTGAGTTGTGATTCAGCTGTGCCAGTGCGCTAACGTACCCGACTTAAATAGATTACGTAGTTAAACAGAAGTTACGCTCATAACGAGCGCACATGTCCATGTTCTCTAGCACGGCATGAAGGAGCAGCTGCAGCAACAAGCTCGATTTCTATTACACTACCAAGCAGTCGTGGCTTCGAAGGTTTCATATTATACGTATCAAGCTCGATTTCGATGGCACTACATATTTTGTGCAATGAAAAATCAGATGGGCTGAACAGGCGCTGTAGGTATCATCTTCAGTGCCAGAAACCGTCCCTTGACAGTGACGACTGTTTCGTGGGAGCAGAGCAGACAGCGTCCACACGCGAAGTTAAGCACCGAATGCGTCAGCCACAGCTCGGTCCGGTTTACTCCAAGTTGATTCGATTTCGTGAAAGGGACATAGGTCGTCTCGTGCGAGGCCTCCACCATCAGATGCCTTTTTGTTGTTGGTTTTTGTTATGCTTTGTAGGCGTCGTTGCTTACGCTCATGTGCGCCTGGCTCTGTTGTGACAACTTTGACCGGGTGCAATTCAGTTGCTCCAGCTTCGCCCTGTCTTTCCTCCTTGTGAACGCGTCCTTTTCTGCTGTTTTTTTTTCCGTAAGCATGGACCATCTGGCCCATCAAGCTACGCTTCTTCAATGCCAGCTTCTTAATGTTTGACTGCATCAAACAAGCCAGAGGCATCAACATTCTTGAGCTTATAGTTTCGTCGTATAGATAGCTTCTTTTTTACCTAGCAATAAAAACTTTATGAACGCACTAGGTTTTTGATGTAGCAGTGGTTTATTGATAAAATAATGCTAAAAATGAAGGAAAAGATTTTTCATGGAGGAATTCTTTGTGGCGGTCCTGAATGTGGGCGCAGCTTCACTGCAGTGTTAAGTTGTGAACGACTATAGCAGTTGAAATGGTGAAGACACCAAGCGTAGATTCCGTCGATGCAGGAAGTCTTTTTTTTTTTTGTAGCGCCTTGCGCATGCGCCAGGCCTCTTCGCCTGCCATTATCGCAAAGTAGCGTACAAGTTCGCTGCATGTGCTTTTCCACAAACAGCGTTGATGCGACCAATGACGCCACGAACTGCGGGACAGTAATTATGTGCAGTGGTGCAATTTAAGAAGCAGCAGTTGGTAGCAATGGGCCCACGGTCTTCGGCGTCCTGCAGGAGTCCGATGTGCGGTAAAACTTGGCTGGTGCGGCGCGAACTGCCGCCCCAGAGCACACCACACGCGCAGCGGCAAGCACCAGGGCCGGGCGCGGCACCCTCAAAAAATCCTATTTCCGATACTCGATACTGTATCCTCGATACACCGCTCAAATCGCCAGCTGGTGATATGATTGGCTAAGTTAAGGAATTCTTCTGACATTTCTAGGGTATTCGAATTAGCGCACTGTTTTTATATAATTGGTTTTGGGGGAAAGGAAATGGCGGATTATCTGTCTCATATATCGTTGGACACCTGAACCGCGCCGTAAAGAAAGGGATAAAGGAGGGAGTGAAAAAAGAAGAAAGGAAGAAGGGGTGCCGTAGTGGAGGGCTGCGGAATAATTTCGACCACCGGGGGATCTTTGAAAATGGTTTTAGTGAATCCGGCGATGAGTAAGGGCTCACGCTCTTAAAAGAGAGCCTCTTGCGGGCTCAGTCTCTACTTGGCTGGGTCAGCAGAGGCGGGTCACCATATGGCTTGTGCAGCCATATGGTGAGCCGCTATACGACAGCGCCTGACAAAAGCGAATTCGAACGTGGCCGTGCTGAACCCGCTCCGCATAGCGGTGTAGATGCGAGAGGCTTCAGGGCATTGTTAATATAGAAGGGACGCTACGGTGGAGCAATTGCCGGCAGATAAAGCAAGGCTAACCCCACCTGTAGCATTCAACACCTCAACTCCCGCTCCTGTAACAGTCCTGAAATGAAGCTTTCGGAGCATCCATGAGTGCTGAATTCGCATACTCTTGCACAAATTTCACGCCACAAACCTGTCTTCTAACTGCGTCCGTCGTGTAAAAAAGATCTCACTGTCGAATCGCATACGGTGAATGTCGCACGCAGCTAGGGCCCGTGTGCTGTGCGATGTCAGCGCGGGAAAAAAAAATTAGGGAAAGGAAATGGCGCAGTACCTGTCTCACATATCGGCGGACACCTGAATCGCGCCGTAAGGGAAAGGATAAAGGAGGGAGAGAAAGAAGAAAGAGTTGCCGTAGTGGAAGGCTCCGGAATAGCGTCTACCACCCGCGTATCTTTAACGTGCACTGACATCGCACAGCACACGAGCGCCTTTTCGTTTCGCCTCCATCGAAGCGCAGCCGCCGCTGTCGGGTTCGAACCCGGGAACTCCGGATCAGTAGCCGAGTGCCCTAACCACTGAGCCACCGCGGCGGGTCAGCGCAGGAGGTTGTCGAAATTTATCTGAGCCCTGTATATACAGCGCCTTTCATTCCCTACCTTTCACTACCTCCTCCATTCCTTCCCTTAGAGAGCGATTCGGGTGTCAACCGAGAAGTGAGAGAGTTGCTGCGGCTTACTTTCCTCACATCCAATTCCGAAAAAAATGAAAAAATGGTTTTGAGTAAAGGAAATGGTGGAGTGACTCTCAAATATCTCAGTGGACACCCGAACCGCCCACGTCTTGGGGCAAGGGATGGAGGAGGGAGTGAATTAGGAGAGGAAGAAAGAGGTGCCGTAATAGAGGGCTCCGGAATAACTTCGACCACCTGGGGATCTTTGACCAGCACTGACTTCGCACAGCACACGGGCGCCTTAGCGTTTCGCCTCCATCGAAACGGAGGAAAGGAAATGGTCGAGTGACTCTCACATATCTCGGTGGACACCCGAACCGCCCACGTCTTGGGGAAATGGATGGAGGAGGGAGTGATTTAGGAGGGGAAGAAAGAGGTGCCGTAGTGGAGGGCTCCGGAATAACTTCGACCACCTGGGGATCTTTGACCAGCACTGACTTCGCGCAGCACACGGGCGCCTTAGCGTTTCGCCTCCATCGAAACGGAGGAAAGGAAATGGTCGAGTGACTCTCACATATCTCGGTGGACACCCGAACCGCCCACGTCTTGGGGAAAGGGATGGAGGAGGGAGTGATTTAGGAGGGGAAGAAAGAGGTGCCGTAGTGGAGGGCTCCGGAATAACTTCGACCACCTGGGGATCTTTAACCAGCACTGACTTCGCGCAGCACACGGGCGCCTTAGCGTTTCGCCTCCATCGAAACGCTGCCGCAGCGGTCGGGTTCGAACCCGGGTACGCCAGCTCAGTAGCCGAGCACTCTTAACACTGAGTCACCACGGCGGGAAATCCAATTCGGCCGGGTTTCAAAGAGCGTAGCGCATCAAAAACATGCTGTACAGTGGTGGTGCGTAGCGAAGGCTACCTGACGTGTGCTGTTGGCTCGTGATGCGCGTGAGAACATAGCACGTGCGGAAGCCGTGGTGTCACGCTTGGATGGAAATCGGGCGAGGACAAAACAAAGAAAACGGCTTCAAAAATCCATAGCCCGTATTTGTGTTTGATTGCTTTCAAGCTGCTCCGCCTAACAGCTAAGTTAGCAGACTAATGTGTTGTTGAGTTGTGATTCAGCTGTGCCAGTGCGCTAACGTACCCGACTTAAATAGATTACGTAGTTAAACAGAAGTTACGCTCATAACGAGCGCACATGTCCATGTTCTCTAGCACGGCATGAAGGAGCAGCTGCAGCAACAAGCTCGATTTCTATAACACTACCAGGCATGACGTTAGTAGTCGTGGCTTCGAAGGTTTCATATTATACGTATCAAGCTCGATTTCGATGGCACTACATATTCTGTACAATGAAAAATCAGATGGGCTGAACAGGCGCTGTAGGTTTCATCTTCAGTGCCAGAAACCGTCCCTTAGCCTTCAATTGCCTAGTGTGAATGCTCATGTATGGTGTCGCAGTTTCAAATATAGATAAGTATATAAATTTACTCGCCCTAAATGCGAGCCGCAGCAATTTTATTTTTGCGGCGAAAGCTACAGCAAGCTAGTCAGCGGCGCATTCCGTGGAAGCGTCGCTAGTCAGTTCTGCGCATGCGCTACTAGTTGCACCGAGCCACAGGTGTTCCGCCGCTGCGGCGCGTCTTTCCTCAAAATCCTATTGTACCGATAGCTACAGTACGCCAGCTCTTCGAGCCTTCAGCGTGGCACCCCTTGAGCTCCGTGGCGGCGCCGTGGTCACGTGGTGCGGAGCAGCTGCTGCAACAGCTGTGCGCATGCGCTGTGTCAAGTGGGACGAAGATGAAGACGGAACGCCCAGAGAAACGGAGCGGCGAAAGACTGACTTTGCGATTAAGCAACTAAGCAAGTTCCACTCGGCCAGCTGTAGCTATCGCGAAAACCTGGCTCTTCTAAACGTCGGACCCGCCGCGGTGGCTCAGTGGTTAGGGCGCTTGACTACTGATCCGGAGTTCCCGGGTTCGAACCCGACCGCGGCGGATGCGTTTTTGTGGAGGCAAAACGCTAAGGCGCCCGTGTGCTGTGCGATGTCAGTGCACGTTAAAGATCCCCAGGTGGTCGAAATTATTCCGGAGCCCTCCACTACGGCACCTCTTTCCTTTCTTCTTTCACTCCCTCCCTTGTCCCTTCCCTTACGGCGCGGTTCAGGTGTCCGCCGATATCTGAGACAGATACTGCGCCATTTCCTTTCCCCCCCCAAAAAATTATTATGATTCTGACAAAAAGGAATCTTAGTGGACACTTGAACCGCGCAGTGGAGGACCGCCGCGGCCACATGAATGCGTCTCCTCCCTAGGCTTGCCTCCCTGAAAAACGGACTCGCGTCCTGCCGTTTCACTAGTGCGCGACGTTCGCCCACGCATCGAGCGCCTCGCGCAGAAAGGATGCGCCGTGCGTGCACAGTGGTTGCCCGGTCAATGCGGCATCGCCGGCAACGAAGAAGCTGACGACCTCGCGACCGCGGCACACCAACTACCTCCCAGCGATCTGCCCCTTGCGCTGGAGGACGTGCGCGCGGTCATCCAGGACCAAGGCAGCACCCCGACCCACGCATCGCCAGTTGCCGCGCTCTTACGCGGTCGCAACGTGCTATGATCCTCCGCGCGCGCATTGGCTGCGTGTGGCCCGGAGAACGACGGGAGCGTCACGGAATCGCGACGAATAATTCGTGTGACGGATGCGGCGCAGTGGAAACACTAGAACACCTGCTCCTTCGCTGTGCCGCGTTCGCCGATGCTCGCCGCGATATGCTCGCGGCCTATAGGGCGCTGGGCATACTTCCAGACTCCGTCAAGACGCTATTGTGGCCGCAGGGCAATGCGCGCACCCGTCAGCGAAGCTTGGTGAGCCTCTGTGCGTTCCTCGAACAGATTGACGTCCCGTCTATTTTGCGCAAGGTAGTGTCGCGCAGTGACCGAACGCTCCGCGTGTGCTACCTCGGATGATTAACAGCTGGGCGCCCCGCCCCAGCTGTTGTGTGCAAAGTGTTGTGCGCGCGTTTTTCCTTTGTTTTATTGACTGCACGCGCGCGACTCGTACAAGTGTATTGTTATGTAAATAGCTTGTACTTATCACTTCTCCCCCTATCCTCTATTCCTGTATCCTCACCTCTTTCATTCCATTTCTCCATTCTGCCTGCTATCCTTTATTTCCGCTGCCCCAGCCCAGGTACTGCTGCCGCCGCAGTGATGGCAGATGCCGGGGTTATCAAAAATCTTTTACCTTCCTATTTGTTATAATTTTTTTAATTAAACACTATAGTGCCGTTTCCGCCGTAAATTTCGCAGCCCAGCCACGCTTCGAAGACGGGATGCCGGCGGCTCATGGATCGGCGTAATCAGGCTGCCGCGAGAAGGGCGGCGCCACCCACACAGCCGGAGGTTGTGGGTGTCCTTTCATTCGTCACAGCACGCCCGAAAAATGGCCATGCCAAGTGTACAGGCTCCCACTGTGACTTTCAAGGAAAGCCAAGGGGCGGAGAAGGCGCCGACTCCCAGCAGTCGCCTTACTTCGCGCGTAGGCATAAAATGGCGAGGAAAACAAGTTGCTGTGCTGTCGTAGTCTCCTTGTTCGAACTTGAAAAGCAACGAGAGAAACATATACACATACTTCCTCTTGCGGGCACTTATGGAATAAATTCATTTGCACTCTGCTGCTTTACGAAACTTTTACCAGACACCTTCAATGGCTTCATGGTTATAGCACAGCATAGAAAAACTTTGTTCTGTTCAGATCACGTGTCAGGAGGGCGTCCTTGCCATCCGGTCCTTGTCAGGCGGCCGAGATCCCTTGGAACCTGGAGGTTTCGAAGGCTTGTCTGATGATGGTCTTCTGCTCTTCCACGTCCTGGCTGTGTATCAACGCCTCCCACGACTCCTTACTGTCCACTAAACTGGTGGATTGGGCGCATGCCCACATCATATGGGCTAGGGCGGCCCGTTCTTCACAGGCCCTATATTTGGCGCCGTTTAAGCCCGGCTGGAACCTACTCAGTGTGGCTGGGTTCGGAGAGGTTTCCACCTGCAACTGCCTCCATGCTGCTTCCTGTGTGGTTCTGGATATTCGCGTCTGCTAAGTCTGTAGCACTGTTTTCTGAAATGTATCCATCCTCGGGGGGAGTCGCGGAGATCGGCCGGAAAGTCAGCCCGCGGGCGAGCTCATGAGCTCCCTCATTATCCTGAAGGGTTTGGAGCGCAGGCGCCCAAATTAAGACGATCGGATGCTCAATTTTACAGTTCGACAGTACGCGTGCTGCCGCTGGCGATACTCTGCCTAACAAATTTGAATCAAAATTGCACATCGCTTCCTTAAAGTCGCTGTTGACCACCTTTATGTCTTCGTGTGTAAGCGCGAGAACGACGGTTGCCTCCTCCGCCGTCGTGACCGAACCCCTTCTGAGTCATGAACCTTCTCCCCTAACTCAGTGGGGGAGCTTGGTACGCTGCCCAAAGCGGACGCGCGGCGGCGCTGCCGTCGAAGAGGACCTATATATATACCTATATATCAGATACCCCTAAATAAAGAATGCTGACACGAAATGGAGAAAGCGAACTAGAAAATTGACAAGCAAATATCTGGACAGCAGTAAGGAGGCAAATTCAGCAATTATCGGTTAAGAAAAAGGTTAAAGAAACAGAGAGAGCTCTGTGGAAAACAGGAATGCTGACCAAATCAGCACTGGGAACATACAGGATTTTTAAGCAGGAAATTGCCAAAGAAAATATCTATGATAATTGTAGCCCGGGAAGCTCTTTGTTGTTTGAGGCCAGGACCGGAGTTTTGCGGACTAAGACATATAGAGCCAGGTACCATGAGACAGACACGTTGTGCGTTGCGTGCGGAGAGGAGGAGGAAACGGCTGAACACTTGATACTTTTCTGTAAAGGGCTTCACCCTACAGCGGAAAGCAGCGGGGCTGATTTATCCAAGGCATTGGGGTTTAAGGACAGTGAAGGGAAAGTAGATTTAAAGTGGGTAGAAGTAACCAAGCGAAGGTTATCTGATTGGTGGCTAAAATCAAGAGAAGAGTAAAATTTCATAAGTCGTGGCTAGGTGGCTTGAGCCACCGCCCGATTCAAAGGGTCCACCCATCGTGTTTTGGCGAGCGGTCGCCTATTCGTAGAGAGCGACGTTTTGCGATGTGCCGTTGCGTCGTTCTGTCCGATGCAGCGTAGAAGTACGCCAATGCCCGTGGTGTGAAGTGAAAGGAGCGCGCGCTGTGAGTGATGCCTCCGTTTCCCTCGTTGCGCGGCCGCTCCGGCTACGGGGGCACCGGCGAAAACGTGCCAACTGTCTCTGTTCCCGTCTGACGCCGAACCGCGAGAGGAATGCACGGATGCGCCATCCTACGAAAAGAAATTGCTGGCTTCTCCTCTGATTCGCCGTGCGCGGGCATTTCGGTACCACTGACATCGTTCGGTATACTTTGCACGAGGGCGCTGTTTCGCTCCGACGTCAGCTGCCCAAGGCGTTCACGATGCTTAACAAACAATAAAACCTGCACAGCAGCGGACGCTCCGGATATCTCCTGCCCCAACTACCCGGCCATCGGCGGCGCCGTACAGACGCGCACAGCCAATGACGGTGAGCCTCAGTGTCAACACAGATCGCTCGCTTAGGTCAGAAAGCACAAAAAAAAAAGCTGGCTCAAAGAATGAACAAATGAAAACGCCCTCTGCTGCGCAACTGTCGCAAGCGAAGTCGTACGCAATGTGCTCCTCCCGCGAGAGGAACGCCCTGGCGCCGCGCATAAACAGAGCGAAAGCCAGCACGACGTGTTGACGCTCACCCCCCTGCCACGCTTTAAAACCATCCAATAAAACCCCACGTCAGCTAGTGCTCAGCGCACCGCTGCATAACGTAACGTGGTGCTAAGCGTACAGTCGTGTCCACTGAAGCCGGGCGAGAAACCCCAGCCGAGCATGAACCCAATGAGTGCCGTCTGCTAACGCACGCGCTTTGCCTCACCGAGCACTGCGCTTCTTTCGCGTGTATGTTGTAGGCTAACGATCGCACCGCACTTTTCGGCAGCGACTTAGTGTCACATTAAGCGTCAAAAGTCTCTACGCCAGACGATCACGGATACGGAGCCAGCCGTGGCGCTGCCGTCAGCGCTCTTTCTCTATAATATAAAGTGCCCATCCTCTCCCCCTCATGGACAGCCCGGCATCGGAGCATGGGAGGCCCTCCTTGCGTCGTAGGGCCCGCACACCAAACTTCGTTGTGTGAACCGGGGTGCCAGTGCCATGGCCCTACGTGGCCTGGAGGCATGCGCGTAATGTGAGGGCTTTGCGGTGGCCTTGAGACCTTAAAGGGTGCAAACTCTCTTGCCAATAAAGACGTCTGCTTAAATCACTCATGCATGAATAATTAAGACCAAATAGCAGCACAAGCATGGAAGAAAGATTTTCTCTTACAACCACACCATACGCCGCCGGGCCGCTCTAGGCGCCTCTAGCGGCCGCTTCTGTCCGCAAACCAAACTTCGGCGGGAGTTTCATGAGCACAAATCCATTGAAGGTCTGCATTTACTGACCACACATGCCCTACTGACGATTAGTCTTCCTCTCATTTGGAAAGGCTTAACTTTGCGCTTTCACAAGGTTGCCCCATTCACGGCGTGATTCACGATAGGATTACGAAGGTACCGCACCCGGTGTACACTACGGGGGGGGGGGGATTTCGATTGAAAAAGTTTTTTTAGACTGTTCGCGGATGTTTCAAGAAAGCAGCCCAAATATTTTCCTGGGTATATGAGTTGAGTTGTAAGTGCTCTATTAGGGAATAAAGGCGCAATGAGGAATAGACAAAGACTGCTGTCTTCACGGTCGTCAGTCACTTCACATTGCTCCGATCAGAGCACTAAGGGAGCCATATCTTGCAAACACCATTTGGTTTGGGTTGCGGCATTTAACGTCCCAAAGCGACTCAGGCTACGTGGGACGCCGTAGTGAAGGGCTCCGGTAATTTCGACCGCCTGGGGTTCTTTAACGTGCACTGACATCGCACAGTACACGGACCTCCGGAATTTCGCCTCCATCGAAATGCGGCCGGGATCGAACCCGCATCTTTCGGGTCAGCAGCCGAGCACCATGTCAGAATCAGATGCCAGAAAGGAGCGGTAGTTCAGATGGTAGGGTCGGGTCTCGCAACGCCCGGTGGCGAAGCCAGGACACTCCCACAGGAGGTGGTATATGCCGCCGCGCGTCACCATCGTGCAGTGAGGGCACGTAATCGTTTCCTCTGTGTAGTGACGCCAGCCCGGATATTTACGTTTTTTTTTCGGTGTTCTATGCTAGCCATCTTCGGATATGACATCATCCTCATCATCAGCCTAACTACACCCACAGCAGAGCAAAGGCCTCTCCCATGTCTCTCCAATTAACCGCGTCCTTTGCCAGCTGCGGCCATCCTATGCCTGCGATCTTAAAAATTATATCACGTATAGTCCGCACAGCGCGAAATATCAGCTTTTAAAAATATTCCGGAAAACACGGTAAATAACCACGGGTGACGCGTATTACGTTGCGAACAGCGTACGAAGGACGAGAAAAGGTCAACACCGGTATTGTGCCGCTTACTACTGGCGCATTGGAAGGGGCTCTGAAACACCTCAATCACTACATATTCTCTCGACATGAACACCTGAGCCAAATAATACACTTCTACACGCAGCAGCGAACCCACAATCGCGCGCGAAATTTGGCCGAGTCCTTTCCGGCGACATTTTCATGTTCGCGTTCTCCTCCACCGCGCGCTGTGGGTTAGAACATTCTTTCAGGCGCCACGCAGCCACCGCGGCCAGTCAGGAGCGTTGCTCCGGTGGGCAAGGAAGCTCAGTCCTCTGAGCGTGCAAAAAGTGACGAGAGGGAAATGCTTCCAGCAAACGCATTTGACAAAATTCTTGTATTTGTGAAACGGCGTTCCAGGAAGCCCCCTTTGAAAGAAGGACGGACTGAAGTCGGCCTGCATCGACGGACAACGGCATTCACGAGAAAAAAAAATCCAAGAGCGAAATACATGTGTCGCTATCAGAGGCCAATTTCGCAACTAAACATTGAAACTTTCACGCGGATTCCAGAAAGCTAAGCTCCATTCTCTTCAAACTGGCGGCCACCGGTCCTTCTACGTCACGAGCGGCAGGACAATTTTCAACATTAATTTTCGTAGTCATAACTGCGTCTTTTCCTGTCGGAGAATGATGACTGGGCGACGGTGTGCCTACAGCCGCTGGGCGCTGCTGAGAAACCTGCGCACTCGCACCGCTTTTCCTCCCACCAAAGTAGCCGCCGAGAAGCAAGTGGCAACACAGCCACAGCTGCTTTGCAAAAAGTGCACCCCCTCGGGGAAGCCTTCGTTGAATGTGAGCGTAATGTGCAAGTGCAACCATCCGCAGAGGGAGGCCGAAGCAAAGGTGAACCCACTTCACACAAGAGCCGCCAGAGAGAGGCCTGCGGCGGCACGCGCAACCCGAGGAGCCATGACGCGACACCGGACATCCTGCATCTGCAGTACCGGCGCCGAAGGCCACTGCGCGCTTCGCTTGCAGAATCCCCCACGCCCGCTCCAAGCAGTGCACACGCAAAAGGGTGGCAGATGAGGAGCGTATTCCCCCGCGTAGTCCCAAATAGTAGCGCACCCAGGCGCCACCTCCCCGCTCTGTTGGCGGGCGGCGTTGTGAAATGTGCTGCACGCGATACATTGCCCGCGTCGGCCGCTGTCTTCCTACCGTCTGCTTACATAATACAATACAAAATAGTCGCAGCCAGTTTTCCGAAGAATGAGTGACTCGTCTGCCGCTAAACGAGCTGCCCCACGCCAGAATCCAGAGTTGCGCTCCGCCGAAATAGAGGCGCCTTTGAGAGGGCCCTGCCGTTCGCTCCGCCGAAGCAGACCACTCGAAGAACGAGTGTGTGTGCAAAATAAAGGGTGTTTTTAACTGTAGATACATACACGTATCTCTCCAATTCCTTATCTCAATATATCGCAACATCAGGACACCGACAGAGCTGCGCTGAAATTTCGCATTAGGGAGTATCGTAATCGTCCATGAAATTTTTGAACAGCCTCCACCCAGTTTTCAAGGCGCACGACGGTTGGTGGAATTTTACGCGTCAAAGCGACACTGCGCTGATTGGGCACTCCCGCAGTGGAAGGCTCCGAATTAATTTTGCACCACCCGGGCTTGACGGCACCGCGCTTGCACTTGAGTGACGCGTCGGTGACATTGAGAACAAAGTCGTGTTATCTTGAGGGTCACACCTGAACGGGCGCCGGTGAACAACACCGCCGCCGCCAAAATGTCACACCCGGCGGTAAAGTGCGCTCTCGACTGCTCGGGGTCATCCTGCGCGCTCTGAATGAACAAGCCCCCCTTCCCCTATGCGCGCGAGGACCAAAGCTGTCACATGCCACGCGTCGCTCGATCACCATTTCGACGAGTTTCTCGCACACGCGACAAATTTTTTCGTGGAGGCGCTCTCCGTCTTTTAATTTGATTTCGCCGTCGCTTTCAATGCGAGAAAGGAGAAAACTGGCCGGCTGCGGCGTCTGTGCAAAGCCTCAATCTGCCACGGTTGCTGAAAAGGACGAGCTGATATGAAGTCGCCCTGCTCTAGGACCCTCCTCGCCGGCTTGCTATAGTCGGACATGCTAGCTGAACCCGTTGAACCGCAGCCCAAGCTGTCCAGCAGTGCAAGCACCGCCGCATTATCCAACGGTGACGGCATCGCACCAGAAACCACCTTTAGCATGCTGCGCGGGGCGCTCGGAAGTGGCCCGTGCGGGAAGCAGCGGTGTGTACGTGGCTTCTCCCAAGCGTGAAGAAAGCCGGCCCGTGGGACGACATGCCTCGTCACACGAGGATGGCCAACGATTCAAACCGTTTGTGAGGAGGTACCGAACAGCCCTCCCCGAGATCAAGGGCGCGTCAGTGAATGACGGACTGGATCATTTTTTGCTGCTGCGCGGCTGGAGGCTTCACACAGAGCCCCACCACAGATAACGCCGCAGTAAAAAAAAAAAAGTCAGCAAAGAGGAAATGTTTTATTTCCCACAGCAACAGCTGCCCGCGACACGCGGTACGACTACGCCGACGACGCGTCGCTCCGTTGAGACTCGCCTTTACGTGCCACGAACGATGGGTTTGCCTGCTGCGGAAAGCCAGAGTTTCCTGCAGCGTTATTGACAACGCACAGAGCTCATACTGAAGTTCCGAACTCCCAATAGAGCCCATAGTGCAGAATCCGGACGTTAATGGATCGAAACAGGGGGCCAGTGATCTCCGCAGTGATGTGGGACGGCCGAGAAGCGAAGCGCTTTCGCAGCACATTCCACCAGGAAATGGAGTACACACAACTGGAAATCATATCACCCCCCCCCCCCCCCCTGAACAGCGGACGCCAGTCGTCAACAGATAAACCAAACGACTCAGTAGCTGCCACAAGCGCGATTGCGGACATCTCTCGCGATACACCCTGGACAATGCGTGCAGCCCACTCCTTGGCGTTTTTCCCTGCTCGCTTCCTCAGCACAATCTAGTCTTTTGAAAACCGTGGCGAATGCCGAGAGCGGCGTCCGCCTCTGGCGTAAAGGCGTCTAAAACAAGAATGTCTTCCCCTTGCCCGACACAGCGGACGACAACGGATGTTCTGACGACCCAAGCGCAGCCCCGGCAATCAGCCCCCTCTACACACTGATGCTCTAGCTATCCTGCGCGGGACACGGAAGGCAACAGACTTCAAACGAATCGCACCAGCCGATAACGGCGCGGGCCACGCCCCGTTCACGCGCTGTCGCCGTTAACCGTACAGAAACTCTGTAGCCTATGCAACTGCCACTTAAAACCAGGCAGCGAAAACGTAGAATATTAACAGCTTCCAGGACTTCCATCTCCGCGAGTCCCTAACATGCAGAAACGCAACAAGTGCTTCAAATGACCAATTATGACAAAACTACGCGAAAACACGCAGGAGAATCCACTGCGACCACACAAATTAAAGGCTGTTCTCCCTTTAGGGCTAGCTTTTGCAATGAGTTACTCGTCAGCTCTGTGGCGGCTCAAACTTTTGGAAACAACGTGACTATCCGTACACTTCTGCGAGCACAAATGGAAGCACACGAAAAACAACTGCTTAGAAGGAACGCATGCAAGGGCGAACGAGTCCCTCAGCAGTGCACCAAGTCCGCTTGCCTTGCCGGACTCCAGCGCAAGCAGGGAAGCTGGCCATGCTTTGTGCCCCCCATCGCGGCTTGCCTTTCGGCGCACCAAAGGCAGTTTAACAACGGCGAGAACCACTTCGTAAACAAACATCGGCTCGGTGCACGCCGACCGAACTCAGAGCTGGACTCGATAGAGGCACACACGGACAAAGAATGAAGATGCAACACAGCGCTCTTCGTTCTTTGGCGCTGCGCTAGAGCACCACCATGATAAACCAACTCAGTCTGTGCCGCCCCGAATGCGAAAGAACGAGGCACAGTAACACAAAATGGCTTAGCGCTACTCGGGCATTTCGCGCCAATGCATTGTCGATAACAGAGTACAGTTTACGGATCGCGGCCGATTAAGACCAGGTACCACCGCAATGCTTCCCTGGCGTTATAAAGATTAGTCCGCGTCTTCGAGAGCATTGTTTTGGCCTTGCTCTGTCAGGCATTTCATCGCGGAGACCAAACAAATCACTGCTTTGCGTGTCCACACTCACAGGTGCAGTTATGTACGAACGCCACCTTTATAGAGTCTGCATCGTACGCTGTGAATAGCCGAGGCGGACAAGCGTCCGGACGCGCTCTTTCGTCCTCGAGTCCGTTCACTGCGAGCTACCTAGAGGCGGACGGCGCCGGCGCACAGGCGCTCGTACAGGCCCCGGTCGAGCGGCACGTATCGGCCGGAGTCCAGGAAGAAACAGGGGTCCCCGCACAGTTGGTCCAGGTGGTACTCCTGGCGCTGCAGGTCGCCCTTCTTGAGCTTGTACGTGGACGTGGTGTCGACGGCGTGCACGAGACGCACGAACAGCGGCACGGCGTATGCGGGCAGCTGGCTGCGCAGCGCGGCCAGCAGGGCGCCCAAGTCGGTGCTCCGCGCGGGGTCCCGGACGGCCAACATGCCGGCGCGGCCCTCTGCGCCCGGCAGAGAGACGCCGTAGGCGACGCAGTCGCTCAGCCCTAGCGCCTGCGCCGCGACGCCCTCCAGCTCGGCCGTGGAGACGTTCTCGCCCTTCCAGCGGAACGTGTCGCCCGTGCGGTCTCGGAAGTAGACGTAGCCCAGCTCGTCGGTGACCAGCAGGTCGCCAGAGGCGAACGCCACGTCGCCCTTGCGGAACACGTCGCGGTAGAGCTTCTTCTGCGTAGCCTCCTTGCTCACGTAGCCGTCGAACTGGTGCATGTGCGAGCGCTCAACCTTGCCCACCAGCTCGCCCACCTGTCCGGGCGCGCAGGCGAGACAGATGCCCTGCTTGTCGCGCAGCGGCAGCCCCGTGCTCTGGTCGACGCGCACCAGCTTGACCGGCAGCAGGCGCTCGCCCAGCGCGGGCCACAGCATGAACAGCACGGGGAAGAAGCCCACGGCGCCCGGCCGGTTGTCCGTGTTGACCAGGTTGGCGTTGCCCTCGGTGGCGCCGTACACCTCGCGCAGGTCGGCCAGCCCGAAGCGCTCGGCGAAGCGCCGCCACAGCTGCGGCCGCAGGCCGTTGCCAAACATGAGGCGCACGCGGTGCGCGCGGTCGTAGGGGCCCGGAGGCTGCGCGAGCAGGTAGCGGCACGTCTCGCCAATGTACTGCGCCACGGTGCAGCCAAGGCGCGCGCAGTCCTCCCAGAAGGCGGACGCCGAGAAGCGTGGCCGCAGCGCGGACGTGTTGCCGAACAGCAGCGTCTGCGAGAGCGCCAGCACGCCGGCGGCCACGTGGTACACGGGCAGACACACGTAGAGCACATCGTCGTCGCGCATGGGCATCATGTGGCGCACAGCGCTGGCCATGCTGAAGAAGCGCCGCTGCTTGATGATGGCCGCCTTGGGCAGGCCCGTGGTGCCCGACGTGTAGATGTACAGCAGCCGGTCGTCCATGCCGCCGCGGTAGGGCGGCGCGCGGGGCTCCTGCCTCAGCAGCGGTTCCAGCCAGGTCACCGGCGCGCCCAGGTCTCGGACGTCGGCGTCGAGGCAGACGTAGAGCGGCTCGGTGCCCAGCTTCTCGGCGACCAAGGGCCGCGCGTCGCGCAGTGGCTCCAGCAGCGCGTGCGTGAACACCACGGCGCGGCTGCGCACGCACGAGATGCAGTGGGCCAGCGAGGCCTGCTTGAGGTTGTAGTTGATGAGCGCAGACACGACGCCCAGCTTGGAGAGGCCGAGCCACAGCATGACGGCCTCGGGCCGAGACTCGGCCAGCAGGGCCACCTCGTCGCCCGGCCGCAGTCCGAGCGCCGCGAACGCAGCCGCCACGCGCTCCGAGTAGTCGTGCGCTTGCGCGAAGGTCCAGGCGCGCTGCGTCGTCACCAGGCAGGGCTTGTCCGGCTGCCGGCGCGCCAGCGACGAGAACACGCGCGCCACGGTGGTGTCCTCGGCCACCCGCCGGTGCATGTACCAGTTGAGGCGAAAGTATCCCACGGCCGCACGCACATCCCGGGGCGCGGTGCGCGCGAGCAGCCGCAGCGTGCGCCAGCCGCCCGTGGCCAGGTAGGCGACGGCCAAAAGGAGCGCCGCGGTGCCGAACGACCAGAGCGTGCCGGCCACCCCGAACAGGCCGAGCAGCAGCGCCGACTTGGACGACGACATCGCCACACTGGCTCCCAGCGGACGGCGCCCCGCGCGCGCTCCGGCGACCTACTTTTATTCCCCCTCCAACGGGAAAGTTGTCCGCTGCCGCCATCTGGTGCTCGGCTGCGCAGGCAGCGCGTCACGGGGCCGCGCCAGATACCGCCGGGTCGGCCGGTCGGCTCTCCGCGTTGACCAGCATTGACCACGAGGTCACTGCTCGCCGGCAGCGTAACAGTTTGCACCATCCGTGGATTTCCACGCCAGAATGCGACCTCCCCCGCAAACACTCGGTGCACGGCGCAGGTGTCAACCACGAAGCCACACGAGTTCGCACAGCGCACGCGTTTCACTCACAAACGGCGGGCTTAACTCTGTCACGAGTCTCAACAGCACCGATGGTCGGCTCTTCAATGCACGCACGCGAGGTACGATGGCAGCTGCAACGGATCACCCTATCTCGCTAAATCAGCAAGTGCGAAAGGAGGCGCGCTGAATGAAGCTCAAGACAGAGGCGTGCTCCTCGTGAAAATTAGTTGTGAAGGTAATGACAAATAATTTTCTGCACTATGCAGTACAACTGCCTAAATCTAGAAATGAATATGCACCAGCACAACAGTCAGCCAGAAACATTGCATCATAAGCAAGGAAGCTCTGCATAAAAAAATGCAACTTACCAATACTGCAGGGATGGTGAGGACTCCTCAACTTTCATTACATGCGCTGGAACAGAACAGCAATGTGTTTTTTTAGCCAGCAAAACAAAATGGTGGGTTCAGCTTAACAAGTGAAGGTCACTCATATCCATAAATCTACCTCTCATACTACACATAAACAGTACTCTGATATCATGCATGCATATATCTATATATATATATATATGCATACTTAGAAGTTAAATTTCACAATGCTAACTCGCCCTCTCAACCGATTAAGCTCACCCACTGCGCAATGACATTAAGGTCTAGGCAACTGTCAAATAATGCTCATGACAAGCCAATCAGCAAGTGGTATCTACAAGCCACGTGACCAAGTTTTTAGGACTTTGCTCCCATAAGCAACTTGCACTCTTCCCCAGGAAACTCAGCGCTCAAGCATGAGCAGTTTTTAAAGCGGAAATGCATTTGAGGGCTTGCACGGCAGATTTTCACCCACTTTTGCTTGGTGCACTGCTTGGTGCTAACACGCTGGCACTGCACTCAAGAATTCACCTGGATAACAATGTCAACCACAAATGTCTTTGAAGGCTTAAACTGTATGCATCGCTGTGTAGGTTATACACATTATCTAGGCTAGCTTGGAACAGGTATAAGTAGCAGGGAAAGAGAGATGGCCTCCAAAGAATACAAATGCTTCTATGGGCAAGCGGTGCAAATGCATTACCGAAGCAGTTGCAGCCACCATATCGTGTGTATCTGCAAAGTTTTAATGATCCCCGCACATTTCAAAGCAGGGGAAGGTTCTAGCAAGGGAGGGGACAACCAAACATTGAAAAAAAAAAATTCTGCACATGCAAACTGCACTGGTTGATATATTTTACACCCAAGAAAGTTCATGACAAGCATTGTGTAAAGCGGACTAACCACCAACCATCCCTGCCAAGGGTTCCCCAAAAATCCACTTCTGCTTCAAATTCACAAACGAATGCCAAAACAGACCAAGCATTCACTTTCTGGAGGCTGAACAACTCTAAACTTACTCGCCTGGATTGTGGAAACAATACAGGCAGCATACCTCTTTATTGTAAGATTTAGAAAATATGCACAAAGCTATACCACAGTGTCACAACACTTGGCATTACATTCTATAGCATCATTTTAATAATCAATGGCTGCAATTCATTAGCAAAACAGAAACCTGTTAAAATAAGTCCACATAACGTAAAACACCCAACAACCGTAATGGAAGCACTGGTCAAGGTGAAATTCCCAAAGTTCATGTGAAAAAAAAAAAACACTATATCATGAAGAAGGAGATGATGTTGATGAATGTTAAAGGAGCAGGCACCAAATTTTTTGAATATTTTTTTTTTGGAGTGATGCGCTAGGCAGTGGTATCCATGAGTCATGACGTGAAATTGACTTACGGCAGTCGAATGATTTACAATTGCATTTTTTTCTCGTATTGTTCGGTTTCGGTTTCAAAAGCCAGATGACAGCTGTGACACACAAGACTTGGTCAGGTCATGTGAGGCATGCAATAACAGATATAATAGCTGCTGATTCATTTTTTGCCATTCCAACTCTTCAGCACGCTTGCGTAAGAGTTGATGTGAATTAAAACGAATAAAGCAGTGGCCATAGTGCAGTTTTTGCATGCCCCACAAGACCTGAACGCATCTTGTAAATCATAGCCATTGTTTCGTTGCTGAAACCAAAACAGCATGAATTAAAAAAAATTGAATTTTAAAATGTTTACCACTTGTTGGCGCAATCCACGTGGCTGTCTATGTTTTATAACACACTGCGCATCATTCCAAAGAAAGAAAGCAAATAAAAATTGGTGTCTCCACTCCTTTAACGGTGCAAGCGCGGCTAAAGCTAGGCTTGCACCGTTAAAAGGCGACTCGGGCTATGAAGGACGCCACAGCGAAGGGCTCTGGAAATTTCGACCACCTAGGGTTATTTAATGTGGAGTGACGTTGCACAGTACACGGGCCTCTCGAGTTTCGCCTCCATCAAAATTCAACCACCGCAGCCGGGATCACACAAGGTACGGTCAAAGACCCATTTCTCAAAGATTTGGCACCGGACAAGCCGAGACCAGGCCAGGGGAAAGTTTGTACCCATTGTATCATTGGTGGGTACCCGGCGGCACTGAGGATCGAACCCCACATCTCCCGCATGCAAGGCGGATGCTCACACCACTAGGCCACTGCTGCGGTCCTATATATTTCATGAAGAATTAAGACAAACAACTTCCAGTAAATACCTGGATGGTGCTCACTGAAGCAAGAAATAATTCCTTGTAGTACTTGCTGTGCCTAAATTCAGGCTATAGACAACAGCTACCCTCATCGAGGTAATATTGTTGTGCAATGCAAAAGCCCTTCTTTGCTTTACCACAAACGCCGGTCAAAAAGAACCAATGTAACAAATGAAAACATATTTGGAACCTATTGAAATCCAAATGGCTCAATTTGCTTCTATTTATGCTTCTGACAGTTCCAACTGGTCTTTCCTTGACTGGGACAACAGAAGACTCAAACTGTCTCTAACTGTACAGTCAGAGCCTCAATGCGCTGTTTGTATTCTGTAACTGTACACTAATTTGCGGGCAACTCATGAAGAGAGCGGTTGGGCAGCCTTATTTACACCACTCATTGAAACCATGTAGTTCCATGTAGTTTGCCACAGAAAAATTACAACATAAGAAGAAGGGGGGTGGGGGGTCTTCCTTAAATCTGCCCCTGCGCCTGCTGCTCACCGAACTTTCAATTTTAATTCTAAACTGGCCGTGAACAAACATGCCAGTATTGCACCAATTTTTTTTTAAGTTTTTCAATTAAGCTGTCATCACTAGCGGTTGTGTGCAAGCATTGTGAGTATACTTAAATGGATTCCACAGAAATTCCACTCTGCATTGAACTGCACTATGTGCAAACATTAGCGAAATGCTGTTTTCCTGTCAAGTGATATGGCAATGCGGCTAATCTGTAAATTTTAATGAGTTTAACAAGGACATTGCTGCCTCACAGCAGTTGGCCAAGTTGAAAGTATGTGAAAAACAAAAAATGTCAGCAGAGAAACTTACAACTGCCTACATGTGAGAGGGCGTAAGCCCGCCCAATAACTTTGTGAACGCAGCCATCGCATGCTGCAGCATGATGTAACCTGATGCCATGCAACTGGTAATTCTACTTCTGCATGGCTCTACATAGCCGATGCCGCGATGCGCGATGCCACTGCACCCCTTCTGATCTGCGTGCTAACTTCGTGAAGGGAGTCACTGCCATACTGCAGCCCACGCTCTACCTTAAGGGTATGACGTGATAGCTAACGAGTTTAATGCTCATATAGGCAGATTTGTCTTTTCTATTTAGCATTCATAGATCCCTGGGAGTCTTGGCACCACTCCTGGCACCGTGGTGCAGCTGTTAAGTGGTGTGCCAACGCCCTGGGACCTGGCACGTAGACAAATTTTTTTTCAGGAGGGGCCAATGGCAGTTGTTTAGCGCAAAGCCCACAGGGAGTGGGGGCAGGGCCCATGCCTAACAAGAACACTGCAGGGAGGGGGGGGGGGGGGGGGGGGCAGGCCCCGTTTGGATACATGCCTGCCTGGGATGGCAGGTGCTGCAACTGGTGGAATTAGTGCCACCACACCTGCCAGGTTGCATGAGGACACCACCTTTTATGGGCACCATGGAGTATCACCGCGCGCACACACACACGCACAGAGAAAGAGAAGACTGATTTTCGCACAATGGAGCAAGTAAAGCTTGCACCTTAAAAAGTTCAACGCCTGAAAATGCCCTGAGCAAGGCGTGAATTCATGCAGGTTTCGGGTACTGTTTCAAGAAGGCTAAAGGCTCTTAATATTAAAAAAAAACACACACATAGAAGTGGCATATCCGTAGGAAATACATCTGCAAAAAAACTTGTACAGTGCAGAAAAACAGAAGTAGATGATAAAATGTCTTAGTTCAATAGCCAACCCAGGAAGTGCGTAACTGCAAACAGAGCTTAGGACATATTACATTTGCATAAAAATAACTATGCTACATGCCGCTTATCATCCCAAAGCTACACCTGTGTTAGGAAATGTGCAGAAATGGAGGGCTCCAGATTAATTTCGACCACCGTGTATTCCATAATCCGCACTGACATCACAAGCACGTAGGCATTTTCACATTTTGCACAAATTGAAATTGGCTGCCAAAGCCAGGATATGATCCCGCAATCTTGGGCTAATGGAACAAAAACAGGCATCTTTGACATAAGCGAAATGCAGTGGTGCTGCTTTTGCTGGCTCCGGGTAACAGTTAGGGTTACGCCTCATCAAAATACATGCAAACAAAAGTTTTCAAAGTTTCAAACACCATGATACACTCTGGCTAGGGGTGCTTGGCAATAGTGCAGGAAACAAAAACACATGAAAACAAAATTGTTCTTGTTTCATAGGGTATGCAAGGAGGCGGCCATCCGTTAACAGTTGGCAAGTACTTTGAAGAAGAGCGTGACAAATTGTGCAACATTTAGAAGCCAATATCTTTTCAAAACATCACAATAGATATGTGTAATGATACAGGAATAACCTCAACAAGTGTTCGATCAACTCAGTGCCTCTACGCATCATCACACAAGCTTCTCATGAGGTAGGGCATGCTGCCCCATGTGCAGCATTTACTCACTAATACAGTTAAAACTAGATAGCCTGGAAAACTTTAAACGGAAAAGCATTCTCAAACCCAATGATTTGGTTTGGTTTTATGGGGTCTAATGTGCCAAAGCGACTCAGGCTATGAGGGACACCGCCATGGAGGGCTCCATACAATTTCGACCACCTGTTCCAAAATTAGAACATATGAAACTACATTTTTTATTTACCTTCAAAATACACCCTTATTCTAAATTTTTAATTTTGCATACTGCATTATGGTTGTGGAAAACATCACAACTAATATTTATTGTTAATCCATTTAAAGAATTTTGATTATCACTTGGAAGCGGCCATATTTTAGGCCTTGTCACAGTCAAGTGCCTGTGGAGCCCTTTCACTGGAAAACAAATGTTTAAATAAACACACAAAGCAAAAGTAATCATAAATGTCCCTGCGGATGCTCGGGAAACTGCAGTGTCGAAATTCTTCATCATCTGCTTGTTGCAGATGACCCTGCAGGGCAGCATGTCTGTGTATATACAGGTTGCCAGGTTTCCACAACCATATTATCTTATCCACATTAACATACTCATTTGTGGCACAACACATCTGTACAAATTCATTTCAAGTCGCTGAATATTCTCCATCGCTAAATGAATCTGTCTATTTGCGCAAAGTGCCAATTTTTTTGCTTATTTCCCCTTTCTTGCAATGCTGCACAATTTCCTCAGTTATGCTAGTATTTATATTTTTATATTGTAGGACTTCTAACCTGCAAACCTGTCACCTCTGCGCCCTGCTACAGTAATTGCCTGGCATTCTAGGGCTAGTCAAGTCACCTATGAGCAGCTTTGTTTCCTTCTCTTCTAACAACCTAGAACAATTTTGTAGGTGAAAACAAACCTTTCATTTGTTCTTGGCAATTTTTAACCAAAGCTGCCCTTCCAACTAAAAAGAACCTTGTGGACAAATTACAAACAGATTACCGCATTCTAACAAAAACGGAGCTTTTAAAAGCTCAAAAAAGTGAAAGTCGGGCGTCACCACCATTGGCTGATTTCGAAAGCACACTGCCGTGCAGAGGGATGGGACTGCATAAAGTCATTTTGGAGCAAGTAAAATCATGTTTCGGAGCAATATGGCTCAGGCAAATTTGCATATTGGAGCAGTTTAGCGCAGCCAAAATTACACTTTGGAGCTTCTTCGAGCAAACTAAATTTCATTTTCGAGCAATCTGAAGCAGATAAAATTTCATTTTGAAGCAGTTTGTATAATA
The DNA here is from genome assembly GCF_052857255.1 of Amblyomma americanum. Taxonomy (NCBI): domain Eukaryota; kingdom Metazoa; phylum Arthropoda; class Arachnida; order Ixodida; family Ixodidae; genus Amblyomma; species Amblyomma americanum. Next base: position 37,674,096 of record NC_135497.1, read on the forward strand.
ATTGCTGGGGTTTTATGTGTCAAAACAACTTTATGATTATGAGGCATGCAGTAGTGAGAGTTCTTTAATATGAACTGACATTGCACAATACATGCCTCTGTAGCACTTCACCTCTATCAAAATGCGACCACCTCGACCGGGATCGAACCCGTGTGTTTCAGGTCAGCAGGTGAGCACCGTAAGCACTGTACCATTGTGGCAGCATTTTTATCTAAATTTCAGTTCAGTAATCAAACATGGAAGCCCGCTTTGAACCCACAAAAAAAATTTGTGAATAAACCGATACGAACACTGTACATCAGCTCAATTTTGAAGCAGATATACCCCACACTGAAACCACCTAATGAATGCAAATTTCAGTAACAGGCACTTTAAGTTTTATAACAGTGGTAGCAGTCATAAAAAAGTATAGTCTGCAGCAATGAATCTGATATTTCGAAATGCTGGCTAATACATTTGTTTATCAATTCATTTTCCTTTCATGACTCACCAGTGTTGGTGAAACACCTGAACGGCAACATGGCACAGGCTTTCCCGTAAACCCGAAAACATTGGTGGTGCTACCATTGAACTATACATCGCCGCACCGACACTTATGACGGGCGAAAATGCTCCCAAATGTGTGGTTCGATCGACACGGTAACATAATTTGAGTCATTGCAGACCCAGAGAACGGCAATCGACCACGGGCTGGTAAACGTAAAACTGTTCCAATCTATCTTTATTCTAAATCCGCCATGCCCTCAGAATCAACATGGCTCAGCGCCCCATTAACACCAAGTTTGCTCACAACGCTTTCAGCATCCCTAATGTTTTGTGCGTAAGTTATGGAACGCCGCGCACTTGGCCACACTGCTCAGCCTATTCAGTTCCTCGGCGTCGGCAGCAACGGCAGCCGAGACACAGGAGTGGCCGCGCGCATGCCACCACTTGCTGGAAGCGCCTAAAAGAGCGTTAAAAATATTAGAAACTGTGCGGGAGGTGCCCATCGCGCAGAAGATGTACGGCTGCATTTTCTTTTCGAAAAACTAATGATCACGCTGTTCGCAACCACTGCCGGAGCAAAGATGCCAATATCGTTCTGGCCATTCTGGCGCAACGTGGCTAATTTTTGCCTCTTCTCTGTGGTTGGTGCAATTTGGCGCAGTTTTTTCCGCAAGTTGAGTTTGTATCAAAATGGCACACAATTGGAGGAAGAGTCCCACCCCTGCAGTGCATTGACACAGTTTTTTTGAGTGAGATCCCAGAGGCTAGGCTACGCTGCCATTGCCTTCAAAACTATCATCACGGAGTTCTTTTCAGTGTAGGCATGCAGAGTTTCAATCAAGTAACAAGAAAATTTTTCCCCCAATTTTCTCGGCAACAAATGCTACCAGACAGACATTGACATACCCAGAAAGAGCCACAGAATCAATTTTTACTAAGAATAAAAAGTGGTGGAGTTGTCTCCAGTATCCTTTTAAAAAGCCACCACCAAGATTATGTTTCTGTCGATTGACTAAATGAAGAGTGTTTCACGAGGATTTGAAAAAAATAGCAACTGTTCGGTATAATCATGGCAATAAACAAAATTTAGTTATAATATGGATGGACCATTAGTTAAACCTACAAAACCACCTGCTGATATAATTGTACCTGCACCACTGTATGCTTGCAACCTATCGCTTTCACTTCTTATTTTTTCCATCATCGTCACCATCAGCTTGACTATGTCCACTACAGGGCAAAGGCCTCTCCCATGTTTCTCCAATTAACCCTGTGCTTTTCCAGTTGTGGCCACCGTATCCCCGCAAACTTCTTAATCTCATCCGCCCACCTGACTTTCTGTCACCTCTGATGCGCTTACCTTCTCCTGGAATCTACTCCGTTACCCTTAAGGACCAGCAGTTATCGTTCATAGAAGGCTGTGGCCAAGTACTACACCAGGGTGGCAAAATCCTGTTCTAGTGAGGGAGTGCATTGTCAGTTCTGGTCAGCGAGATCAGGCCGCACCCCGGGCCTGGTCATGCAATTCCATCAACACGCGGAGTTTTTTTTTTCAAACCCGGCGGAGAATTGCGAGGCACCGGGATTCGAACCCTGGTCCTCTTGCACGCGAGGTGGATGCTCTACCTCTAGCAGTTTAAAACTGAAAAATGCAGCTGTTATTCACAAGCGTGGTTCCAAACACAATAAGCGCAATTGCTTACTTATATTTATACCCCAAATTTTTTTTAACTAAAAAAAAATCCATTCAAAAGTTCGGAATCCTATCTTAATTTTCTGCTTTCGAAGTCAAAGTTTGGCTTTTGTCATGAACTATCTGCTGAACCCAGGTCACTCAAATTGAATAAGTTCAACATAAAAAAAAATGAAAAACTATTCACTTTGAATGCTTGTTGACTTTAGCAAATGTTTTAGCAGGGTAAATCATGATATTCTCCCAGGTAAATTAAACAAACATGACATTAGAGCAACCCACTACTGGTATAAAAGGGACACTGAGGACAAATTAATGCCGACCTGTATCAAAAGACTGCAATATACTAATATAAGGAGACCACTCTGACCCAAAACAGCTTTTATAAGCTGGAAAAAAAAATACAGGTGTTGCCATCACCAGCCGATTTCACATGTAAATTGCATACACGACAATTTTTGCGTGGATCCCACTGGCTATGCTACACCGCCATTAACGTCAAAATGGCGGCAACCAGTCCTTTTCAGTGTGGACATCATAAGTTTGAATCGAGTGGTGGGAAAACTTCCAAAATTTAATTTTCTCACTCATAAATGGTTTGCCGCCGAATGAACGTTAACATACTCAGACACAGCCAGATCAATTTTTAGTAAGAACAAAAATTGGATGGAGCAGTCCTCAGTGTCCCTTTAGAATGGCACCTAGAAGACTGCCAATAGTACATGACAGTGTATACAGCTTGCTCGGTCAAAAAGCCGTTGGCGTAGCGGTAGTCTGCATCGCGTGTAAGAAATAATCGGGGGCTGCATAAAAAAAATTATCATGTAAGGGTGTTTATTCTAAGCGCAGGTCGGTTGGCGTTGGTCAAACAGCGACACGACGGGCACACTCACAAGCGTCACTCGAAATCCCAGCTGTACTTCGTCTACCTCTTCGCTGCGCTGCTTGAACTCCTGCCGGTCGGTCCCATTACAGTTACTTCCCCGCAGAAAAAGGAGCCATCCTAGCGACTTATGGGGAGGAAAGCATGGGCGGATCATAATAAGGTCTGAGGCGCTCAATGTGCACAGTTTCGTGCCCCTGGCGACGGTGGTCCGAAGAGGGGGCGAGCGGCTCAAAAATGTAATCCACAGGAGAAGTTTGTTGCACAACACGGCAAGGTCCGTGATAGCGAGAAAGCAGTTTCGTGGCGAGGCTGGGAGTGGAGGAAGGCACCCAGAGCCAAACAAGGGCGCCAGATGGGTATGACGCGGGAGGGTCCGAGGAATCCCGACGGTGCTTCTGATGGCACTAGAGCTGTGTAGTGAAAGAGCCGGCAAGTTGCCGGCATTCTTCGGCATACAGGTGAGCTTCAGAAAGTGATGTGGTCTCGGAAGGCTCAGGGCGATAGGGAAGGATGGTGTTCATGGTGGATGTAGGCTTCCAGCCATATAAGAGAAAGAAAGGAGAAAACCCCGTCGTTGTCTGCGTAGCCGTATTATACGCGTACGTGACGAAAGGGAGCACTTGGTCCCAGTTGGAGAGGGCGGAGTCAACGTACATGGTGAGCATGTCACCGAGTGTACGGTTGAACCGCTCAGTCATGCCGTTGGTCCCCCGCACCTCCACCAAGTGTAAGGGTGTTTATTCGAAGCGCAGGTCGGTTGGCGTTGGTCGAACGGCGACACGACGGGCACACTCACAGGCATCACTCGAAATCCCAGCTGCACTTCGTCTAGCTTTTCGCTGCGCTGCTTGAACTCCTGCCGGTCGGTCCCATTACAATCATGGTAATTTGTGGTTCTAATGATTGATGATTTATTGGTGTGTGATAGGTGATGACGAGTTAATGAAATCATTGATTAATTTAGGAAATGAAAAAATTTGAAAAAAGGGGGTTCAGAGGTGTCAAAATAATCAGAATGAAAAGCCAATGCTTGATGAAGCAAATTAAAAAAATATAGAGTGCATAATGATCAATTAATTGAATTTTTTTAATGAGAAATGTGTTTAAAGGTGTCAAACTGCTCAGAATAGAAAACCAATGTTTGCTGATGCTAAGTATTGGAGTATATCAACGTCCTATTAAAGGAATCTTGTAAAATAAATTCTAAACGGTCGCATCAGCATCAGACGATGCAACAAACGGCGCACGCTATCGCGTCAACTCATAAGTGCAGCATAGGAGTCCTCAAAAGTTTTTTCATTAACACTGGTGGTCACACTTCTTTGTTCTGCCAAATGTGGCATGCCACTAGGAAGTACTTTAGGTCCTTTTTTTGTTCAATGCTAGCTCAATGACAAGTACATCATACAGTTACCATATTTACTCGCATAATGAGCACACTCCCTACTTTGGCTGTCAAAAAGCACAATTTTCCTTAATATTTTAATCCACGTAATGAATGCACCGCCGAATTTTTAATACAATTTTTTTAAGCGCAAAGAAATATGGTACAGCCGAACCTCAATATAACAAATTCATACTAGCACCATAAAATTTGTTAAAATAAGAATTTCATTAAATCTTTATTACAGTGTTTCAGCCGTCCAAATAAAGTGAGATTCTTGAACACTCCTATTAGATGGCACCTTGAGAATTGCATGATAGCAATAGGGTTGATCCGAATTCCGCAATGATACAAATTTTAATAATGTCCCAGCCAGGGGTCGTAATATAAGTACGTTGCAGTTCAAGATGATTCGAACAATTTCTCAACTCGTGGCAGAAGAAACTAACATGCAAAACACAAGGCGCCTGCCAGCAAGAGCCTGGTGATGATGATGCCATTCAAAAGGAACTACTTGGCAACATATCAAGAGAACAAAGGTCCAAACAAGCATTGTGGTCTTTTCCAGCTCAAAATAACTGACCACCCTCCCAAATAACACCCTCCCCCACACCAAGCGGCGCTCGTGCTGATTCTTCGTGTATTTCTACGCAGGATGGTGAAAACTGTTTTGATGCTTTGCGAGCAGTGCTTGCTTGCCTTTTCTTCCCTTCGCTGCAAATCCGCTGCCAATGTGTTCAAATTTTTTTGCTGCTGACTTGGCGAAATTAGTTTTGAAAGAGACTCTTTCATTATGCCCACTAATGTATGCTTGTCGTGCAACAAAGGGCTCCCAGTGACCGGGTTCCTGAAGTGCACAGAGTACAATCATGGTTACCACACTAAAAAATGCTCTGGCGTGACCAAAGTGATGTTAAAATCAAAGAAAGATTCGCAAAATGAGTTGTGGAAGTATGTTGTTTGTAGTACTACAAGACTGCGTGGAGGCAGCACTATGAAATCAAGCCACGCGCTTGATGTTCAAACCACTCCTGTCAACACTATCACTAAGCTAGAGTCACTGGGGCCCCTGTTGCAAGTTGACAACATTGAACCTTCTATTCTAAATACGATGAAATTCTCACAATCACGAAGAGGCAAGACCAGGAACTTCAGCAATCAATAATTGAGTAGAACAAATTGAAAGGAAGAGCAATACCACAGATATTGCCAATCTTCGTGCAACTGTTGAAGAGTTGGAAAGACGAGGAACGTGCGTGAACCTTGAGATTCATGGGCGCCCGAAAACAGATTATGCAGATGATATGCAGTCAGCATAGAACAAATACGATGAATTTTGCGTTTTTCTGAAAGAACTGAACACCGCATTCATAACTACCATATTGACAGAAACATGGTTTGCAAATGACAATGATGTGTTTAATCTCTAAGGGTACAGCAGTACTTTAAGTAGGAAAACAAAAAGAGGTGGCAGCGTTTGCTTATATTTGAAAGAAGGAATAAGTTACGAAAACAGTAGAGTTTTCTCAGTCTGAGCCCAACTCAGAAATGGTTAATGTGAAATTGGGAAGCATTATTCTTGTCGTCCTTTACAGACCTCCTGATGTTTGTGCTGAAAGGTTTTTACTGCTACTATAATCCGTTTCATACATAGCAGGCACCGCTGCCAAAGCTAGCGCACCTGTACGCGCAGGCTAAGCGTGTGCCCAAAAACTAGTTTGCCATACAATCACAATGACCATAGACATATTTCGTTGTGGAAAATCTCAAAAACAGTGAACGCTAGCCTCCTGCACTTTGATTTACCTCTTGCCACATTTTGGTCCTGCTACACACCGAAACTAAAGAAGTAAGAATGACATCTGGCAGTATGATAAGCGGCAGGTAGGGAGAATCGCTCTTACTCTATCCGCACCTAAAAAGTAGTTCACACACGGTGAGAATCGTAGCAAGAGGGCCTGAACACTAAGCGTGTCACAGCTTTGAGCGTGATTCAGTGCTACCACTACGTTTTATACCACTCTTTGTTTTCGTGCAAACACTCACAGAGACTTCGAGGAGAACAAATGATATGTGGCAGAGTAATACAGTTTTGCGGATTCACTACTTCCGTAGCCTCCGCAGCGTTGCCTGTTATGTATGAAATGGAGTATAGCTGAACTTTTTTCATTTGTCTTGACCCATAAATATATATTAGTGCTTGGCAGAGACATCAATATCAATATACCGCAGAGAACTTTCAAACAAACTATCCATGCTCTTTAACTCATATTTCCTAACTAATATGCTCACTGTTCCTACATGCATAACTTCGAACACTGCTACACATACTGACTTTTTTTTTTGACAAACTTGCCAGAAGACAGTGTGTGTGCAGGTACAATTGCAGTATCAGTGACCATTTGCCCATGAATCTAATTGCAGGGAAGCAAAAAGGGGTTTGGGTATAAATCTATACCATCCACCTTTGCTCAGGGCATAAATACAGACACTTTATGTCGGCTTAGGGACAAAATTAGTCACAAATTGAGACATTGCAGTCTCATCTTCCGCAGAAACCGTGCATAATAGCTTTATTGAAGTATTAAGCTCCCCATATAAAAAACATTTTCCTTACAAGAAGGCTGTAAAAGCGAGACACGCACGTAAACCGTGGATGATGCCACACTGGTAGAAATTGATAAATAAAAGAATAAACTGTACAACACATTTATGAAAAACCGAAATCTGGATGCCTTATAGGCATTTAAAAAATACAGAAATCAGCTAAACAAAAGTTGCTAAATGCAACTACTTGTGAAACATGTTTGATGGTGACAAGGATACTAAACATTTATGGCAACTGCTTTCTTCAGTTACCAGACTACCTATCTGACCAGACTACGGATCTGACACGACTACCGATCTGACACGACTACTGATCTGACACGACTACCGTAACCAGACTACAGATCTGAAAGAGTTAACTACAAACAACAAAGCATTAAACTGAGAAACGTTAGCAAGTGTTTTCAATGAATATTTCACACCTCTTCCTCAGAGTTCTCACAATCCTGTTAAACATCTTAGTTATTCGGGACCTCCTTCCGAGTCATCAATTTTAAGAACGTTAGCTCTTACTCATCACGTTTCAAAATTTCGTGCGGTCTGCTACCACCCTGAGATCACAGCGCCATCTGTGGAAGCAACTAGAAAACAGCACATCTCACATTGTGACTTGTAGCGCTATCTACAATAGCATTGTAGAAACAACCACCTGCCGCCTGCCAATGATGACATCACTGTCCAATATGGTGGATAGAGGTGGAACTATGTATGACGTCAGGGGGCAAAATGGCGGCCATTAAAATTGGTTGTGCCCTCCCATCCCTTTCCCCCCTCACCCCCCCCCCCCCCCCTTCAAAAAATATCCTATAATGGGTAGGAAAACTGTACCGTTACAGGACCGCCAAATACGAATACATTCACTCCGCTATATATATACTCCGACAACAAGGGGCACCCATCTGGGGACAGCTGTGTACCGAATTTGTTAGGCAAATAAAACCCTATGGGTTGTGTCTAGAAATAAAACCACAATTAAATAATAGGTTAACATTGTATACATGCAATTACTAATTGAAGCGTTACCATATCGCATCGCAAGCCAAATTCCAGGCCCACCTTAACCCCACAAACGAAGCAAATTCCGTTTGGGACGTACCGTAAAAACCGGAATATAGGTCGAACTTTTTTTCAAAAAACTATGGCGAAAAGTTGACCCTCATCTTATATACCGGTCAGTGGCGGAAAAACTATGGAAGTCTTGCAACAATGGGCGGCTGAAGTCAACAGCCTCCATCACCATCGCCATCAGCAGCGCGCCGTCAGCGGCATGGCGACCATGGTGGAGACATTAGCGACGTTCTCGCACCACCATTTTGTGTTTCCATTTGTTGCGAAGCTATTTTGGTTAAAGGCTGCTTTTTCACATATTGTTTCAAAATGAGCAGAAGCCGACGGCAATTCACCGTCGCCTTCAAGAAAAACGAGATTGAGTACGCGGAAGATCATAGCAACCTGGCGGCACAGCACGAATTTGGAGTATCCGAAAAGAGCATTCAGTGCTGGCGAAAGCAGAAGCTGCGTATTACAACTTGTAGCAGCCAGAAGAAAACATCATTTCGTGGGCGGACCACTGCGCATCCAGAATTGGAAGGAAAGGTTGCGCTGCGTGCAAGATCACTGCCTGACTACCGAATGCATCCGCGTGAATGCGGTAGAGATCGCACGTGCCTCTAGACTCACGAGGGCGCAATTCAAGGACTTGCCATCCTGAGTGCGGCGATTCATGAAGAGGAAGGGCTTTGCTCTACGGCGCTTTACTTCTGTGTGCCAGAAACAAACACGCAGGTCGACGGGCACATGATACTGTTACTAAATTGGCCGAGTGTAGTACGTGTGCTATAGTCCGGCTTTTACGGTATCTTGAGGGGTGTAACTCGACAACGGGTAGACGTGCATCGTAATTTGTCTGATAGATGGCGCTAGGCAACGATCGCTCCGTTGCGCGGCGTGCATGCACGCGTAGCCGAGCATGGTGCCAATTAACCCCGTATCAAAGGGGATGCTGTTATGTTCCATCCGTCCATACGAGCAGCATTTAAATGAAAATAAATATTGTAACCATTGTGCAACCTGTTGAGTCGCATTTGTTTCAAGGTAAGGGTGTCTTTCGGTACTTTTTCCACTGAAAAAGTTTTTTTTATTTTTAGAATTGGTTAGTTAGGGGGTCAATCTATATTCCGGTTCGACCTATAGTCCGGTTTTTACGATATATTGAGGGGTGTAACTCGACAACGGGTAGACGTGCATCGTAAGTTCTCGATAGATGGCGCTAGGCATCGATCGCTCCGTTGTGTGGCGTGCATGCACGCGTAGCCAAGCATGGTGCCAATCCACCCCATTTCAAAGGGGATGCTGTTATGTTCCATCCGTCCATCCGTAATAAGCAGTCTCCCTCAGGAGCTCCTCCCAGATGCGCTCGTTTCGCCGATACGTTCACTACCACAGTGTGTTTGAAGAAGAACATGGATGATCCCAAACCATCGACATCTTACGCTGTGGCCGAAGAAAATCTGGGAAATAAGTCCAAGAGATCAGGCATACTCGGATACTTCCGAGAATGCCGGGCTGCCTAATTCGTATTTCCATCAGTGAACCTCCCTTTAATCTAATTCATATCAATTCTGGTAAACCAAACAGCTAACGCTCGTTACTTCAACGTCTTCCAGGTGGTGGTGGCCTTTTTCTTTACTCCAAAAGACACTAGTGTAGTATTTAACGCATTCATGGCTATTAAGAAAACCAAATGTGAAGATTTTGATTGTATAAAAATGCAACCAGCAATTTTCGTGCTAGACGTTATCACACCATGTTTAATGCACATTTACAATCTAGTCTGAAGTACTGAAATATTTCCTCAAAAATGAAGATAGCTAAATAGTCTTGTTTAAAAGTGGTGAAAGAAATAATCTAGGTAATTACAAGCCCATATCTATTTTGCCACTGCTGGGGTCTTTGACCCCACCTTGAGAAGTCAAAAATACTTTGTGCCATAGTGTTCTTTGGCTATAGATGCCCTTACGCCACAAAAATCCATGAACATTCATGTTTTCTAAGCTACCGGAAAAAGTAATTCATCAAGACTTCACTTTCCTCAATAGACATTCCCTTATTGCTTCAGCTCAGTACAGCTTTAGACCTCGTGTATCAACGGAAGCGGCTTTATTACTCCAAGAGGTATCAATATTAAGCAACACTGAGAATAAACTGCTGACACTGGGTATTTTTATCGATTTCTTGAAAGCCTTCAATCGAGTAAATCATATTACTATGTTAAAAAAACTGTTCTGTTATGGAATTAGAGGTGTTGCAGTTGATTTAGTAAGTGGCTATTTATCAGGAAGGTATCAATCCATTCACATTAACCGAGAAATGTCAACGGCCCGTGACATTAAATGTGGTGTTCTCCAAGGCAGTATCCTGGGGCTGCTGTTATTCATTATATCTATAAACGATTGAAAACGCCACTATTTATATAATGTATGCAGATGACAAGTATTTTTTTAGCAGGAACAGATTCTAATGACCTAATAAAATGTGGAAATCTTATTCTGCATAAGCTCAATGCATGGTCTCTCGGAAACTCATTACTATAAATGAACTGTTCTAAAACAAAAGCTGCCTTTTTCCACCCAAAATCAGTCCCATGTAACCTTGGTGAGGTCCTACACTTAAATGACTCTGTGATTGAAATCTCTCCTGCCGCTAAATCCCTGGGAGTAATATTTAACGAATTTATGCATTGGGATCACCACATTGACTACCTGCGCAGTAAACTTACAAAGGCCTTAGGTATGTTAAGGAAGTTTAATATCTATTGCCCCGTTTGAATCCACATTTGCACTACAACCATCTAGTATCAGGAAATAGCACTATTAACGTACTGTATAAGCTAATTTTAATGCAAGAAATGCTCTACAAATGATTTCAAAGCAGTCTTATGATGCCCACAATCTCCATTCTTGACTATACTAAGAATTGTGAAATTACACAAGTAGCACGAGTTTAAGCTACTCTCAATACTTAAATCTGAAATATGTAAGGGCACACACGCACGCACGCACACACGTGCACACACACACACACAAAACGCATGCATGCAAAATAAAAATGAGGCTCATTCACACTTGGTTCACTCTTCTTTGCACAGCAAAGCACAGTGGTTGCAGAGCTGTTGGACAGGAACAAATTTTTTCTACAGAAGCATAAGCTTGCATGCACGCATATGCACGACACACGTACACACACATTCTTTAACAACATTGACACACTTGCAAAGCAACATTTCTTTACACTAAATGAGGCATACAGAACTTTGCAATGTCCCAAGGTCTCGCACTATATATGAATTTCGGATGGTTCAGTCTAGCATTCCACAGGTTTTAAATAAATACCATCTCACAATAGAGAAATTGCATGCCCTTTCTAAAACTGGCTTATATGCATTTTTTTGTATAGTGCATGTAAGCCTTCACTTTTTAATCCATTTTTTCGCCTCCATCGAAATTCGACCGCCGCGGCCGGGATGGAACCCGGGTCTTTCGGGCCGGCAGCCGAGCGCCATAAACACTCAGCCACACTGTGCGATGTCAGTGCACATTAAAGAACCCCAGGTGGTCGAAATTTCCGGAGCCCTTCACTACGGCGTCTCTCATAGCCTGAGTCGCTTTGGGACGTTAAACCCCTATAAACCAAACCATTTTTTCAAATAATACAGTAGTTGTTTACAAACTACTGTATTACTGTATTGTTTACAAACTAATATTGCAGTTGTGATAATCTTTGTTAGAATTGTACTGCTTACGTCAGCTCAAGTGTCCACTGCCGGTTATTTGGAAGGTGGGGTTTGTTAAGATACTTGTATGTGGCTTTCTTCCCACCTTTCCAATATCTCATGTGCAAATTGCTTTGTACTTTGTGGTAAATAAATACACTTCAACTTCAACCTCAATTCTTCTTATCATGTGTCACATATCTATTTTTCCAGATATAACCTCAATTCTTCTTATCATGTGTCACATATCTATTTTTCCAGATATTGCACAATTAAGCAGGAGTCTTCATAACCTGAATATTAGGCCATAGTTTGCCCATACTGATAATTGCAAATGGTTATTTTCTGCACACAGTTGAACAATAGAACTTATACCCATGCCACACAGGCAAATTTAATGGCATTAGCTCCTGCCATTCGCGACCTACTGAGTTCGCCCAAACTCATTTTCCCCAAGCAATGCGAACTCCCGGCCGCATTCTGTGTGCAGAAAAACATACAACTTCCTAACCAGTAGAAAATGGTTAATTCATAACTTTCAGTCTGATGAGGCATCTCTACTACATTTTTCGGCGCTATTTTTGCCAGCACTTCTGACAGATGCTCTCAGCTTGTATGCTCACATGCAAGTTAATGGCTACTTTTTCGGCTGGTCGTCGTTTTCCACGAAATAATTTTTACATTACATTTCAACAGCCTTCCCAAGATATTGTGCTCATTACGACTGTTTATATTCAGAGAAAATTTTTTACTGCTTTGCAGTCATTATTGTCATCATGACTTTCATATCATGACACTAAATCTGGACGTGTAGCAACAACTCCAAAAATAATGGCATTAAAAAAACTTGAGGCCTTAAGCGTTTACTGCCATTTCCTGTGTGCGTGTGGCACACATATCAATTTCTGGAAAAATATGATCCCCTCCATTAAGCTCACTTCTAATAGAAATTAATGTCATATGATTTTATGTGTTTTGATGTGTTTACAGTGTACTACTTCCATTTCTTTCACGTTACTGCAACTTTGATATATTCTATGTTAGCATTTTATATTCATTTCCTGTGCTCTGCCATATTTCAAGTCAATTCCGTTTTTATTGTTAGTTGTTCGTGCATTAATTTTACTGATTTCTTTACCACACACCTGCAAAAGCCCCATATAGGGGTTGCAGTACGTATAAATAAATAAAATAAATATTGTACTGAACAAATCAATGCCAACATTTTTGGGGTGACCAACACGGTCAGAAACAATGAGGTTGAAGAATAGCAGACTGAAGAGGACAGTAAGAGAAACATGCACACTAGGTAGCAACAATCTGCCAGAAATGTAACTTAAACTTACCAAGTGGGTATTTTGGCAGTGGCAAGGCAAAGCTGGAACCCTCACCAGTCAAGCCTCCTGACTTAGGTGTTTGAGTCGCTGGACTGCAAGAGGTACACAAGTTTAATGGAAAGAAAAGGAGGCCAGTAGCATTTCACATGGCATTAAAAATTATTCAATCCATTTCTTTACCCAGCAAAGTTCTACAAGCAAAGAGTAGAGCCACCTTTACAACTAAGAAAATACACCATGCTTTTAATTACAACCTTGGCTGCAAGCCATGGATACAAATCATGCAAAATTCATTGACAGGAGTGCAGAAAACTGGACATCCCCAGATCACTTGCCTCCATGACAGCTCCGTTAGGTTCCTTGCAAGACCACCAACTGGCGACAGCTCTAAGTCTCCATCCCACATAGGTGAGCCAATCTTGGAGGGTGAACTCATGGTTCCTGGAGCCTGTTCCAAATTCTTTGTTGACCACAAATGACAAACTTTCTGCCTGACACTTGATCAGAGAACTTTTTTCTCCAACTTCATATTTAAAAGACCAATCAAAATAAAGCATCGTCCCTCATCACCTGAATCGCTTTGGGACATTAAACGCCATAAACCACAACCACAAAATAAAGCAGCCCTGTTTGTTCAGCCTCATTTATGGAAGACACCTTCCGACTGTACTGGAACAATTTTCACACCTTGACACAATTTCAAGTTGTCAAACACTGCTTGCTTTCATCCTTCAGTGGCTTTCAAAGACCCCAGAGACAAGGGGGGGGGGGGGGGGGGTTCTGTTTTCATAACCTCCCCAGCCCACTACTTAAACAGACTTTTAAACAGACCCCCAGAATCAGAGTAGGTTTTCATAGCCATCTAAGAAGTTGTCTCAACACATAAAATTTCCTGTTAACTGAACAGGTTTGTCCTGCTCACGTCTGCAGACCCGATATCGCAGCTTGCTGCGGTGACTCGGGCTGCCGACGTCATTGTTCGATACTGTTCATGTCTAAATGGTACAGGATAAGGAATATGTGGTAAAAGGTTTTTAATACACTGGCAACTAAAATCACACATCACAGCTCGTAGCAGGTTAAACCAAATGACATCCTGCATGATGCTCCAACATTGCAGAAAGAAAAAAGACAGAAGTTAAAATAACAAAGCAATGGATCACACCCTTTTTTGCTAGCTTAGCTTTCCTTATCCTGTACCATTTAGACATGAACAGTATCGAACAATGACGTCGGCAGCCCGAGTCACCGCAGCAAGCTGCGATATCGGGTCTGCAGACGTGAGCAGGACCTCCCAGTCCTCCCAGCTCAAGATGGTGTGCTGTCCCTGCGGCGGAGGGTCAACAGGGCAGCCGAAAAGGATGTGAGAGAATGTGGCGTGGGGGTCACCACATAGGGAGCATGCAGGGGACGTGCCAGAATCGTGGGATAACAGCTGAGGGGATGACAGAGAGCGGATCTGGAGGCATCTGAAGAGGATCTATTGGGAGTGCGTAAGAGAGGGCTGGGGAGGGGTGGTAAGTCCGACGGTCCAAACGGGGTATTTGCATGAGCTCCGCACGCAAAGGTGTGCACCTGCTCCCTCGAGAATCGTGGATTGAGACTGTCCTGAGCCTGGCAAATCAAACCTCGGGCCAATTTATCGGCAGCCTCGTTTCCAGGGTTCCCAGGGTGAGCCGGCGCCCCCTGGAGCTCTACCCTGTGCAGTAAATTTTGGGTAGGGGTGTTCAACAATTGCCAGGCAGGGTCTGAATCCTGGTCCTGGCAAAGTTGGACAGAGCCGTTTTGGAATCGCTGAACATGTATTGGGTGTCCGAATGTGCAAGGGCTAGGGCGATGGCGGTCTCCTCTGCCTCCTTGGGCATAGAGCCCGAGGGAAGACGGTGAGTTAGGGGGTGGGGCAGGGTTTGATTGTAGGCAACTGCTACCACTTCATGCGCTGTACATGCGGCGTCTACCCAAACGCCATCGTGGGCTTGCCCGCAATACTTATGGAGGGCATTAGCGCAAGCTATGCGGCGAGGGATACGATATTGGGGATGGACGTTTCGAGGAAGGCGTTTCACAATGAGAGGTGTATGGATGTGTCGAGGGATGGCTATAAGGACTGAATGGTTAGCGGGTGTGCTGATGGGAAGGGAGGAGAATATATGGCGGCTAGTGGTGCTCGCAGCAAGTCTACGGTACTGTGTCTGAAGGTATGCGTCAACTAGTTCCTGAATGGTGTTATGCATGCCTAGTGCAAGGAGTTTGGCTGTGCTAGCACTACGAGGTAGGTTTAGGGTTGCCTTAGTCGCAAGGCGGATCATGGCGTTCACGCGTTCTGTTTCCGTGAGGTTCAATTTGAGATATGGGGTTTCGTATAGAATGCAGCTAAGCATAAATGCATGCACTACTTTAATGCTGTCCGCTTCGTCTAAACCCTTGTTAAGGGAGGACACTCGGCGTAGAAGGTGCAACACTGATTGCATGGAGGCCTTGAGTTTTAAAGGGTATGTTCATTTCGCCCAGAATCCTGTAAGTGAAGGCCAAGGATGCAGACGACAGGTGTGATAATGTCTGCAGCCACAGACAGGTGCACTGCAAGCTCACTTCTAGCAGGCATTATTAGCATTTTCCCCTACTAACTATACTCATAAAAAGTGTGGCTGTAGCCATACTTTTGCCACAGTCAAACATGAGACAACAAAAAGCAAGCTATGCGATTACTTCAGTCACATCACGACACATAAAAAAAAAAAGAAAAAAAGAACAGAGGAAAGATTTCACCACACCATTTCGTATTGATTTTCTAGCCTGCTATAACTGATGTCTATGCTTGCAATAAGATGGCACCTAAATTAGGCAGCAAAGAAAGTGGTCACATCCCATTTTTATTGAGAAACTTTCCTTTTTAAATCCTGTCAAGATGCCAGTGATAGTTTTCACTCAAACTTTAACATGGGTGAGAATGGCAAAAGAATTAGTATTACCTTCTACCCCGTCCAGCTTAAAAGGCATCTAAATGTTTAATCTGCAGAGTATGTCACCAATAGCAGCTACAGTTTAAGCACTAAAACCTGATGTCACACGTCTGAATTCAGCGGAGGAAAAGTTTTCCATTTTTAAACCTGGTTCTCTCAGCAATAACTGAGTCTTGCTACAAGAAAAAAACATTAACACAGCCAGAAACACCCTTAGAATCAGTTTTTACTACTGCCTGATACAACGCAAGAACAAAGTCGGAAACATTCCACAAAGAAAGCCCTCCAGTCCATAGCTATTCTCATTTCACAGGGGCACCCGGTGCATCCACATGCCACACTATGCTAAGGGATTAACTGCAAAGTCATGACAATAAGAAGATGCCATTGGCTGGAGGGCTTCCTTTAACTCTTTCGTTACCATGCCACTACGCACTGATCACCGGGGATCAACAGATTCAAAACGTGATTACAGTGTTACCGGGAGGCCGTAGAGGTGTTGTTGCACGATTCAGCGGGTTGTTTAGATACTCTACTTTAGTTTCTTGAGTAGATTGAAGCTGAGGTTTCAACGTAGAGTGCTCACAGAACGCCATATGCTGCAAGAACGGCAAAAGCTCGGAAACATCTCTCTTCACACAATTCTGGTGCATCTGCGGCAGATTTTTTTCAATGCACCAAGCAACAGTTACTCTGATGATGATATTGCGTCATCGGACTTTGATGCTGACGAAGAAATTGCGCAACTTCAGCACGAAACATGGGCACCTGTCTGACTGTAAGGTTCATTTTCCACTTGACTGTTTTTTCGTTCCTGAAACTGGTTTACACATCGCACTGATGTCATGAATGATATTTCTGGCTTCCGTAATGTCTCGTCACCATATGGGTATGGGCAGAATCGACTTCATATCCAGTAGAAATCGGGCTACTGACCGCGAACTGACGCTTCGCAATAGCACAAAACTGTTCTTGAAAGCTGTGGATGGGCTCCAACTGCTCCTAAATCATCCAAAACATCTCCTGAAATAGTTTTTTATGAAGCCAAAGCATTGTAGAGCATTTTCAAGCAATTTACCATCAAACCTGGCTATAACTAGCTGATATTACAAGTTATTGACTGTATCGAACTCTCCCTAAATTTTTTCAACATACACAAGCTTTTCTTATGTAATATAGCGAATACGGTTTTCCATAAAATGATTATATTGAACAGCCCAGCACTAAGCTGTGCCTGTTCGAATGGCAGGCGACAGGCTTTATCTCACAACATGGGCGACTAGTGGTGGAGCGGCAAGCTTCCCCGCCATAGTCTGGCTTTATCTCGCATTTGCCAGCAGCACCACAGAATAGAAGCAGTGTGAGAACAGCTTATAGCCAGGCAATCAGCACCTGTTTACGCCTGTAGCACCCATCGATACTGCCCAGGAACCAGTGACGAGGTCGGATGTTGTAGCTTTCCAGCAGCCACCCTATGCTCACGTCGACTGTGATAGAGCGGAGGTGGTGAAAATGGTGATAGCTTTCTTCCCAACGTCCAACTTTTTATGTGAAAGTGCTGTAATGCAAGGAAGTCACCCTTGCTGGCATTCGAGATGCCACCGTTGATAGCTACGGTGCTTTGCACGGAAACCAACCTGACGTTTGTCACTGTTTTTTTTTTTTTCTGTGGCCTCTGCAATCGCTGTAAGCAGCTTCAAAACGGTGATAAAGTCATAACTACCTTCTTCCGCAAACGAGAGAACAGGAAGTGAACATGAAAGAGCCCCAATGGTGAGACTAAAAATGAAATTCACTTCACACTATGCGCTCAACCTGGCATCGTTCAGAATGTGGACGTCCTCGGAAATGTGCGCTGTAACTACCACAGAATGGTAAGGTCTCGAATTAGCTTAGACTTGAAGAAGGAACGGAAGAAGCTAGTGAAGAGGAAGTCCATTATCGAGTTAGCGGCAAGAGGAAAAATAGAGGAATTCAATATATCGCTGCAGAACAGATATTCAGCTTTAACTAAGGAAGACGATCTTAATGTTCATACAATGGAAGATAATCTGACAGCTATCATTACGGAGTTCGCAGTAGAAGTAGGCGGTAGGACGGTTCAACAGGTTACCGGCAAGCTATCTCAGAAGACGAAAGATCTCAATAAGAAACGCCAAAGCATGGAAGCGTCTAACCCTACAGACAGAATAGAACTAGCAGCACTATCAAAGTTAATAATTAAGCGCAAGGTAGCCGACATAAGGAATTTTAAAAAGGAAAGAATCGAGCATGCTCCAAAGAACAGAGCTAGCCTAAAAGCGGAGAAGAGGAAACTAGGCATAAGTAAAAACCAGATGTGCACGTTAAGAGACAAGGAGGGCAATGTCATTAGCAATATGGATAAGATAGTTAAAGTAGCCGAAGAGTTCTACACAAATCTATACAGCAGCCAATGTAATCAGAGTGTTAATGAGAGAGACAGTAGTGCACAGCAATGCGTCATCCCGCCAGTAATGAAAGAGGAAGTAAAGAAAGCCATAGGAACAATGTAAAGGGGAAAAGCAGCTGGTGAGGATCAGGTAACAGATCTGTTGAAGGATGGAGGGGAGATGGTAATAGAAAAACTACCCACCCTGTATACGCAAGGCCTTATGACTTCAACTGTACCAGAAGCTTGGAAGATCACAAACATTATCTTCATTCATGAGAAAGAAGACGCCAAAGAATTGAAAAATTACAGACCGATCAGCTTACTGCCTGTTGCCTACAAGGTATTTACTAAAGTAATCACTAATTGAGTCAGGGTAATCTTGAGTGTAATCAACCAAATGGTCAGGCAGGCTTTTGTAAAGGATATTCCACAATAGATTATATTCACACTATCAATCAGGAGATGGAGAAATGCGCAGAATACAACCAACCCCTATATATGACCTTCATTAATTACGAAAAAGCATTCGACTCAGTGAAAACCACAACAGTCATACAGGCACTGCGGATTCAGGGTGTAGAGGTACATTATGTCAAAACACTGGAAGATATACCGGGTGTCCCAGCTAACTTAAGCCAAGGGTTAAAAAAAATGATTAGAGACAGGCGAGTGAACCAGTTGCTTATTGACGACAGCCACCTTGCGCACCACAGGCAATTTTTTGTTTCAATATTAATTAACAGTTTCATTAAGTTTAATTATATAAATTGCATTTGAAGAGTTGTCGAGCACCTTCAGAAACCCCCACTCCATCATTTACGATAAGGAAACCCTGACGTGTTTTTTTTTCCAGCTCCAAAAAAAGCCCGCGAAATACAGAAATAATCCAACTAACAAATCATGCTGCTTTCAAGCGTGGTTTGAGCAAACGAAATCACCTGCAGCCTTGACTCGACAGCCCCGAAACCAGCGGCAGGCCGATATGTTGGCGGTGGTTTCACGTCTGCGTCAGCCAGTTGGCACACATGACGGTGCAAGTGGCTGCCGCCATCATATCAGCCTGCCGCTGCTGGTGGGCCGTCGAGTCAAGGGCAGGTGATTTTGTTTGCCCAAACCACGCTTGAGAGCAGCACGATCGTGGTGCGCGAATCTGTTAGTCACATGGTTCATTTTTGTATTTCGTGGGCTCTCTTTGAAGCTCGAAAAAAGAAAGACATGCGTGAGGGTTTTCTTATTGTAAATAATGGAATGAGGGTTTCTGAAGGCGCTCTACAACTCTTCAAATGCAATTTGTCTAAAATGAATATTTTTTATTTAGGTAATTAAACTTAAACTATTAAATAATTGTGAAACAAAAACTGCCTGTGGTGTCACCAATATGCAACTAATTTCTCTCGCCTGTCTCTAATTTATTTTTTAACCCTTGGCTTAATTTAGCTGGGACACCCGGTATATAGCAACTGCACAGATACCATAGTCTTCCATGAAGTCAGCAATAAAATTCCACTAAGGAAGGGAGTCAGGCAAGGAGGCACTATCTTACCCATGCTATTCACTGCCTGTTTACAGGAGGTATTCCCGAGGCCTGAATTGGGAACAGTTGGGGATAAACGTTAATGGAGAATAACTAAATAATCTGCGATTTGTTGATGACATTGCCAGCTGCGCCCACCCTATGCCTGCAAACTTCTTAATCTCATCCACCCACCTAACCTTCTGCTCGGGAGGTGAACTGAAAATCATGACCAATGAGTTAGACAGAGCAGAACAGTGGGTCTAAAAATTAACATGCAGAAAACCAAAGTAACGTTCAAAAGTCCAGCAAGGGAACAGCAGTTCACAACTGGATGTGAGGTGATGGAAGTGGTAAAGGAAAAAGTCTACTTAAGGCAGGTAGTGACAGCTGATCTGGATCATGAGAGGGAAATAACTAGAAGGATAAGAATGGGATGGAGTGTATATGGCAGGTTCTCTCAGATCATGAATAGCAGTTTACCAATCTCCCTCAAGAAAAAAAGGGGCAGAAACATGGAGGCTAATGAAAAGGATTCAGCTTAGGTTAGGGACAACGCAGTGAGCCATGGAAAGAAAAATGATAGGTGTAACGTTAAAAGACCGGAAGCGGGCAGAGTGGGTGAGGGTATAAACACGAGTTAAAGACATCCTAGTCGAAATCAAGAGGAAGAAATGGGCTTGGGCAGGGCATGTAATGCGAAGGCAAGATAACCGCTGGTCCTTAAGGGTAACGGAGTGGATTCCAAGAGAAAGCAAGCGTAGCAGGGGGCGGCAGAAGGTTAGGTGGGTGGATGAGATTAAGAAGTTTGCAGGCATAGGGCGGGCGCAGCTGGCAAAGGACAGGGTTAATTGGAGAGGCATGAGACAGGCCTTTGCCTTGCAGTGGGTGTAGTCAGGCTGATGATGAGATGATTTGTGTTCAAACAAATGTCTTCAGAACGCACATTCCATTGCTATCACTTTCATGCATTTTGCATCTTTTTTAAACCTCACATATTCTTCAGGAAAAAATTATGTTTGAAACCTATCAAAAACAGTCATTTTGCTCGTGGTAACGAAAGAGTTAAGAGGTGTTTGCTGCTTCTTTCTTGAGCTGTATCTGACTATACAGAGCTGTCCTCAATGCCCTTTTAATAAGGGTAGCAGACTTTTTTCTCCTAAACATTTGATGTTTGCAGTAAGAATGCAAAATCTAAAATTAAATCTTCCCACTACTGGTTCTTGAACAGCACCAGCCCGAACTTAATGAGGAAATGGGTGGTGAGCAAGTTGGCGAATAACTTTTTGAAACAAAACCGCATAAATGGTACACAAGACAAAGATGCAGTGTCCGTTTCTTCATGCCTGCGAGCCATTCATGTGTTTTGACTCCAGAACTCAGTGAGGAGTGCAGCAACCAGCACAGAACAAACTAGCATATACCGCGCTTGCCTCATGGAAAACAAAAAAAAAGATAAAATTAAGCTCGGCAAACATGATGTCACGCCTTGTACGCATGCGGAGCAAAACGATGTCATGCAAATCTGCATGAACCACATTCTGGGCACTCACTGTACCGTTGCAAATCCCTGCAAACCATCATGTCAATTTCAGTCTGCCCTTTCCCTCCTCAGACTTCTCAGGTGCGCATAATTCCCCTGACAATTCCATGTTTTCTAGGTCACTAGACGCCATGTAAACTTCCTGTGGTACATTATGCACCATCGTCATAAGCCAAATTGAGCCTACAGCAGGAGAACTGCTTCCAGTGATTTGCAATTATTTTTTGCTTTTTGCCAGCTACAGCCACATCATTTCAGAAACTGCTTCAGCTCATCACCCCACCTAACTCTCAGCCCCCATGAATCACCTTTTCCCTCTTTTAGTACCCACTCCAATAGACCATTGGCAGTCAGTTCTGTGCATCATGTGTCCGTATTTATTCATATTTTTATTTTAGTCTTTGTTATGAGTAAGTCGCTTTTCATAATTTGGAAGTGGGAGCCAAATAAACTTCACCCATTTCTTATATACCCACTAATTTCTCCATGATGATCTGGATACTGTTTTGGTTTTTGGGGTTAGTCGCGATTTCTTGGTCTCAATAAAAGTATAGTCCAACTGCTTCCAGTGCCTTATTACCAATTGCAAACAGATTTTTTTTTAACTGTCCAAAATGACCTCAGTTTCATTCATCTCCATATCTAGGCCTACCGTTGCATCTTGAATGCCCACCAATAATTCCCCGTATTTCATCCCTTGCATTGCTTATGAGGACAACATAGTCAGTAAACTGGAAATTGCTGACGTATTTCTAATAAACCCTTACACATAACTCTTCCCAATTTGATTCTTTGAATACTTCTTGCAGACATCCAGTGAATAATAATCTCCCTACCAGACACCCTTTCTAACTGTTATTTCATTTTTCCCATGGAGTGCTTTGGTCCCAGCAGATGCTTTGGTCCCGGCGCAGTCCCAGCAGATATTTATTAGCATAATTATAATGGTGTCCACAACAATGTCCCGACTGTGAAATTTCTTCATGTCTGCTGACGTTTCTATCAAATAAAATGCTGTTTTCTAATGTATGAAGGCCATATATCGAGACTTTTTAAGTACTGCATATTTCTTCATAATGTGACTAAAGGTATAAGAAGACAGCCTAATGTAAAATATATTAGCAATTACCTCAGTAAATATCTTGTAAATAACAGGCAGGAATCTAATGAGATCTTTCAAGTCTGACATTACACTTGTTATGGATTTCTATTATTAAAACATTCTTCCACGCTTCAGGTAGTTGGGTTCACGAGGTGTTCTGTAAACAGGGTTGACAACTTCACAACAATTTTATGTCATTCCGCCACCGCGGTAGCTCATTGGTTATGGCACTCGGCTGTTGACCCGAAAGACATGGGTTCGATCCTGGCCGTGGCGGTCGAATTTCGATGGCGGCGAAATTCTAGAAGGCCGTGTTATTGTGCAATGTCAGTGCAAGTTAAAGAACCCCAAGTGGTCAAAATTTCTGGAGCCCTTCACTCAGCGTCGCTCATAGCCTGAGTCGCTCTGCGACATTATACCACCATAAACCAAAAACCAAAACTTTACGCCATTCCCTTTTCAAATATAGGTTGCTCTTTGACCATACAATGGATTCCTCTCATAAATGTTCAGCTGGCTTCGCCTCAACACTGTGTGGCTGTCTAATGACAGAACATAAAATATTTAAAGCAGCATATAGAGAAATATCATGTTTTATGGGGGTTTAATGTCCCAAAGCGACTCAGGCTATGAGGGTCGTCGTAGTGAAGGGCTCCGGAAATTTCGGGGTTCTTGCACTGACTTCACACAGTACACGGGCCTCTAAAATTTCGCTTCAATTGAAATTCAACCGCCGCAGTCGGTATCGAACCCACATCCTTCGGGTCAGAAGCCGAGAGCCATAACCACTGAGCCACCGCGGCGGCTTAAATATCGTTTTATGACGCAGAATATATCAATGTGGTTCTCATGACAACACATGCACTTGTAAGGCAATTTCCTTCAGCATTATCCTTGTCTCACTGAAGGCCACTAATGCCATATTTAGGGCAAACTGCACTCTGGGAAAGCCAACCTAAGAAATTATGAAAGAGGTTCACTTTATACTTATTACGCCCGCATCTTGTATGATGCCGGGCATTTCATTTGTATTCTCTTTGTTTAGGCTTTATAAATCCTAGGTATTCATAAATCCTGAACTAGTACCCTTTGAAAATTCTGCCACAGCTCCACTATCCCTGGAGCCTACACCACAGCTTCCAACTACCTTTCCACCTGTCTACTTCGGCTTATTTTAGCTCTAAATTCACTGAATAAAATAAGGAACTGGATGTTAAAACTGTTCATCATCATCACATCTTCAGAGAACCTTTTGACTTCATATTTGTGATGTGATGTTGGTGCATAGACTTGTAATACCTTCAATTTGTATCTTTATTACTACGACTGCTACACTTTCATTCCTGATGAAGAATTTTGGCATGTTTCTCATTCTTTTTGCACAGATTAAAACCCTGCACTGTGTTCATTCCTGTTAAGCAGTCTTGTATAGCAGAGGACATGTTTGTATCACATTGGTAATCCAAACATACCAAAGCCTTACGGCATCCTATTTAACTCCCCATAATTCTTTCAGCACAGCTAGGCTTGATATGTTAGGCAGGGTACTAGTAATTAATACCGCAGCGTTCAGGTTCCAATAGTGGCCTGTCTGCATTCAGAGGTACGCCCAGTATGGGACATTACAGCAAAGCAATTCGTGTCACTAATTCTTGAATTAGATGCCGAGGAGGGATCACATTACTCTTTCCAAGCTCATGCAGGCAAAATAACTGCTTTGCCAACAGATTTGTTACCCAAGCCCTGCAACAGGCACATGTCCAGAGAGCTTTTGTAAAAGATGGCATGCAGCTGCCAGTGTGAACACTGCACTGAGTGTCACAGAACACAAGAACATCAACAAAATAAAACAGCAAGGCACAATACACATATTAAGCATTAGACCAGGCCACTCAAGAAGGATGCAGGCACACAGTCTTACTCTGCCTCATGCTGGCAGAGTCAGAAGTGCTTGATTCGCTGTTGCTAAGTGTTCCCTGCTACTACTACGGCTAATAACTAACACTGCTGCCACTAGCAACAGCTTATGCAGTGAAAGTTTGGCTCTCGATTCCATAGTTTGTTGCGGAAACAAGAACCTTTCAAACTTCCACAACACAAAACTTTCATTTGGCTAACTACGAAATTAAACCCTGCTGTGGTCTGCAGTATGTACAAAATCATTCAACAGATGATGCCTGGCAGAAGGCTACCAGTGCCAAGGAAATCTGTCTGCAAGGTAGAACTACAAGACCTGAAGTTTATCCCTCCAGTAAGTCACTTCTAATTTGTCTGACCTGTTGATTTCAGGAGGGACAGCCACTGAGAAAAAATAAATTCTAAAAGCACAGATCAGGGCAATTTTTTTTTTCTTAAAAACGGCTGTTTCCCAATGACTGCTGCACCTCACAGACAGAGCATTAGCAGATCTTTAAATTTCACTCCATATTTTATAATACAAAACAGACCCTACTAGTCAAAATGTTCCATTTGTATTTGGTTCACTTCTCAAACTGAGACTTATATACCCTTGCAACTTGCAACAACACAATCAAATTACCTGGGCTGCAAACGAGCGCAGCATTTTCGTCATTCACAAGCGTGTACAACAGCTACATTTTGGTGCTCGGAAACAAGCAGCTCGCTAAAATAGGGCCCCTTTATCTTTTGCGGAAACCAATATATTAGCATTTTCAATGCATTTTCGCAAGAATTACAGAATAGTGCTGACTGCCTGAAAAGAGGAAACATGCTAAGTTTGAAAAAGCGCTAGCATTTACATGTGGAACTGGTCGCGACAAAGTTTATTTTCGTTCTCGATATATATCGTGTGTTGGTTGCATTCCCCTCTATATTCAGGGTGCATTTTTACGCACTTTATTTATTTTTTTGAGCAGACAGCACCAAAGTATCATTCATCATTCTTTGACACAAACGCATACGACAAAAGCGTTTTTGCACTACTGACCATAAATTGAATACAAGCAAGCTGCTGAGCAGTGAAAATAACATGAACAAATAGAACAAACTAGCCTTGCTTTGTTTAGGTCAGCTCGGCATTACCTGCACCCCCTCCTCGTTCGTGAACTAATAAAGAAGTGAATCGGTTCAAACCAACAACTCGAAATGGACCACGCTTTTCCCGCGACTTCCCGTGAGGCCCGTTTCAAAGGGTGGAGCCGTTACGCGACATTTAGACTAATATTAAATTAAGAGAAAACGCGAATAGTTAACAAGGTTGTTATTCAAACGCTCGCACGCGTTAACAAAGGCGCACGAAAGCTATAACTCGAAAACTGGATAACGTGCATAGGTCAACGTGCAGCGCACATGGAAAATGAGCTGGACGTCCCGTGCGTACAGCTTACCCTTGCCTTGATGCAGTGACAACCGGCGAGAAGATGTAAGCCCAGTTCTCCGCTCGTCAAAAGTATTACAACTGCTGTACATTCGAGCACATACCGTCCCCGGCTCGTTGGACCACTCAAACTGGCCGCGGCCAGCGGAGAACAACGAGCGGCGCTGTAAAGGGCGCCTTGACCCAGACTAGCAACACCACCAGTTTAAACTCGCCACACGCTAGCATTAGAAAAACGGCATACAAATAGGCCGAAATTTTGACAACTTATAATTAGTTGCGTCATCTGTACGCTAAAATATAAACTGTTTTGCAAAAAACTGCGCAACAAATTTAGCAAAAATATTTTATACTAAAAACCTAGAGGGCGCATAATTTGCTAGTTTTACAATTTTTTTGCGCCAAAAAATGGTTTGTTGCGTATGTTTTATGTATAGTGAACTAGATAGTTCCATGCCATGGTTTCATGTGACGGTTAAGTTTTGCGATTGATACGAGCGGGATAGTAATTTGATGAGTGGGATTTGATCGCGGAACAGTTAAAACGGTTGCCTGTGGTTGGCAATTCCGACCACGCAACCACGCAAACTGCTGCATTTTATCTTCTCTCCTTTTTATTTCTATTATTTTACCTTTTTCGCACCGCTCTCCTTTTCTCTTTTATCTCCCAAATCCCCTTCCTCATGCAGAGTAGCATGCCAGCGATTTTCAAACGGCGGCTAAATTCTGTTTTTTTTTTTTCATTAAAGAGTGTCTCTATCTCTCTCAACAGGCACCTTCGAGATTTCGTGTTTGACTTGACAACCGACAACTTTCATTTCTGCGCCCATTCTCGCAGCTAAACTAAAACTGTGACAAACGTTGCAACAAATGTAATTGGAATTACCACCAGTTAAGTAAACGTTTTTCGAAAACTGATCGAAAATTGACCATTTGCGGAAGCCTGTAAGTCGTCTTCTCTGCAAGGTTTGTTTTCCAACCAAAAGGTTTCGGACACGACAAACATAAATTCTTCAAAGTTAAATTGGTTTTGGGGGTCGGGTTCGAACCTGGGAACTCCGGATCAGTAGCCGAGTGCTTCAACCACTCAAGCCACCGCGGCGGGTCACATTCTGCGAGCGAATTAAAACTCCGGATGGTCGCATCGTCGCGCTCTGCCTGCAGCAGCCTAGGCAGGAAAAGGAGCGAGACCGTCCTTTGTCAGTGTGTGTATGGGGAGTGGGTTTTCCTTGTCCTTCTGGCTTGGGGTGCGGGGGGCTGACTGCGATCCTCTTTTCTATACTGTATCATTGTACTTCTTTGACGCGTCTCTCTCGATCGGGGCCATCTTAAAGTTTTGACGGCTCTCTCGGGGCCATCTTGAATAAACTGGCGACATTCCTGAGTTTACTCAGAAGGGGCAATTTTACCCTTTTCGTTTCCACAAAGAATTCGAGAGTGCATATCGTCTGGGAAAGAGAACTTTTGGTTGGAAAACTAGCGCCTTGCGATGAAGCCGACTTACAGATTTCTGCAAATGAGGAAAGGAAGTGGCGTACGTATTATTACTGTCTTATAATAAACTGCACATCTCCAACCAAAACCTATAATTTTAACTCTACGTTTCGAAGCCGACTGGGCTCCTTCATCAGCGGTCAAGGAACGAAAGCTGTGATGCGAAAGGCGTGGGGGAGGGGGGGGGGGGGGGGGGGGGTTAAGGCTGTAGTCACGTTGTCGCACTGTAGGGAGGCGGTCAATGGCGACTTTTTTTCGTTAATTGAGTTGAAGAGCGAAGTCCCTGGGCATATACTGGGGGCAGGTTTCCTTTTGTGCGGTTGATGTTGTTCGGGGTGGCTTGGATGTGCCAGGATTCCAGAAGGAGCCTTTTGTGGTAATTTACCACAAACAACATCAAACGCACAAATGGAAACCTGCCCCCAGTTCGAAACGGTGGGTTAAACTTAGAGGTTTTGGTTGGAGATGTGCAGTTTATTATAAGTCTTCAAACCCAACCAGACAGGCAAATATCTGTCAAGATATGTTTAGTTTTCAATCTATATTACTGTCTCACATATCAGTGGACACCGCTGTAAGGGAAGGGATTAAGGAGGGAGAGAAAAAAGGAAGGAAGAAAGAGGTGCCGTAGTGGAGGGTTCCGGAATAATTTCGACCACCTGAGGACTTTTAATTATGTGCATGACATCGCACATAACATGGTTCGAACTCGGGCTCAGTAGCCAAGCGCTCCAACCACTGAGCGAGCACCTAACTTTTTTGGGTGCATGTGTTCTTGTTTGTAATGATGCGTAAGGCATTATTATACAAGGATTACCACCTGGTGTTCTCCTACGGACGCGAAATAATTTATAATTGCATTTCTTTCACGTGCTGTTTCGGTTTCAACAGTCGAATGAGGACGGTGACGCCAACGTGTGCTTACAGGTCACGTGAGGCATTAAAAAAACTGCCATATAAGCGCTGCTTTCACATTTGTTGTCATTCCAGCTCTTGAGAAAGGCTGCTTTGAATTACAACGATGAAGCAGTGATTGTATCGACGTTCTTCAATACCTCATGTGACATAAAAGCTCACTCTCACGTCACAACCATCGTTCGGCTGTTGAAACCGAAACCAAAACAGCATGACTGAAAAACGTAAAATTATTGGTCTTAGGCGATTATCACATGGTTATTCATGCGTAGTAGTGCCTTCAGCATCATTATAGAGAAGAAAACATGCTACCAAAATTAGTTGTCTATACTCCTTTAACACCCATGATTTTTAGATAAGGACAATTGGGAAAACTTGCTCTAGGGTTGTGTCAGTACCACTTTGGTTTTCTCATAGTTTTCCATGCCTGGTCATCAGCGCCAAGATCAAAGGATGCCGACAGTCGCACTTTTCGTCCTAAAGCTTAAATGATTTTGACTCAGAGGTATAGGTTGCAGAGATATTGCAAGCCCCTGGATCGCCTGTAAGCTCATTATGAAGAATAATATAAGGGAAGAAGCGATTGGCCTAAATTTTTCTCGAGGTCTTACATTCTGAGGGTGTTAGGGATCTATATATCCGCGGTGGTGGATAAATCCTTCGGCCTAGTCTGGAAATCTCAGAGAGCTCCTTGTAGGTGGTGAGGGGATCTTTGTCTCCGGGTGCCGGGGTCTCTGCGGCCGCTCGGGTGTATATATCTCGAGCGAGGCGATGGGCAGCCTCATCAATTGCCTGGTATACCCTAATGAGTTGGAACCAAGATGACTGAAACCTCCCGGTTTAGCGGGTGCTTCCTCAGTAGACTGGCCGCCTGATTGGAAATTAGGCCATCATCAATCGGGCAATGCACTGAATCTCCGGGAGATAAACAGACTGATCCCCTTGATCAAGCTGCCTAGGAGTCCTACATCCGCCGCCTGCCTGACTGCGGATGTACAAAAGATCGCCCTTCGCCTGGCGGAGGAGGCTTACTCCAGACCTTCTCTGCGGTCACGGCTCAGGAGGGCCGGCAAGGGGGAGACACTCTCTCTGGCAGAGCCCCTGATGTCCATGTAAATAAAGTCTCTCTCTCTATATATATATATTTCTCTTCGTCATAAAGCTTTATTTTGTCAAGGCTGCGGGCGCTGCTTCTCGGCGATCGTCAAAAGTACCCGTGGGGCGATGAATGAGGCGCACGCCACGATCGAAGAGGCGCTCGCAACGTGCAACCTCGTTCACCTGTGAAACCTAGAGACCTCAACCATTATATCTCACTATGTAGCGAGATGAAATGGCTGAGGTCGCAGGCCAGGTTATAGATAGCAAGTCGAAGGTAGTATCGAATGCAAATTGTTCCTTTCTTCCCCCACTCTTTCATGCCATCCTGTTCTGTAAAAAGCGAGATAGAATGGTTGAGGTCACAGGCCAGATTATAGATAGGAATTGTCGAAGGTAGTTTTTCGGAAGAAAATTGTTGATTTCTTTATTCACTCTTTCATGCCATATCCTGTTCTGTATAAAAGCACCACGCTATTTGAAAAATCAGTTGAAAGTACACCCTTCGTCTGTCTGTGTTTGCGTACCTTTCTGTACCACTTAGAGCGATTTCCTAAGTTTGAAACACCAACTAGTCCCCGCTCTTGCCTTGTTCCAATCACCATCTCGCTGGAACCTCACAGACCTAGAAGGTTGGGAGATCGCGGTCCCTAGCTCAGAGCCGGCCTCACAGGTTGGTGGAATGTGCGGAGAAGGTCGCCAGAAGTCATGGACTAATGACCGCCACACGGGATTAAAAACCAAGCCAACCAAACCTCCCCTAACGCCTTCCCTTGCTTTGTTCATCAATAAACTAGCCACACGCGCCCATTGGCGACCCGCCGCAGCGGCTCAATGGTTAGGGCGCTTGGCTACTGATACGGAGTACCCGGGTTCGAACCCGACGGCGTTGGCCGCGTTTCGTTTCGGAGGGCAAATAAGCAATTATCGGTTAAGAAAAAGGTTAAAGAAACAGAGAGAGCTCTGTGGAAAACAGGGATGCTGACCAAATCAGCACTGGGAACATACAGGATTTTTAAGCAGGAAATTGCCAAAGAAAATATCTATGATAATTGTAGCCCGGGAAGCTCTTTGTTGTTTGAGGCCAGGACCGGAGTTTTGCGGACTAAGACATATAGAGCCAGGTACCATGAATAGACACGTTGTGCGTTGCGTGCGGAGAGGAGGAGGAAACGGCTGAACACTTGATACTTTTCTGTAAAGGGCTACACCCTACAGCGGAAAGCAGCGGGGCTGATTTATCCAAGGCATTGGGGTTTAAGGACAGTGAAGAAAAAGTAGAGTTTAAGCGCGGGTAGAAGTAACCAAGCGAAGGCTATCTGATTGGTGGCTAAAATCAAGAGAAGAGTAAAATTTCATAAGTCATATGGCTAGGTGGCTTGAGCCATCGCCCGATTTAAAGGGTTCAGCCGTATCCATCCATCCATATTAAGCGGGTAGAAGTAGCCAAGCGACGGTTATATCTGATTGGTACGTGGCTAAAATCAAGATGACAGTAAAATTTCACGAGCCATGGCTAGGTGACTTGATTCACCGCCCGATTTAAAGGGTTCAGCGTTATCCATCCATCCATCCATCCATCCATCCACGAGTCGGGTCTGAACAACGCGCCAGACGAACGAGCCGTCGGCCGCCGCCTTCCTCCTCACTCTCATGTAAACACGGAACAGACGACGTCTCACGTTGCAAGCGTCGCCTCGCGAGCTTCTGCGCAGGAGACCCACATCTGTATTCCTTCTGATCATACCTTGTAGCCGAGACAGAAATAAAATCATGATGATAAATCGAGACGCTCACAAACAACCACACAGAGGGGACACAGCGGGACACAGCGCTTGCGTCCCCTCTGTGTGGTACGTTGTTTGTGAGCGCCTGGATTTATCATCATGAACGTATACCAACTAGCTCAGTTTTCTGCCCTGTTGCAACAGAAATAAGATCCCAGTTATCCCCTAGCGCAGAGAAGTCCTCAGTTTAATTATTAATCCATCCTGCTGTAAACAGGCACGAAACAGCAACCACTTCGGAAACGCTGAGCTTCTTGCAAGCATCTTTAGTAGCAAGGTGGCTGCGTAGTACTATGTAAGAATGCAGAAGCTCTGCAGTTGTAGTATCCTTGTGTGTGGGGCAGCCAACGCTTGTCTACAGCCAAAAACTCAACCCCGAGCATCCTAGCCTCTGGTACCGCAGGCGTAGAGCGCACGCGAACTTTCCAATATGTGGTGGTGGTTGTTCCTATGAAGGAGGGGGAAGGGGATACTGGTCCCGACGATTTCCAATAAGTAGACGAGCGCGGCTTGCCCGGCGGAGAAGATGCGAGGCGCGAGCCAGCGTAGACCGGTTATGCTGCAAACAGTCCACGTGACCAAGCGCAGCCAATGGGCGTAGCGGTGGCGAAGAGAAAACCAAGAAAACTAGCGTGGTACTGTTAAAACCCTAGAGATGGCGCTCGCGTCTGTTTAAGATTAAAGCGGCAACGGAAGTGCGGCCGATTCCCAGGAGCAAGTTTTCCAACTGTCCTCATCTAAAAACGTTGGCGCGGCGCCAGCTTTAGTAAGGAACTCTATGGCCGCTATCTAAAAGCGTAATCGCAATAACACTCTGGTCGAAATGGGTTGACGCCGGCATTTCTTTCTTTCCTGCTGGTCGCGGAGGAAATATGAAACAAGCAAAGCGTAATGCCAGAAATGCTTCCACTTCCAGTCCGCCCGTTTCATTGACTTGATTTAGCCATTTTAGCTTTTCCTTTTTTTTACAAAAAACAAGTATTTTATGTAAATAGAACTGCAACTTAATAAATTAAAATAAATTTATTTACTATGTCAGGTGGTTGATTGACTGGCTGTGTGGTTGTCTCACTCGTTTCTTTAGTCAGCAGCAGAGGGCAGTGCAGTCACTTCCGTTTTCTTCGGTGAGCGTGCATTTTGGCGCGAATTTCTGGCGCGAGAACAGGTCATTGTATCTTGCATCTAGCTGATTGCCGCCACTGCCGCTCTCTAGGGCAGACGTGGGACAGAGAGGACTTGAAGGTGATTGGATCAAAAGTGCGAGTAACTAAAAAGTTCGCCTACTTGATTAGCCATTTGGTGCAACTTAGGTCAGTTTCACAAGACAGAAGCGTAAAAAATATATATTGGAGCTGAATATGGACGCCTCCGTCGGTGCTCGGGCTCCGGAGGGCCAAAGGTGAGAGAAGAAATTTTGATAAAACATACTCCTTTTTCCATGTGATATGTTGAGGCATTGCTCTGTTTCACTTACGATCCACCCTGTTTTTGGAGGTTCTGGGTGCACTTCGTTTTGTGACTGGATTCCTGTAGCTACGTAACGTTTCCATTTCTGGTTGCTGGTGTGGCCGAACGGTCCCGTACATTGATCACTGGATCCCGAAAATATAGCTCATAAGTTATTTTTTTAAATCTTTTGCTACTCTTTTTCTTTGGTTTATTGGGGTTTAACGTCCCGAAGCGACTCAGGCTATGATGGATGCCGTAGTGAAGGGCTCTGGAAATTTCGACCACCTGGGTTCTTTAACGTTGCACAGTACACGGGCTTGGCTTATGATCTTTGGACGACTGTTGACAGCATGAGGCCATGCACTGTTCTATAGCGTGCCCACGCCACCCTAATATGGGCAATCCGCCGCCTAAGTGCGTATTTTGCCGGCGGCCGGCAAGATCACCGGTTTTAAATTCCTGCGAGCCATAACAGGGTGGTAACTGCCGTCTCTTCAGTGTTGCCACGGTACACATATCATTTAAAGGCAAAGTTTTTAAGTCGAAATATAGATATAGTTTAGACAGCTTTTTGTGATTGACTTGCAAGCTTCCTGTCGGGCCACACACGCACTTCTTTGTCTTTATTGTTTTATGCTTTTGCTGTTATTTATTTATTCATTCATTCAGTACCCACAGCGCCCGGAGGCGTTATAGTGGTGGGGGGGGGGGTAGCAAGGAATGTTTACATCGCAGGCAGAAAACAGGTGAACTATTGCCATGCGGCAATGAAATACTTGTTATACGCAAACAATTGTGATCAGAACAATGAATGTTGCAAAAAAACAAAGAAATAAAAAATAAGAACATATACAAATCGCTACAGTCAGCACTTAACCCGACATTGCAATCAGAAGACATCATTGGATACAACACTGATAACATTGCAAAGTGAATCGTTCCACTCTAATAATAATTTCGCGCACTTTTGAATGAACACGGGTTCGACCCCGGCCGCGGTGGTCTAATTTCGATGGAGGCGAAATTCTAGAAGCTTGTGTTAAAGAACCCCAGGTGCTCGAAATTTCCGGAGCCCTTCACTACGGCATCCCTCATAGCCTGAGTCGCTTTGGGATGTTAAACCCCCATAAACCGGAAACTTTTAAATGATGATCCAAATGTTCTGAGACATAGTAAGGCCACTTGATCTGTTTATCTTTTTCTATTTGAACCAATGAACTATGAAATAATTTCAGGTGTAATTTTCGTTATCTATTGACCAGCAGGCCCCCATCTAATTCCTGTTTTCATCTTGTAGCACTGAACTGTCGTTCGTAATTTCTAGTGACAAAGTGAGCAGCCATATTCTGTATGCGCTCTTATTTTTATTTATCTTGTATGGCTGGCAGATCCGAAACAGTGCATGCATGTTCTAGGATTAATCTTACATTGGCCTTGTAAAGCAGATCCCGAGAGGCTAATGGGAAGTTTCGAGCATTGCAGCAAAGAAAACCCAATGTACGACCCGCCGCTGAAGCGAGAAAACTGAGGCTATCAGCTAGCTTTGAGCATGACTGCGCCTTTTTCACTGCCAAGGAGATTGCCTTGTCTCAAATCTGCATCTGCACTCATGTTTTGACACTGTGGACCTGAGCTTTCCCAGGCTGACCTGACCTTCCCTGAACCCAAGGCTGGAATAGCCACCCTATGTGGGTGTGACTTTGCCATGGCCAGGGTAAAGGGGATCCTGGCAAGTGATATGAGCAGGGGTTGGACTGTTTGGTTTTTCTTTTTCAAAAATGTGGACTTTTTTCAGTGTGCAAGTTTGGTTGTTTTTGTTTCGGAAAATGTTATTCTGGACAAATGAATTGCTAGCATTTTTCGGTGGTTTAATGTGGAAATTCTGCTTGGTCAAAAGGCACTTAGAGCTAATCTCTGCATTTCTGTCTGCAAGAACTCTTAGTTTTCTAATAATTAACATAATTTATTAGTAATCTTGCACCTAGAGGAGTGATTATAGAAGGAATTGCTTTCATTATTAAAAGGTAGCGAAATTTTAATGAGACTGCCGGGACAAAAACGTTAGTCGAAGTTTACTTCTCAGAAGTAGGTTAGCAAGTTTTCTTTAAGTTGTTGTGCTGGGTTAAGCAACAGGGCGGGGCATCATGTGGTTTGCGTGTTGGTGACAGCTATGAAACACAGGGGCTTAATCATCGTGGTTGCCCGAACACGACACTTTTCATGACGACCATGCACAGTTTCATGTCAGTATTCTAAATTCTAAATACAGTTGATAAGCCTACTTAATCAACTAACTGCTCTAAGCGGGTGACGGTAGTGAACAAACAGTCCCCGGCGGCTGCGGAGCACCTGACCGAGGCGTCTGACCTGTGATGCAGCAGACGGTGCTAAGAATCTCTGGCTCCGGACAGGCCGCCAAATAGGCTTGGGCAGGACATGTGCAAGATGGATATTAGAAGGCAAGCGTAGCTTGGGGTGACACAATTTAAGGCGGTCAGATGCAATAAAGAAGTTTGCGGTGATAAGGTGGCTGCAGCTAGGACAGGACAGGGTTAATTGCAGAGATCTGGGAGAGGCCTTAGTTCTGCAGTGGGAGTAGTCAGGCTGGTGACGATGATGAGTGTTTATTTCTAGCAAGTCGTGAAGAGGTGGTGCTTCCCGGTCAGCAGAGACATGTAAGCAAGGTGCAAAGTGCTTCAAATCACAAAACTGTGCAGCTTATCTGACAATAACATAGTCTCATCACCCCTCTGGCTTCGTTATGTCGTTAATTTTCAACTTGTCTAAGTGTAACGCGTACGCAACAGCCAGTTAGCTGTGCCTTGCATGGCAAGGATGCCGATCTTTGTTGGTTAAAACTGAATTTCAAGAATTAAATTCAGCATACTGTCATTGCCCCCCCCCAGTTTAAACTGATAAGTCCGACTCCTAGATATGAGTGACACCCGGAGCTGTGCCCTTGGGCAGAGTAAAAGCTGCACAATACATAAAATAAACTAAGCATTATTTAAACTGCATTCTTGTCACATTGAAAAGATAATAGTATCCTTTGATGTAGCGCTCACAATGCAACATGGTAATCTATTCCATTCCCTAATGGTCTCGGGGAAGAAAGACATCCTGACCAGTCCAGCTTTTTGAATTGAAATTACAAACCTTAAAATGCAGGTCATTTAGATGTGTGAAAAGGCTCATCTGACCCTCCGACAGTTGCTTGAAGTTCGTTATCTTAAAAACAAACTATGTACATCATCCACTTTGCTGTTGCTACTGTTGTGATCCTATAAAAAATTTCTTTCTCTTATTGGTTGCCTGTTTTGTAATATAAAAAGAAAGAGGCTGTGCATTTCAGTCTCACACTTAAAATGTTTGTCAATAGATGGCTTACACTGATGTCATTGCGGTTGGCTTTCCGGCAACCAGGAGCGTAGTGAAAGATCAGTATTCATCTAATCGGCCTATTGTCGCCTGCTCCAAAATACACCATGATGATACCTGTAATATTGTGTGTGAAGAATGCTCTCGAATCTGTTTCCACCATTTTAATTTCAGTTCCAGTAAAACTTTGTTAAATGGGACTTTAAGGGAGTGATTTGGTGGTTTGGTTTAATGGGGTCTAACGTCCCAAAGTGACTTGGGCTATGAGGGACGCCGTAGTGAAAGGCTCCCAAATTTTTGACCACCTGGGGTTCTTTAACATGCACAGACATCGCACAGCACACGGGTCTCTAGAATCTTGCCTCCATCAAAATTTGGTCACCGCGGACAGGATCGAACCCGCTTCTTTCAGACTTTAAGGGACTGGAAAAAGATGTCTGAATTAACCAAACGTCCAAGTTAACGAATGGCCTTCAAAAAGGTGTCAAAAACTGTTCACATCCTAGTAAATTTATCTGGTGAAAACGTGGGTGGTGGTTGTCTGCTTTTAAAACGAAAACTGTGCAGCAAGAAGGATTTTTCCAAGTGCCTTCAGATGCTTTACTGCATGTACATTATCAGGAGTGTCAGCTCCGAAGAGCTACAAATAGCCAAAGCCCCAGCGACATCCTTCACGGTGCGAAGCGATAACAATGGAGGCTTCTTACAAGCGGTGGCGTCGCATGTGATAGCACAACTGCGCAAACTGCGAACAGCACATCAGCTAGTGCACAGTTTCGGCTGGTTTCGGCGTAGAGGTAGAAAGAGAGAACTGTGGGACTTAAGCAAGGGAAATGCAAGGTAGATGTAGAGTGGTAGAGTAGATGTAGAACTTGCATGGAAGCCCATACGTTCAAAACATGGCAGCTTTTGCTGCAGAGCCAGTGCCCTCTTCGTAGTGAGTGGACAACTAAATAATGTCATAATTGAAAAGCAAAAATGTAACATCATAGCCACATGGTTTTTGGCAGGAGAAATTCTCGAGGTTCAACGCGACGCGCGAGACAAAGAGAGATGACTGATGAGCACACTACCTACGCTATTTTTAGTAGTCCGCGTTTGTAGTGCCTTCTTTTCGTCCTTGCCTCATGTGGTGTACCGAATTTCATGGTGTTAACGTATTAACAGGCCCAACAATTTCTTTATGCCTGAGAGGTACAGTTATAGGTATTTGTTACTGCTCCTAGTTTGAGAGCCATTCTGGAGCACCCAAGTTTGTGAGCAGTGGGTTGTGATAGAATTGTTGATTGAGTTTAGCTCACATAAAAGAAACAGTAGTGCAGATTTTTAACCAGTCATAATTTATTAGTTGAAAACTACAGCGCACAAGACTCGGAATAGTGGCACAACAAGAAGTTGCTGAACTAACCCACAAGACAAGTTTAAACTTTGCACAAGCAGAGAATGAGGTAGTTGCCTGCTGTGCATAAATGGCACAAGAGTGCTGTAAACGGTGCTGCACATTCCCGGTGAAATTAGGGCTGCCGTTTAGAACACTTGGAGGACAGACATTTTTCTCAATACAGTGAAAAGCTACGCAGACCATATGAAACAAAATCAAGCACACATAGTATGAGAAAGCAAGGAGAGGCACGGAAGAATAAACAGTTTTGAATTATGAGCTTTCAGTCACAGGAAATGTTAAAGCAAGCACTGGCTCCAGGAGATTTCCCAGAAAGGTTTCAATAAAACAACTGACCTCATTAAAGACGGCTCCGTGCCTAACGCACAAGTAGCATCTGGCCATGCGACATTTGCAATAAGCATTTTGCAAAGACAGTGACATGTGACATGTAGCACTCCTCTCATCCCTTATAATAAGAGGGCATTATCATGTCACCATAACATGTACAATAGTCAGTGTGTACAAAACCCTCGTCAGTTGGTTTTTAGCACTTGGTAACATGCAAGTAGTGCAGACATTCCAGGCACATTCACTTCATATTTTCAAGAGATAGGGCTTCAGATTTCTTTATCATGAAAGCAGTGCCAAACATTTACAGGGATATAAAGCATCATTATACACAAAATTACTGTCAAGTGCATGCTGATCATCGCGTTTCTTCACCACGAACATAAATAATCCTCATGCAATATTTCATTCATTGCAGTCAACACAAAGCACAATAACTCAGTCCCTTTGTAGTTGCCCGAAAATTAGCAGTTTTCACTACAGAACATGCGCTCTCGTTTGAACTACCAAGCGATCATCTGAAAGTCGCATCCAACACCTACCACACGGATGTTATAAGACATCTTTCTGGTTTTTGTAGGCACCCAGTGACGACGGCATACGACAGTACAAAAGCGACTGTACGTTGCAATGCGCAGCACCAGTTCATGTACTAGACACTCTTCATCTCGAACCACATGTTGTCTTTCCAAGGGCAGCAGCTTCGAAACTGTATGACTGGAACTATGGTGGCTAGTTCAGTAGGTGTGCCGACTGGCAAGGGACAAAACATAGTTCTGCGTGCCTCTGCTTCATGGCAACAAAACTGCCGCTGCAGTTTTCCACCCAAAGCAACTCGTTGCGGTTGCATTTGGCTTTTTGCTCACCTCAACTTTGGCTCGCAATGTTACTTTTTGTGTTATCTATCACTTGACACTATAGCTGAAGCAGATATTTACTATATGGCTATGAAATGCTAAAGGTAAGAGACAGAAACAACTTTATTTTCTTCCGTTTCTGTCAGCTCTAGCACAGTGCAGTTTGTAACAGGCCCTGTGCTTTATGGTAAAAATGAAAAATCGGTTAGGAAGAGGCCTAAATTTGCATTGCTTTTGTGAGATGGTGTCCCAAATTGCTTAGAAAATGTGAGTTGTCCATCAGCTGGCTAAAAAGTAGGTATATACTGCATCCCGCCTTGTGTGTGAATGCAACTTTGAGTAGCAGTTCATCGAACGAGGCTACACATTTGTCACTGAAGGTAACACATTTAGGCTATCAAAGTCATTTTTCTCTGTAGCATGCTATGCAGTGAAAACTCTATGGGGAGCGCTAGCGTTTTTTTGGGCCGGCGTGCCCGTTCTAGCTGTGGCCGCAGGCACATGCCAGCCTGCATGGAAATGGGAAGCCTCCTAGCTATTCCCACCTGCTCCTTTGTACAGCTTTGCGATTGCTTGCATATTCGTCTGCGCTCGGTTAGTGTGACAAAGCATAGGCAAGTTTGCATGACCACTTAGCTCTTCCTCACCGCCAGGGGTTTTCTAAGGAATTGAAACGGGGGGGAGAGCTTTGAATGTAGAGGATTAGCGGCAGTAATTTTTTATTTTCATTTGTGTCGCATAGGTCTAGCAACGTTTATGATTGTAACACCCACGACAAAGATGACTGACAAATTCCCCGTCGTGTGCAAAAACAAAAACTTTATAAATTAATTAAGGGGGTGCCTTCATGAGAACGAGCGGGGGGTGTACAAGCTCCAGGGGGTGTGTAGGGAAATCACTGCCCGCAGCCCAAAAGTGACATATGATATCGGATGTGAGCAGCATATAAGACCAGCTATTCTGCTGGGGGTGGGGATATGGGAATGTTCCTAAAACCGGCATGTAGCTTACTTGTTACAGGCCTGAATTCTTTGCAATCATCTGTCACGTGACTTGGCATGCCGTCACATTACTTTGTTGTCACGTGACTTGGTGAGATGTCGGATTACATTGTTGTCGTGTGACTTTCCATGACGTCATATTACATCGTTTTCACGTGACTTGGTACGTTGACTCGTGACGCCATTTGGTGCCGTTTTCTGTGGGCAGATGACCTTGAACTGAGCTATATAATGCTTTCTCATTTAAAAAAGCCTTGTGCCATGGCGCTTTTTGGCCACAGATGCCTTTGCGTCATAAAAATGAATCATCAAAGTCATGCACACTTGAAAATTATTGAAGCCAATTGCCTTTATGCATACAAAAGGCTGGAGGAAGCAGGCGCGAACTGGGATTTCGCTGGTAGCACCACCGCAGTGTCATGGGGAAAAAAGGGTGCGTGCTTCTGTTGCTGGTCGGCACACCTACTCATCTAGATGGCATAGCTGGAACTTTGGCTGGTATGGCAAAAAACAAGCATGCATGCTAAGCTGACGAGGACATAGCATGAGGATAAAAGCACCAAGCACTTGAAATTAACGATAAAAGGTGTGCAACCGCACACAAAAAAAAGCCACGAGATTGATGACCAGACAGGGAGAGGTTTTTATTTTTATCACCTGGTAAAACTTATCATTGGAGAATGGAAGACATGCTCACACAAAGGACGTTTCACCAAGTAATTTTATGCTGTCTTCGCATTGTACACATACACACCTTGCACACAACTTCCTGCTGACAAAAAAAAGACAAATCTGTTAGTGAAAAATGTGAAGATGTGATAAATCACATTTTATTCTCATGTGTGAAACTCTAGAAACAAAGGGAAAAGTGCGTTACTCAATTTTAAAATGTATGCATCCTTTTTAATCCAGCGCTGCTCTTAAAGGAGTATGGACTTTGGGTGCGTGTCTTCTTGTTTGTAATGATGCGTAAGGCATTACTATACATGGATTACCAACTGGTATTCTTCTACGACTACTAAATAATTTATAATTGCATTTCTTTCTCGTGCTGTTTCAGTTTCGGTTTCAACAGTTGTATGAGGACTGTGATACGTGTACTTGAAGGTCACGTGAGATATGAAAAATCTGCACTAAAATCGCTGCTTCCTCATTCGTTGTCGTTCTGGCTCTTGAGGAAGGCTAGCTTCAGCACTGCAGTAAATTAAAACGATGAAGCAGCGATTATGTGGATGTTTTTCCATGCTTCACTTGACACAAAAGCACTCTGACGTCACAGCCATCGTTCGGCTGTTGAAACCGAAACAAAAACAGCATGACAGAAAAAAATCAATTATAAATTCTTTAGCGGTCGTAGACAAATATCACATGGGGATTCATGCGTAGTAGTGTCTTCCGCACCATTATAGAGAAGAAAACATGCCATCAAAATTAGGTGTCTACTCCTTTTAGTGATAATGCAATGGTTGACGTGTACGTTTTTAGCTTTTTAAAAGCAGGTTTTTTTCAAAAACTAAATTCTGACCCAGTGCTTCGCTTCGTTTTGCGGTACACCTCAACCACTTTCTCATTCCTGAGAAGGCCGAGGTCTTTATTTGGCTTGTCAGGACTTCGAGACCCTTGCCCAACCAAGGATGATCGCTGAGGTTACCCGACCTTCTTTAAAGCTAGTACTGGAAAATTTAATATGTAAATATTGCGGACAATAAAGCTTCTATTCTATTCTAGTCGCCAGTTCTAAAATTTCTTTCCTTTGCAGTGGTGGAACTGCTGCGCCAATTGCGCCAAACTGCACCAAATCAGAAATCCTGCTACATGCTGCTACAAAATCGATTTCTTGCCTACTTCTGCGCCATTTGTGCGCCAAAACACCGCTGAATAACTCTGCCGAGAGCAAAACCGAAATTCACTGTCGCGAAATCCGACATTTGCCGGCAACACTGTTCAAGACCCGTGCCGATTGGAAAAGGCGCGAAGAAAGTGTCCATCTTCATCCCTGCTGGTCATCGCTGACGGAAGTCATCGCAGCTCACGAGGTCTCCGCCGTGATCGATGAGTTTAGTCTTTGTGTCTCAGAAGTTATTAGCCAGACAATCCGAACGACTTGAAGACTTCTGGCAAAATTTTTTCGAACTCAAGCAAGAGGATGGGGCTCGAGAATGTCCGTTATTGGCGGCACTCCTAAAAGCACTTCGGTGCCTCTCGCACAGCAATGCTCATTTGGAGAGGGGCTTCAGTGAAAATCGGCGAGTGCCGAGAGACCAATCGTCCTTTTCAATACAATGTGTAATTGGGCTTAGGTCTGTAATGACATATTCCGAACGTTTCGGCCGAAATCCAGCTGCCATTCCTGTGACACGATTAATCAGAGCGGTGAAAGGATTGCGGAAGTGACAACCAACTGCAGTGGTTGGAGGCAGATGCAGCTGAAGAGACACGTGCAAAACAAGCAAAAGAAGGCTGATGTACCAGGCAAGGACACCCAGAAAAGAGGTCAGAATGAAGAGAAGGTACTGGAAAAGATCAGGCTGCAGCCAGGAATATGATCACCTATGCTGAGCTGCTTTTCGCAACAGGCGTCAAGTCTAAAAATTTTGCAGATGTTGCAAGCCCTTCTGAAGAATGGACAGGAAAAGCTCGCAGCGGCGCTGTCTGAGCTGGAGTCATCAAGGAGAGAAAAGAAATAGTACCTTAAATTTGCAGTTTTAAGAATGGTATTTTTTATAGCTCTGTTGAATATCTCGTTATGTCTTCCCTCTGAATAAAAACGGCTTTGTTTTTAGCAAAATCTCCTGTTTGCTTATTTTTGGGGCATTTTAAGGAAAGAACAGCACTTTAGACTGAATTTGGGCTTGAAGCTTGTTTTTGCATGGCTATGGTCGTCATAAACACCTGAGCAATTGGCTGCTCCAGAGATAAAACAAGCCTTCTTTATTTAAGTGTTTCGAGACATGAAATTTTGCTACGAAACAGTTTTTTTCTGCTACAAAATCTCAAATATCTGCTGCAAAATGCCATTTTTCCTGCTACAAAACTTGAAATTGCTGCTACAAACTGCAATTTCTTCTGCTACAAAAGCTGCTACAAGAAGCCAGTTTCCTGTTCCACCACTGCCTTTGTTATCACTAAGTAGTATGTCTTAATTTTTAGGCCCTCTACATCGCTGTTGTTTTTCACATTTTTATGAAATTCTACAGAAGCAATTTTTTCTATACCTTTAGTTTCACTCATTGTAGCTTTAGATACTTATAGGCCACTAAACCCAACACAACCCAGTCACCTGGGAGAAAGTTGCTGAGGCAGACCGTGAGTGTCCAGAAATGTTGCAGGCATTGCTTTATTGGAATACATATAATCTCACTCCAATAGATACAGCCAAGCTCACTTGCAATGAACCAGGCGGTTGTATGGGTAGCATTCATTGTATGCGAGTTTTGTAGTAAGTGGACTCCCCTTATTAAAACCAAAAATAAGTTACTCGAAAAGGCATTTATTCTTTGAAAAAATGTTATGCACGTCTGTTCCTGCAAAGCAGACATAATGAGGTGCTTTCCAAGCTCTCCTAGAGTAGTCAATTGCTCTTCAACAAGACTCTTGCTGCCGATGAGCTGTTTAGGCACTCAATATTAGTAATTAATAGTGACGTGTTCATGGCAACTGGTGAGAGTTAAGTCAGCCTTCTCATGTCTGATTGCCGTTGAAGTTGTACGAATGGAGTGACAAAGCTAACACGGTGCAAACCTGCTGTTCACTCGTCTGCACACATCAGCATTGTCTGCTGTGGAGAGCCTGCTGGGCCAGCAGGGTGTGCCATGTGACTCGTATTATTTCGACTTATATTTAGAGTCAACCTTTTTTGGCCAGCAAGAGTCGCAATTTGCGGGGTTGACTTATATGCAGCAATATACCCTATACATTGTGCGTTACGACCTTTGCACAGTTTCTTTTGGGGAGGGGGGGTGAAAGGTTTGTGAAACCTTCACGTAATTTCCACACCCCCTTTTTGAAGCCTTAATTTTAGGAAAAAAAATTCTAGGGAACACTTAAACTGCGCCTCAACTATATGATGTGATGGCATTAATGGGTTAAGGCCCCTATATGCGGAATTGGTCATTCCTGACTTTAGATTCATAGATCCCTAGGAGTCCTCATACCCTTCCTTGTGCAGTGGTGCAGTGGTTAAGGGGTGCGCCACTGCCCTGCGATGACAGGTGCTGCCACCATTGGGGCTGGTGTCATCCAGGTTGGTCTTCTGAAGCTACCTCTCACAACCAATCATTAATTTAACTGCCG
This sequence comes from Amblyomma americanum, assembly GCF_052857255.1. NCBI lineage: Eukaryota > Metazoa > Arthropoda > Arachnida > Ixodida > Ixodidae > Amblyomma > Amblyomma americanum. Next base: position 37,718,135 of record NC_135497.1, read on the forward strand.
CCAGCCACGCCAGTTTGCTTACAATCCGGTGGGCAGATTGTGATGACGCCACAAGGTCACATTACATAGGTGGCCCACCTAGGTTGCTTCTCCAGGGATTTTTTGCTCACAACGTTGCCAGGTTTTCTACAGAATGAGTGCCTTAACACTAGCGCATTAAAGGTGCGCAAATTGCTTGGGTAATTATGGTAGCTCTCCTGTGACGGGGGTGTGCACTAATGAAAATGTTACCTGGATGACTAAATCCTCCTTGAGGAGAAAGTTTGGTTTCTCCCATGGTACCAGACAAAAGCTGTGACATATCCAAGGAAATAGCTGGTGACAACAGAGCAACACAGTGGTAAAGCAACTCAATACTACCAGTTGGTACTGCTGTAAGAAAAAGACTGGAAAGCTGCAGGTTGAAACGAAATGTAGAGTGCTTTTTACACAGCAAGGATTAGGGCTATCTTTGAGCACATGTGATATCTCTTCCAAATTACTTCATAAAGCACAGCCAAAAGCAAATTAACTGGAGAACTGATAGGCAAAGCACATGAGACATGCACCAGTATGCATGTGAGGTGGCTAATGGGCACACTCTTGCTACAAGAATGCAGTCCCCACCATGACAAGCTATGTGGTGCATCTGTGAATTCCTTTTTAGACAGGACATCAGTATTAAGTTCATTTCAGCATTGAAAGGTGTTAGTAACCAGACTGGGCTTTTATTTTGATCATAGAGAAGAAAATGCAATTATGTTCAAGGTTGCAGATCGTCATTACACGCACGTTAGGATTATGTTCAGGGTACAAAATAAAACAGTTGAAGCCGCATATTTCGTACTCGCAAAAAAACTCCTACAAGCTCGAGCGTGTGGGCACAGGTTCTCTGCAGTCTTCGTCACAGTTCACATCAGTGGTGTCCTGGTTGCCGGCAACGTCGACAATGACAAAACGTTTTTAGCATACTGGGGCCGTATTACGGAACTGTCAATTAGCAAACTTGTCAAAAACTTGTCGGAAAGGTGTCAATTAGGCGCACTCCTATTGGTCGGTTGTGGCCGGCGGCCATTTTGCTTTTTTGCGTCATGGGTGGCAGCACATTACGTCACGGATGTGGCAGAAGTGGTGACGTTGCACACTCAATTATACAGGCGCTAATTGTCATTTTTTTGTGACAGCCTCGAGGCGGTCAATTTGACTGTTGTGTTTCTGACAGAAAATGGCGGCGGTGTACGCGGCCATATGACTGAGGCGGCTGTGCCGGCGCGAGCAACGGCGGAGGAGAGCGCATGAAGACATGTTTATGTTTGTCTTACCGGACAAGCTGTTTCGACGCCTTTTTAAACTGGAGAAGCAGACTGGAGTGGCTGTGCGATGAAGTCGCCGATGAATTGGGAGGTTTGCGTGCGAGCGCGCTGCCGGTGCGGCGGCAGGTGCTATGTGCACTGCGGTTATTTGCCACGGGCGGCTTTCAACCTTCCGTTGGTAACGAGGCGCACGTCTGCATCGCACAACCGATGGTAAGGAAATGCGCTGCAGGTGTTGGGGGCAATCTGTTAACTTCGCGCGCGCAAGGGGCGGGCTCCCGCGGTCACCTCTGTGCCACATAAATAAAACACGCTTATGCTGGCAAAGCACTTTATTTTTCCCAGCTAATCGCATTTCGTGGTTGTCTTCTGTTTCCCAAGGGAAAAGAAACATACAACCACACATCATATACTGCAACACCTCACCTTTTGGCATTTTTGTCATCGATCGAAAGAGCCGAACAACACAGACCACAGACTTCAACAAGTTGTCTTCGTCGATTTCGTACCAAGCTCTTCTTGCAAGTACGCTCGGTAGGCACGTAGCCTTTACTGCATTCGTTGAAATTTTTCTGCGCATTTAGGTCAACCGCACAGTACCTTGATTTCAGACGCCACATAATAAAAAATAACACAGCGTGGAATCCGTTGCTTTCGTGCTAAGCTGCTTGACGTTTTACCGCCATCAGCACATCCCCGCGGCAGCAAAAGGTGCCCACCAGCCAATTTAATAGCACAACTTCGAACACTTTTTGTTTTGCTTAATATTTTCCAACTTTAAACACTATGTTTTGGAGAAATAAAATATTAGTTATTCGGATCGCTGCTTATTTCTTATTTCTTTTTACAAAAATTTAGCAGACTGTTCCTCACCCTGAAAAAAAAATGCTCTCGGGGCACCGCCCTGCTGTAATTGGCTGATTCCTTGCTGCATCAAGTGGTGACGTTTCATTGTTTCGTCATTTTGACGTCACTGTCAATAACTTTTGACAGAATTTGTGACAGTTGCGTTATACGGCCTCTAGAGACGTATTGGTGGATATGTGCACTGGTTTACAGGGCGCTTGCTGCTCACGCGCTGTGTGGCCCCGCCTGGCCCCACCCATGTCACTCTGCATACGCAGGAGGGGTCCGGTAAACCGGTTTACATTTCCGCTAATACCTCTCCAGTATGCTAAAAACGTCTAATGTCGCCTATGGCTGCCCCATCACAAATAGCACCAGGAAATTCGGCCAACTGGTTCCACAAATCAAGACTCGCAAGATCTTCGTCAAGCTCACCTGACAATGAATCTGCTGTCTTCTCTGGCAAAGCAGAGACTAGAATATCGCAAGTAGTTCTGTATAGTTTCGTTATTCCACGACCCACCCTGCACAAACAGGGCACCCAAGAGGTCGATTTTTAGGTCTCTTCCAGTCCTCGGGTTCTGCAGGAGCCATACAATTATGTTTCCTACAACTAACCTTCAGGGCGTGGATTATCCCCTTGTCCAAGGTTTTAAGCACCATCGTAGCATTCGGCGGCAGGAAGCAAAGTGCAATGTTGCTGAAATTAGCACTGCAGTGGTGGGCACGGCTGTTGTCTACGGTGAGGCAGACGTCGAGGAGCCATTTGTACTCAACTGCCTCAACATCTTCATATGCAGCTATGCGTACACGTCTGGCGCCACTAGCGCCAGGTCTCTTCTCCGCGTTAGCCCGAACGCCAGCCTTTTCTTCAAAATGATGCTCAGTGTGCTTCTTGGAATGTGTATGCTGCGGTGACTTTGGATTCAACTTGCTTAATAACAGGGTGAAGTTTGGGTCACTGACCAAGTCAAAAAACAAACGGAAGATGATGTTTCGGGTCCCGTACGGGACCCTTGTTCACAATAAGACTGTCAAAGAAGAAGGCGGGATTATATAGTCTTCAGGATTGTTCCTAATCTTTTTGCGTAGATATGATGAAGGGAGCCTTGATTCCTGTTCAAAGTATCTTTCGTCGTCTGGATGACTAATGATTCTAGATGCAGTCTATTCAAATTATTTCTTTCTGTGGCTACAATCTCCGCCTCGTCCCAGGCTATCTCGTGGCCAGTGGTCTGCACGTGCTCGGCGATAGCGTTCTTTGATGCGCGATGGTTCCTTACGTCGCCTTGATGGTCTTTCATTCGTCGCTGGAAGTTCCCGGTTTCGCCGATATAGACGAATGTGCAGTCATTGCAGGGAACTTTGTAAACCACACCAGGAAATTTGGCGCGTGGCAGGGGGTCCTTTACGTTCACAAGTTCGGCACGTAGCTTGCTTGTTGGCAGGTGGGCGATGTGCACTCCGTGCTTCCTGAAGATTCGGGAAAGGGTTTCACTGACTCCAGGTACATAAGGAACTGCAGCACGCTTCATGGTTTTTGCGCTTCCATCTCGTTGTCCCCTCGTGCGTTGCAAGTTTTTAGACATATTGTTCACAAGGTTCCTGGGGTAACCGTTACGCTCGAGATCCCTTTTTATCACCTTGAGTTCGTTGCTGAAGCTTTCCGGGTCTGCACGGTTCAGTAGTGACGAGATAACTGATCGCTTGTGAGCCAAGGGGTGGGACGATTCAAAGTCGAGATATCGTCCGGAGTGCGTCGGCTTTCGGAACACGCTGAAACTTAAGCGGCACGCTTGACGTTGATGTCCAAAAACGGGATGCTGCCATTCATTTCCTTTTCCACGGTAAAATTTATAGATGGCTCCGTGGCATTGAGATGGTCAAGGAAGCTTTGTAGATTCTGCTTGTTCAGAATGCAAAAGCAGTCATCCACGTACCTCAGGAACACCTTTGGACGTGGCTTGAATGAGTTCAGGGCTTTGCTTTCAATGGCTTCCATTGTAAGGTTGGCAGCCGTCACTGAAATTGACGCTCCCATAGCAGTACCAAAAATCTGCTTGTACAGCGTACCGTTGTAAACGAAATTGCTTGAAGTTGCTTGATTCACTTCATTCAACTTGCTTGATTTTACAGTTTCATGGAAAATGGGGGGTTCTGCCATTTCATGACTGCCATCCTGCGCACGCACAGACAACGAAAACCACGCGAAATTGCCGATGGCAGCACAACGCACCACACGTGCGAACCGCGCGACAACGCGGGCAGCTGGCGCAATGCGCTAAAAATGCATGTTACGTACGTGCCAACCGTCTGCGTCTTGGAAAATCCGTGTTATCATCGGTCTGCGTGCGCTATGCATCACCATAGTACCCGCAGTTGATGCGGGAAAGCTAACCCCCGGAAATGTGTTGAGGGAAAGCCAGCTTCTTGAGTCGCCCGGTGATGCCCGAAGTTAGATCTATCAAATGCGACGGATAATTTTTGTACGATGGAGCTGTACATTTTCCTATACATTCACGTTATAGCTTTATGGTGCTCAGAAATGATTTGATATAAAGGATAAATCGATCTAACCAAGTTTGATATAACCAGGTTCGACTGTAACTCGTATCCTTTTTTTTTTAACTACTTTTTCCAGAATGGCTGCTGGTGACTTCTGGGATTTGCAGGAGCGTCTGGAAAGTTCTTGGAGTGACATTATGGAAAAAAGGTATGTGGGCTGCTATTCAACTGACCAGTATCTCTTATGTGCATGGCAAAGTGGTGTACATCTGATAAAGCTTGTCAGTGGTTCCTTAGATTTGTGTCACATGGGCGCCACCATCATTCACCAATGATAATGATGGCTTTTAAACTTGTTTAGCCCGCACATTTTGTGCAGAAATTTGCTGTGGTAGAACAGGTGAGATTTTTTTGGCTTATATATGTGCAGTAGTGAACAAAACAGGCCTTTTAACTTAGGAGCCATCTTGGCTTATATATGTGCAGTAGTGGACAAAACAGGCCTTTTAACTTAGGAGCCATCTTGACGGCAAGGTTTATTCTGAGCCAGGCTGTGGAAGAGGAAGAAGAAAGTTGCTTGACAGTTGTCCTTCATCACTCCCATGACTGCTGTTGCTACCAGCGGTATGCCTACGCAGTTTTTCACCACGTAGGTTACGCCAAACTCGTGAATTTTTTCTTTTTTTCCATTGTCACTCATCATGATAGTGTAAGCGCCTGTGGTGCTTCTGCCGATGTATTGGCCATTTCTTGACTGAGATGCCTCACTGTTGCTTCAAAAGCTGCTTCTACCAGTGCGCACTTGCAGAACACACACATTCAAAAAAAAAGTGAACGCGGAAGCTCCGAAATGCCACTTTGTGCCACCTGCTTGGTATGTGACGGTGAATGCGATTGTGCATACCAGCAATGCGGGTGTTGTCAACCTAGACACTAGTTTCGCATTCCAAAGGTGGCTGCGCCTATGATAACATGGTGAATAAGAAAGAAGCAGACATTCCAGGCTATCTGGTTTGTTCTCAATGCTCCTAGCATTTAGTGAAAGCATGTGTAGTTGACGTTGAAACTGACCACTGTCTGTTTGATGTCTCGCCGGCACTCACGTGTTCTTTGAGTCATCGCACACATAGAAGGCTTCATCAGCATGAAATCTATCTCCAGCTAAATACGCCTTCTTGCTGGCATCTTACCCTGCCTTTGTGCTGTGCCAAAGTAGTTTGTGACTTCTTAACATTTCTGCCCAGAAGTCATTCAGAATGGAAATGCCTGATCATTTTAGTTTGTGCCCATCATGCCACACCATTTGTTTCTCAAGGCAATTCTGTAATTAGAAAATGACTGGGCAAGTTGAAGCACCTTTCCCTATTGTATCAATTTGTACCACAGATATGCAGTTTACTCCTAGTTCTAAGACGAAAGGCTTACTAGCCCCATTAGACGAAATTCCGTTGGCAACCGGTGTTGAGGCAAAGAGGTGGTCCCAAAAAGATGGGGTCGCAAGTGTGACGACTGCGTGCCACAGATACGGAAAGAAGGATGGGTGCTGCCGTACTTTGCCGATGAGCAATTATAGTGGGTCAACATAACTTAACGTTTGCTGAACGTCTGCCGAAAGGGGTTGAGCAGCGGCGGAAGTGACGGTGGCACCCCTTTTCTGCAGTGCCCGTGTCCGGTGCATTTCAAAGTGTGTTCCTGAGAAGGCCATAAAATGTCCCATGTTTTCCTTTCCTGGATGCTGGCTGTGGCAAGTGTATGAAGTTAATTCATTCCTGAGGCGCTATTGCAAGAAAACAACCTGTCTTGAGCTGGCAGTGACACCGTGTTCTTCCTATCGACCTCTGTCGACGACCAGTCCTCAAGTAATACCGCTGTTCACTCAGAAAGTTCCCCTAAATGCTGCCGCTTGGTTAATTTGCGTCGCAAAGGCGACCCTATGCATGCTTTAGCTTCCCGACCGCTTTAACTGCTGCTTACCCTCCTTACTGCAAGGTGCCGAGAAGATGTGGCTTCACCTACTGTGTCTTATTTTTATTCATACATACTGCAGCCCCTACAGGGGCTATCGCAGGAGTGGACATTTACAAAACACCGTAAATACAAATTTTTCCATACCTTGAGCTTGGCGCATGATAGCCTTATACCCCTGTCACACGGGCACTCTAAAGGCACTTTGAACTAATGCTCCTTTACGCTTCCAAAGGAGCACTACTTCAAGGGAGTTCGTCCGTGCTACACGGTCGCGGAACGACCTTCGCAAGAAGTTGTTAGCGCCCTCATCGGCGAAAAGCGTTATTAAAATTGCAAACCTCACTGCACATGTAAATACAGAAATATCATATTTTTTTGGTAACTTAGTTTTATAACCGTATTATGTTAAAGCAACGCAATTTTAGCTGTAATAATGACATGATTTTCCAAGTACAGAGCATATCATCACAGTGCTCTGCCACACTGAGCGCAACTCGCTCAGTCTGGCTCAGGCACAGCTTCGTTCTTCGGTTGTTCCCCTTGGTTCTTTTGCCCCTGCGATCGTTGTTTTTGTGGTTACGTTTTTCTGGTGTGCCTTGTGTTTGGCGGTCTCCATCAAAATGAGTGACGATCCACGCGACGACCAGAGAAAATTTGAAATTCCGCTTGCAATGAGTGTGGTTTTGTCGTCGTCCGTGGACCTTGCGCTATCAAGGTGAAATGTGCGTGAAATAAGGCGGCGTCTCTTGGCGAATAACGCCTTGCTTATAGCACTGGCTATATGCAAGGCGTTGGTTTTATCGGTTTTGCACTGCCAGACGCCGCAGGCTCACCGCCACTCATTTTGTCGACACACACACGCACGCACGCACGCACGCACACACACACACACACACACACACACACACACACACACACACACACACACACACACACACACACACACACACACACACACACACACACACACACACACACACACACACACACACACGAAACTGTATAAAAAAACGAGCAGTGCAGTCTCGCCCTGCGATAATCGTGGGCGAGCAGTGGCGACCTGAGTCTAGTGGCAACAGCACGATGTGACGAGCTGCTCTCCGTCGCTACTCGCTACAAACAACAAACAACATGGCCGACATGGCGGCATATTTACCGTGGCTACGGTGACGCTCGTATATCTGGAACGAGAGTATAGTGTGGTGAGACTGCCACAAAAGAAATGATCTTATATTTTAAAACACCACTGATCTTATGAAGTGAAATTATAAAATGAAAATTTAACATTTCTTTTCTTAATTTATTTATGCTGTTAACTCACTGGGAGAGAGAGTACTCCCTTGAAGCCTCAAAGGACGAACTCGAGCTGCCTTGCTTCGAAGCTCCTTTGAGCTAGGTGTCCTTTGGCGCGTCCGTGTGGCAGCGCACGTTCGTCCTTAGAGTAATGGGGCATTAGTTCAAAGTACCTTTACAGTGTCCGTGTGACAGGGGTATTAGATGCTTATGTGCCATTAAACCCAGCACAACACAATACACAAAAGAAACTAACCCCGTGTTTGGCGCCTCATAGCTTTAGTTGCTTTTGCGCCATTAAACTCTGTATAACTAAATCATATCATCCCCACTAGGCAGAGTGCTGGAAGATAACCTTGCCGACTGGTCACTTTTTAGAACAGGTGCCACTCTGGAAAAAGAATTCTGTGAAGAACTCAGCATAGATGAAATTAATGAAAACTTTACTAAGTTCATAATATCGGCCGCAGAACCAACTATACCACAAACAAAAGGACTCCCATAGAAGAACCACAAAGCCTAGAGTGCTCTCCTTCAGTATCCCACTGCAGAGAACTTACTTATGTTTAAGAAGGCTAAGGCTAGAATGCAGTACATTCAAAGAGCTGCAGAGAAAACTTTGTGTTAGAATTATGTGTCTTCTATAAACAGTTCAATACTCTCAAAGCAAATGTGGGAACAAGTCTGGAAATTCACTGGTGACCATACTCCTTTCACATTTCCGTTGTTGACAACACCCGCTACACAAACATCATTAGATGAACAGGCCAGTGTATTGGACGAGCATTTTGCTGAAGTCTCAAGTTTGTCCAACTACACAAACACATTCCAGAAGCACAAAGCAATAGCAGAAAAATGAAAACTTTCATCTAGAGCAGGCATGCATGAGGATTACAACCAGCTTATCACACTGCAGGAATTAAATGCAGTATTATCCTCTGGTAAAGATACAGCACCAGGTGAAGACAATGTACATTATGCAATGCTTGCCCATCCCTCTTAGGGTGCAGCGGAGGCACTGTTGAAATTCTTTAATAAAATATGGCTTACGGGGGAAAATACCTGGGGAGTGGAAAAAGGCAGTTATATAGTACCTTTTCTGAAACCCAGAAAACCAACAAGTCCTAGCAGTTACAGACCGATAGCCCTTGCCAGCTGTATTGCGAAATATTTCGAAATTGTCGTCAACAGTAGACTGACTTTCGTACTTGAATCCCGGCGACTCTTAGATATGCATTAGTGTGGATTTAGAAAAGTACGTTCAACCACTGGTCACTTTGTCCACCTAGAAAACACCATCCGGGAGGTGTTCACCCACAAGCAGCACTGTATCAGGGTCTTCTTCGAGCTGGAGAAGGCCTGTGGTACCATGTGGAGGTTTGGTATCCTCCACGACCGAGGAGGCCTAGACAGGATCCTGAACTGCTTGAATGACTTCCTGGCTAACCACACATTCCAAGTCTGACTAGGAGCAACTCTCTTCATAAATTTCATTCAAGAGGACAGCGTACGTCAAGGGTGTATTCTAGGCGCATGACACTCTTCATTGTAAAAATAAGTTCCTTAGCTAAAATAATCCCCAAGTCCATAATGTATTCAGTTTATGTAGATGACCTGCAAATAGCGTGCACTTCCTCCAGCATATCTACCTCTGCGAGACAAATACAAATGACACTAAATAAACTAGCTGCTTCGGCCGGCAGAAATGGATTTAAGTTTTCCTCACAAAAAACAGTTGCTGTTCTGTTCTCATCAAGACAGGGCCTATAGGCCGATCCTAATCTATACCTTAAACAAACTGCACTACCAATTCAATAAGAACATGAATTTTTAGGCGTAATTTTTTACAAGAAACCCTCATTTCTGCCACATCTAAACAACCTTAAATAGAAGGCTTCTCAAACCCTTAATGTCCTGACAGTGCTTTCACGAAACGGTGGGGGTCGAATAGAGCATGCCTTTTGTAAATCTATCGCTCGTGTGCATTGTATATGGTTCAGCAAGATCATCCCATTTGAAACTATTTGACCCTGTTCATAATCTTGGTCAGTACCTATCATCTGGAGCGTAGAGAACATCCCTGGTAGCCAGCCTTCATGTTGAAGCTAATGAGCCCGCTCTAGAGGATCGAAGAGTCTTGACTGATCTCATCATCATCAGCCTGACTACGCCCACTGCAGGACAAAGGGTGACCAACGAATCAACAAAGGAGCCACCGCAGTGGCCGAGTTGTTATGGCGCTCGGCTGCTGGCCCAAAAGACACGGGTTCGTTCCTAGCCGCGGTGGTCTAATTTCGATGGAGGCAAAATTCTAGAGGCCCGTGTACTGTGCGATGTCAGTGCACGTTAAAGAACCCCAGGTGGTCGAAGTTTCCGGAGCCCTTCACTACGGCGTCCCTAATAGCCTGAGTCGCTTTGCGACGTTAAACCCCCATAAACTAAACTCTTACATGCACAGATGTCCTAAAAATTCATTCTCTCCCGGAACATCTCTGCCATCCCATTGCCACCAAGTGCCCACCCAAAAAATTATTTAACAACAAACCATATTTTATCAGGCCATTAATACTGCGCTTTCAAGATAAATGCGAAGAGTTAGCTGTACTAGATACTCTGCCGAACATTGCACAAAGACATGGAATATTTGCCACCATGGTACAGCCTCCCTGCAGTATTTGACTTCGCATTCACACTTTTACACAAAAAGCAAAAGCCAAAGGAGCACATACTACAAGAATTCTATGTACTACAAGAAAAATGACACCTACACTGAATTTTACACTCATGGCTCCAAAACAGAAATGCATGTTGGAAGCGCAGTAGTGCAAGGCAAAAGTGAAAAATGATACGACTACCACAGTGTGCATCAGTTTTTACTGCCGAGTGTTTTGCCATCTTTGTGGCTGTACAGCAAACAGTAAAAGAGGGCATCAAAAATAGCATCATCTACTGTGATTCCCTGAGTATGCTCACAGCACTGCACTTTAGAAATCTGCTGAGCCTTTAATAGGAAACATCATACATAATATAATTGAACTCACAACACAAAAACATAATATTAACTTCTGCTGGGTGCCTTGCCATGTTGGAATAGTAGGTAATGAAAAAGCAGATGCATGTGCTGCACAAGCACGATTTAGTCAAATACACGTGAACATACCACACAGGGATTGTTTGAAATTAATATACAGTAAACTGAGAAATAAGTGTCAGGCTACATGGGTGGAGTAAGTAGACAACAAACTGCATTCTGTAAAGCCCATTTTAGGAGAATGGAAATCATGTAGACATCAAGAACATTTTACAGTTATTTTATGTTGTCTACTCATTGGACACGCACATCTTACAACTTCTTACTAACAAAACAAGACAAACCTCTGTGAAATGTGTGGTGGTGAACTCATTGTTAGCCACACTTTATTTTGTGTATAGAACTTAAAGAACTAAGAAAAAAAAACATTTTAGAACATTTTACAATGAATGCATCTCATTGCACCCCATGTTGCTTTTAGGTGATCAAGCACTTGTTGATTTGTCACGTATTTTTAAATTTCTCAAGGAAGCCAGCGTTTTAAACAAACTTCAGGTACCAAAAGCTTTACCTTCAACACAAGACACTCTAACCCTGTGTTTGACGCATCACAGCCTTAGCAGCTTTTGTGCCATCAAACTCCATATACTAACTGTGCTTCAGAGATCGCCCATTTCATCCTCAATGTCAAACTTCTGTGCCATAGAGTCCCTCGTGTCCTTATTAGTGACCGTGGCAAGTCGTTCCTCTCCAATGTCCTTGCTGAAGTTCTTTATGCTTCCTGAACTGTCCATAAAACCAGTTCAGCCTATCACCTCCAGACCAATGGGCTCACAGAACACTTTCATCGCACCGCGTCTGATGAGCTGCCCACGTATATCCAATCACTGGGGCACCATGCTCTCCTTCATTACGTTTGCTTACAACACTTTTGTGCTTATTACGGCTGTCTGGTGTATTTTATTTTATTTTGCACTGGACCATTTCACTAGCCGCACGGCTATCGGTCCAAATATATTTTTTATGTAATGCCTTGTACTTTTGAAAATAAAGAATGCTTTTACTTTGGCTTTGAAAACGCCGTGATATGGCCTCCGTTGATGAAACATGCGTGCATAACGAATTTTTATAAGCAATGAATGCCAGTTTCGTTAGACTTCTTAATTTGCTGTAAAATGAGAAGTCTACTTATTATAAACCTCCAATACAGCGAACACAATCTGTGTGGCCATCACGTTCATTGTAAGTGGGCTGGACTGTATTGCAGATATGGCTGGCACCTACAGTCCAGTGGTTAACTGTAACTGCTGTATAGGATGTTTTGAATATTTTCGGTGTTCTTAAAGTGTTTTCTTGTAAACTTTCTCAGATTTATGTTTCTCTTATTCGTTGTTTTGCTAGCAGTCCTATATGCCCTCACACATGTTCTGGGGCACTTTTGCTTAGCTCAACTTCTGGTGAGTTGAAACCATCTCATCCTGGCCGCCACAGCTGCATTTCAATAGAGGTGAAACTCAAAAGGTGTCTGTATGCTGTGCAGTGTCAGCAGACTTTAAAGAGCCCCAAATGGTCCGATTTAATCCAGAGCTGACCACTGCGGCATCTCTCATAAGCACTTCAGCACATTAAACGCCTGCAATTTACAATTTTTTTAATTGTATCTGCAATACCTTTTTATGTTGATCGTAAAGGGAGTTTACTGTACTAACAACTGTTAACATATGCTGCATGTGTGGCACTTTTCCCCTTGCAGAATCACATTATACCGTTTTTTTCCTTTCAGAGACAAGGTAGCAGTGAACAAACGGAAGAATACATTTGCAGAGCACAAGTGAGTATTAAAGTTATGTCCTGGTTAAATACTCCAAGCCGCAAATCTAGATGTGGAGATGCACAATGGCATGCATCTGATATGCACCTGCTGTAATTCTCTTTTATGCTATTTGCTATTATGTTATTGTCTGCAAGTCCAATGCACGGTAAAGGATGCATGTTTGCAGTTAGATTTCAAAAAACGATCATCGAAATTTGCTTATAATGTTGGGCTCACTTGCAAATCTTTCAGATGTTCCAATGCACTTGAACGGGGAAACCTTTAATCTAGTTTGTGAGCATTTGAAATATTAAGCTATTGGCCAGTAGTGTTTATTTTATTTGTTTTACACTGTATCTTAAGTGTGTAAGGTTTTTTTTTTATATATATTCAAAAATCGCAAGGTTTCAGAATCGTGCTATTTGAGTTATGGATAGGTATATATCAGAGCATCATTCTGGTTTACACAATTTAGCACTTGTCATCAGTTAACTTCTCTTCCTCATATAGGGTTGATTTCCAACATGCTGAAGAAGTCGGCGGGGGGGGGGGGATGAGTGCATGGCGCTGCACTTGCATACCTCTTAATGCTTGATTATACCCACCAAACTGCTGGATTTGCTGTGGCTGCTCCATGCTCACAAATCGAAAGCAATCTATAGCAGAGGATCTGGCACATCGTGTAGTCGAATGTCGTGATGCAGTTTACTGGATGTGATTTCATATATCTTGGTCAGTCTTGATGAGCATGCCACCAAAGGAAGTGGAATGGCACACATGCTGTTATCATCATATATTAGGTCTCTTCAATTTGGCTGCACTTACTGTACCAGTTCAGGGCGTGCAGCACTTTTGCCTTTGTTTTGCCAGTGCAGCGTGTGCCTGCTGCACTCCCGTCTTTGCTTTGCAAAAGTGCCAGCCTAGTGTCGCATGAGTTCTTGGCTGGCTTACACTTTTGGAATTGGAAGTGCAGTTGCAGTGCAGCAATATGGCGCCCCTGTGTGTAGGTGGGAGAAGATTTGACCATAGAAATGACTGTTCATTTTTGAAAGGAGGAGGTGGGTAACTTCGTGTCATCAGAATTGTAAACCTAAGCGGTCAAGTCAAGATGCCCATGAGCAGCATTTCAGCCGCATATTCGTGAATCATCTGTGCATTCACATGCAACAACTCTTTTTCTGCATGTAAAATGATTATTTCCTGGGACTGGTTCGTGGCAACAGTTATTGCGATTTGATGCTTGAAAATTCATGTGGTTAGAGATTTTGGCGACCGTTGATGTTGACAGCACGCATCTGGCTGTAATTTGGTGGCGTCGCTAAGGCTAGTTGATGATTAGGCTTGCACTCGACTGTTCGTTTTGGAAGCAGCCAGTGCCAAGCTGCACTTGAACTGCTGCTGCAAGCTCACGGAACTTGACGGAACTAGTGCAGCCAAATCGAAGAGACCTATTATTTTAGTTACTGTGATTAAGAACAAAAGCATTGCAGAACCACTGCATGTGGTTCTGCTGGAAATATACTTGTGAAGTGAAATGGTCCACCCGCTCATGCTGAGCAAATTAATACCTCCAAAAGAGTGAATCCCCAGTACATCGACTGGTTCGCTGTCGGGGACTTCGAAAAACGGATATCCGCTGATCTGGCAAACGTCCCCTGCACGTCCAGAGTGGCCCGCAAACATTCGGATCTGAACAGGATGTTTGGCAGATATTTGTAGTTCATTGGGTAGCACCGTGGTTGCGGTTGCATGTCTGAGCCGGCGCTACCGGCGAACCTACTTTTGCCTAGAATCCTTCACCCAACCATTAGTATGAAGGTGGACACCATGTTGACCGCACCCCTTGTCTGCCCACAACATGGAAGAAAAAAAAAAGCAAAACCGCACTGGCACCTACTGCGATCATTCCGAGGAGTAAGAGGGCAGGCCAGAAATGCTTGGGGTGTAAACAGTGTCAGGGTTGGGTAGGTAAGTGAAAACTTTTTTGATGAGCCTTATGGATGAGTTACTGCCTAGGGTTGGTCTGGCTCTTTATCCCAAGTGGTGACCAACAGTCCATGACGCGCGGCGACCTGTCCAGCGAGATGGTGGTTGGAATTCTCGGCAGAGATATAAAATGTGGTCAAAGTTGTCTCTCGGAGCCCCACAGAGAGAGCATTTGGGTCTGTATTGGCCTGGGTGGATAAGGGCTAACAAAGCCGCTGAAGGGAATGTGCGAGCCTGGAGCTGTCTCCAGGTATAATTTAGAAGGGTGAGGGTTCGGGCTAGTGGGTAGTCAACATGGTGTGTGTGGGTGTGTGTGTAGTGGGTGTGTCCCCTCAATTGTGTGCGCTATGGATCCTCATGTCTTCAGGTAGTTTGTTCTTTCGAGAGGGAGATGTGTGGTGGGGGATAGACTAGTCTTTGCTCCCTGTAATGGAGGGTTATTTCATGATAGGTGACGAGCTGGTTCCCAGCGCTCGGTTCCCAGTGCCCTGCTCGGTTGACGTATGCTCGAGCAAGAGAGTGGGCCACTTCGTTGTCGAGGTTACCTGCGTGGGCTGGCACCCAAACTATTTGAACTGGTCGGGGTTCTGTGACACAAGAATTGAGAATTTTTCAGGTGGTAGAATGAATGTCCCCGTGCAACATTCGTGATTGC
The DNA here is from genome assembly GCF_052857255.1 of Amblyomma americanum. Taxonomy (NCBI): domain Eukaryota; kingdom Metazoa; phylum Arthropoda; class Arachnida; order Ixodida; family Ixodidae; genus Amblyomma; species Amblyomma americanum. The sequence continues at coordinate 37,733,524 of NC_135497.1, forward strand.
TGTTTTAGAGTCACTCAGAATGAGTGTGGCAGCGGAGGAGGAGAAAATGGCATGCGCTATGGCTCTTTCTTCGGCTTCAAGTGAGGTTATTGCCTTAATAGAGCACGAGGCTATGTGTTTGAGGTCATGCGATGCTACAGTGATGGCGTAGGCCGAATGTGGATGTACTCTGCCGCGTTCACGTAGACCGCGTCTTTGTCATTTGCATGAGCTTTATGTAAAGCCTTGGCACGAGCTTCGCGTCTGGCTTGGTTATGAACTGGGTGTACGTTTTTGGGCAGAGGGTGAACAGTGGGTCTGTCCCTGATGTGTGTTGGGATGGCGTGGGTGTTGTTGGGGGGTGGACCTGTTGGCTGAATCTTTAGAGAGGCGAGAATGTGTCTACCTGTATTTGTGGAGGAGATTGTCAATCTGAACCGTGCGATGAGCTTCAGGTAGTTCTTGTAGTGTATTGTGTACTCCCATGCGTAGGAGTTCGTTGTGGGAGATTTAAGGCTGACTTGTATGCCTGTCTTTTTAGTGCATCTACCTTCTCCTATTCCGCCTTTGTGAGGTAGAGGTAGGGAAGGGAGTAAACCATCCGACTAATCACGAAAGCCTGCACCAGATGCCTCAGGTCATGTTCACGCATGCCTCGGTGCTAAACATGACCTGAGGCATGTGTGTGCATGACGCCATTGCCACATGACGCACGCCATTACTAAATTTTTGGTCGACGTTGGGGTTCTTTCTTTGCCGTGCCGAAAATTAGTGATACCAATTGTTGGAGGCTTCAGAGAGAATGGGCGTGGCAGGGCTATGACAGAATTGTGCATAGGTCGTTGACAGAAAAAATAGCCCAATGTAGGAGAAATACGTTCTAACTTTTTTCTGTCAACGACCTATGCACAATTCTGCCATAGCCCTGGTCAACCTGGTAGCTGTCACCACCTGCAAGTCGAGAGTCAGCGCCCGTCCTGTGTTTTTCATGTTTCTTCTCGTCCTCGTTCCGTTGCGCTGTGTCAATCTGAGTCGTAGAAAGTCTGCTTAGCACAGAGACCGAAGAGCGTCTCTCATTCCTCCAGTCCTCACAACAGCGCCTGTAAAAAACGTGTCGACCCAAAAAAGCAGGAAAAGGAAGCATTGAAATTGTAGGTAACCACCGGCAAAGTGCAAGCTGATGGCTTATAAGGTCAATCATTGCCCTTGCGTGCGCCAGCTGGGTAAAGCATCCCAAATGAAAGCACAAACATGTTTGGCACGAGACAAAGCTCCTGTGCATGGTCGTGGATCAACAAATAGCAGTGATTTTAAAAGTTTGAATGCCATGCTGGTCACGTGGTATGTGTCACCTGCCCATTCGTTTTCGTTTTTGTACTACACCCACATGCAGGCAGAACCAGATAGTAGACAGTGCAGCTGACACATTCTTTGCACGCGCTTCCTGGAGCAATAGATGACGCTGTCGAAGAGAGACATGATCAAATGCATGTAGATTTGTGGCAACGTGTCGTTGATGGCTCATTGGCCAGATGTTGCCTCGGCCATGCTCCGATGAAGCTGTTATACGCAAAGTACGAGCTCTCCCCCTACAGCTAGGAGTCTGATTAATGTTGCTGACCTGTCACCAGCTGCCATGGGCATTTCAACCATGATTAGTTTTATCCTGTCGCTAAAGCAGATTGTTGGCAGCAAGGATCTCGGCAAAAAGAATATGACTACCCTGGAGAGCCTGGAAAGCGCTGCTGTAGGATCTACTTTGAAGAAATAGACACGCATGACGCAGTTTTTAAGGAATAAATGCCGCTTTTTGAGGACCTAGTATGTTTGGCTGTAATGTGATGAGTCCACTTTCTATGAACATTGGATACAACAAATGCAATCCACAGACTGTCAGGTTCGTTGTAAACGGGTGCAACTGTATATTCCTGTGCAGTTCAGGAAAAGGCACTACAAGCCAGAAGGTACATCCATATTGTTGCAGTTTTTCAGTGTGTGTCAGGCCACTGTGTGTGTGTTGGGGGGGGGGGGGGGTGTAGTGAAGTATATACATAATATATGCACACACATACCTGGTCCAGAAAGACACGGTCCAATCGCATCACTGTATCTAGTAGACACAGCAGTCACTTGGGCCAGCAAAAACGTATTTCTGCTCACAAAACCTGTTGAGCCGCTTAAATTCCTTCACAGTAACATGCAGTAACCTTATTTATGCAGTGAAGTCATACTGTAACGTAAGTCTTTTGCTGTGAACACGATTGTTGTATTTTGGGATAACGTAACAGCAATCTTTATTCTCCTGGGTTACACGTTACACAGGGCCGGCGCTGGCCGTACACACACACAGCACTTGCTGGGGGCGCTCTGCGGCGGTGGCGCCGTCTCGTGCCACGCACTCATACACGCACACACAGGCGCTGGGATGGTGGCGCCATCTCTTGCCACACACTCAATACACATACACAGCACTCCTCCTTCCTTAAGAAGGTTATCGGTAACGTAGGGGCTTGCGAACAGTTCTAGTTGAACGTCTCAACAGATGGCATCGCCGCAGCCTCCCAGGTGCTTGCGGTGCTGGCTACGTCTTCCTCGGTGCTTGCAGGTGTACCCGCTGAACTTGGTGCTGGAGTGGCCAAGTGCTTTTTCACTTGGTTGTTGTGACGGCGAACTTTCCCTTGAGGGGTTGAAACCGTTACCATCGAAGTTCCGTTCGTTTCATCAACTTCGCCCAACCACCATTTAGCTCCTCTGCCGAAATTGCGAACTGCAACCTTGTCACCTTTCTTGTATTTGGGTCCCTTTTTCGTCTCTCCGCAATGCCTCTTGGATTCTGTCAGCAACTGCTCAGGTGCACTCTCATTCTCCCTTCTAGGAATGCAAAGATCCAGCTTCGCTTTCATTGGGTATGCCAACATCAGCTCAGATGGTGACGTTCCATTTGGGCGGGGTGCTCTACGGTACATAAGCAGCCATCTCGCTAGCCGGAGCTTGAGATCTCCACCCGTGGTTTTCTTGAGGCCGTCCTTTACAGTTCGAACTGCTCTCTCAGCCAAACCATTTGATGCTGGATGGAAAGGAGCTGTCCGTAGGTGCTTAATGCCATTTTCCGAAAGGAATGCCTGGAAAGCTTGGCCAGTAAATGGGGTTCCATTGTCTGTTACAATGCACCTTGGCAGCCCAAACCGTGCAAAAATATCCCTCAAATGCTCTACAGTGTTTTCCGCTGTTGCACTTGGCACGATGATAACTTCAAGCCACTTTGACTTGGCGTCTACAAGTACAAGGAGCATTTTACCTTCAAATGGTCCGGCATAGTCCAGGTGCACACGTTCCCAGCATGCACCCGGCTCAGGCCATGGCACTGGTTCAGACTTTGCTGGCATTGGAGAATTCTGCAGACACTGTGTACACTGTCGAGCGCACTTTTCGATTTCAGCATCCATACCAGGCCACCAAAACAAAGACCTTGCCATGCCTTTCATGACAACCACTCCCTGGTGCGTTTCATGTAGCAGTTCCAAGATATGCTTCTGGGCAGGAGTAGGCACCACGATTCGGTTACCCCAGTACAAGAGATTTCTGTACGTGTTCAGCTCATCACGTCTTTGCCAGAATGGCTGTAGGGCTTTGTCCGGGGTGCTGTGTGGCCATCCGTCCTTGACCCACCGCAGCACTTGGCTTAGGGCTTGATCACAACTCGTGTAGTGCTGAAGCTGCTTCACTGACACTGTCAGTTTTTCCATGCTTGAGACTGAATTCACCAGCTCTGGTGGTTCAGGTGGATCAGCAAAGAGCACTGCCAGTGGTAGCCTGCTCATGGCATCTGCATTTCCATTGAGACGTCCAGGTCGGTGCTCAATAGTATACGTGTAGGCACCAAGTGTGAGTGCCCAACGCTGGATACGTGAAGCAGTCATGGCTGGAATTGCTTTATCTTCACGGAAGATGCCGACCAGTGGCTTGTGATCAGTGATGAGGATAAAGCTGCGACATAGCAAGTAGTCTCTGAAGCGTGTGACACCAAATATAATGGCTAGTGCCTCCTTTTCCAGATGTGAGTCAGATGAAGAACGAAAAGCTTTTGTCAAAAGCAAGGAAGCCATCATGGAGGCAAAAGTGTTGGCACACTATGACCCATCTAAGGAGCTCGTGCTAGCCTGTGACGCTTCGCCGTATGGTGTAGGTGCGGTGCTTTCACATCGTGATAAAGGGGTTGAATTCCCACTAGCATTCGCATCTCGAACTCTCACACCTGCGGAGCGGAACTACTCACATCTGGAAAAGGAGACACTAGCCATTATATTTGGTGTCACACGCTTCAGAGACTACTTGCTATGTCGCAGCTTTATCCTCATCACTGATCACAAGCCACTGGTCGGCATCTTCCGTGAAGATAAAGCAATTCCAGCCATGACTGCTTCACGTATCCAGCGTTGGGCACTCACACTTGGTGCCTACACGTATACTATTGAGCACCGACCTGGACGTCTCAATGGAAATGCAGATGCCATGAGCAGGCTACCACTGGCAGTGCTCTTTGCTGATCCACCTGAACCACCAGAGCTGGTGAATTCAGTCTCAAGCATGGAAAAACTGACAGTGTCAGTGAAGCAGCTTCAGCACTACACGAGTTGTGATCAAGCCCTAAGCCAAGTGCTGCGGTGGGTCAAGGACGGATGGCCACAAAGCACCCCGGACAAAGCCCTACAGCCATTCTGGCAAAGACGTGATGAGCTGAACACGTACAGAAATCTCTTGTACTGGGGTAACCGAATCGTGGTGCCTACTCCTGCCCAGAAGCATATCTTGGAACTGCTACATGAAACGCACCAGGGAGTGGTTGTCATGAAAGGCATGGCAAGGTCTTTGTTTTGGTGGCCTGGTATGGATGCTGAAATCGAAAAGTGCGCTCGACAGTGTACACAGTGTCTGCAGAATTCTCCAATGCCAGCAAAGTCTGAACCAGTGCCATGGCCTGAGCCGGGTGCATGCTGGGAACGTGTGCACCTGGACTATGCCGGACCATTTGAAGGTAAAATGCTCCTTGTACTTGTAGACGCCAAGTCAAAGTGGCTTGAAGTTATCATCGTGCCAAGTGCAACAGCGGAAAACACTGTAGAGCATTTGAGGGATATTTTTGCACGGTTTGGGCTGCCAAGGTGCATTGTAACAGACAATGGAACCCCATTTACTGGCCAAGCTTTCCAGGCATTCCTTTCGGAAAATGGCATTAAGCACCTACGGACAGCTCCTTTCCATCCAGCATCAAATGGTTTGGCTGAGAGAGCAGTTCGAACTGTAAAGGACGGCCTCAAGAAAACCACGGGTGGAGATCTCAAGCTCCGGCTAGCGAGATGGCTGCTTATGTACCGTAGAGCACCCCGCCCAAATGGAACGTCACCATCTGAGCTGATGTTGGCATACCCAATGAAAGCGAAGCTGGATCTTTGCATTCCTAGAAGGGAGAATGAGAGTGCACCCGAGCAGTTGCTGACAGAATCCAAGAGGCATTGCGGAGAGACGAAAAAGGGACCCAAATACAAGAAAGGTGACAAGGTTGCAGTTCGCAATTTCGGCAGAGGAGCTAAATGGTGGTTGGGCGAAGTTGATGAAACGAACGGAACTTCGATGGTAACGGTTTCAACCCCTCAAGGGAAAGTTCGCCGTCACAACAACCAAGTGAAAAAGCACTTGGCCACTCCAGCACCAAGTACAGCGGGTACACCTGCAAGCACCGAGGAAGACGTGGCCAGCACCGCAAGCACCTGGGAGGCTGCGGCGATGCCATCTGTGAGACGTTCAACTAGAACTGTTCGCAAGCCCCTACGTTACCGATAACCTTCTTAAGGAAGGAGGAGTGCTGTGTATGTGTATTGAGTGTGTGGCAAGAGATGGCGCCACCATCCCAGCGCCTGTGTGTGCGTGTATGAGTGCGTGGCACGAGACGGCGCCACCGCCGCAGAGCGCCCCCAGCAAGTGCTGTGTGTGTGTACGGCCAGCGCCGGCCCTGTGTAACGTGTAACCCAGGAGAATAAAGATTGCTGTTACGTTATCCCAAAATACAACAACTGCTTCGCGGAAATCCAACTTGGAAAACTTGACTCCGCCTTGCAAGGATGCGAATATGTCTTCAACTTTTGGCAATGGGTACTGTGTCGTTACCACTGCTGGATTCACACCGATCTTATAGTCTCCACAAATCCTGACACTTTGGCCATCTGCTTTGAGTACTGGTACAATCGGTGAAGCCCACTCAGAATGGTCCACTGGTGTGATGATGTTTTCACGTTCTAGACGCTGAAGTTCATTTTCAACCTTGGCCCGAAGTGCGTAGGGTACTGTGCGAGGTCTGAAGTATCGTGGCTGTGCATCCGGTCGAACGTTGATATGCACCTGTGGTCCTTTCAGTGTCCCGCAGCCTGGTCTGAAGATCTCTTCAAACTCCTGCAGCATTTCTTTCACTTTCCCTTCAGTGGTGCTTTCGAGCTGTGTCGCATTTACTTGGCGTGGTAGCAGGTCAAATGCTGTAAGCCAATCCCTGCCGCACAGGTTAGGGCTCTTGCAGGCTACTACAAGCAGTGTCTGCTGACATGTAGTCTTGCCAAGACATACGTCAACCACCAGCGTTCCCTGCACCGGTATTGTTCCACGTATGCAGTTCAGCTTGATGTCTGTCCGTGAAAGCTGCGGCAAAACACCTTGGTGCTGCCGGTAAGTATCTTTTGAGATTAACGAAACGGGAGAACCTGAATCCAACTCCATTTCCAGTGGCACTCCATTGACTATGAATGTCACTGTGATTGGCTTCAGGGGTGACTGTGCACGCAAAGAACGCAGGTAGTACTCAGGTGGCTTCTCGGTCGACTGTACTGCATTCACTGCAGTTGCGCTCAACTTCTTCCCTTTCTCAGCACCAGACAAACAGTAGTTCGCCAGGTGACCTACTTTGTCGCACTTGTAACACCTTGTGTTGATGTGCTTGCATTCCGGGGGCCTGTGATCACGGGATCCGCAGCGTACACACGGCCTGGACTTCTCTTGGCGTCCGGTTTTGATTTTGCCTTTAGGCTTCGGGTCTTGCCCTTTTTGGCCACCGAGCCCTTGCAGGTGCTGCTTTTTCTTGTGCTTGACATAATTCGCTGAGCCTTCTTGAACCGGGGAAGTCGGTATGTCCGCGTGGCCCTTTCGCAGCTCGTTTGCGTTGAGTTCCGCCGCCTCTGCCGTTCTAGCAATCTCCAGCGCTTTATCTAGGGTGAGGCTCTTCTCAACTAACAACCGTTGCTGCACGGCTCTGTCACGAATTCCACACACAAGTCTGTCTCTCAGCATGCGGTTCAGCGCCGTACCGAAGTTGCAGTGTTCCGCCATTTGCCGGAGCTCGGCGACGAACACCGCGACGCTTTCATTCTCGAGCTGTACTCTGGTGTGGAAGCGATAACTTTCGGCTATTTCCGATGGAGCGGGGCTGAAGTGGCTTTTGAGAATAGCCATGAGTTCAGTAAACTTCTTTTCTTTAGGCTTTACGGGCGCTAGCAAACTACGGAGCGTCGCGTACGTGCTTGTGCCGACCGTCGACAAAAATACCCACTTTTTCTTATCGTCGTCTTCGATGCCATTTGCATTGAAGAACGCATCCAGCCGTTCCGTGTATGACGACCACGGCTCTTTGTTGTCGTATTCTTCGACTCGACCAAACGTCGCCATGTTTGCGCGGGAACGAAGCGTGCTTCACTTCACTGGCTACTGGCGCAAGTTCACTTGCCTGCGTGCATCACGATGCGATGTCTTCGCTTGCGTCCGGGTCCCCGCTATCCCATCCTCGTCGCCAGTTGTTGTATTTTGGGATAACGTAACAGCAATCTTTATTCTCCTGGGTTACACGTTACACAGGGCCGGCGCTGGCCGTACACACACACAGCACTTGCTGGGGGCGCTCTGCGGCGGTGGCGCCGTCTCGTGCCACGCACTCATACACGCACACACAGGCGCTGGGATGGTGGCGCCATCTCTTGCCACACACTCAATACACATACACAGCAACGATCATGTAAAAGTGCACTAGGAAAATATTTGTTGGGCTCTTAATAAACTCTCTTCGTGGCTGTGCTTTGCGAAAAACCACCAAATTTGTGATTTTATTTTGCGATAAAGTATTGAGATTCAAAAATGCTGGACTTGTCACAGCCTTTTTGGTATTATTGACATTTGCATAGCAGCCAAAAGTAAAAGTACAATGCACTTTGATTTACGAAATCCTTTGGTCTATTGCTTCTTTCTCGCAATCCCGTGAGCAAATACCTTAACCCTTTGTGGGACAATGGGATACATACGTCCCACTTTGTTCTTCATATTAAAGGGCTTGTTCGAGGCAGTGGGGCGCAGTCCCACTTATGTTGCGTGGCCACCTATTTTAAGGTTTCAATGATTTGTTTAAAAGCGGTTTCAGCCATGCTCACTAGATGAAGTAATGAGTTGAGACCTTGAAACTTCAGTCGTTCTTTTTTCGGGTTCATCACAAGTTTTTGGCTATATTCGATCTTGCAAAAAACAAAATCAAAGTGCCCGGTGAGTGATTACTTTTTTTCTGCATAGAGAGTAACAACTCTAGATCACAACGTGGATTTGTTCTGAAGATTTGAGATGAGAAGTAATAAGAGGAAAGCACTTTCTTTTTACCATGCTCAAAATATCTGGGCATTTAACGATTCAATATTGAGTGGTAATTTTTAAACATCGTATGTAGAGTTTGTTCTTGGGCGTCAAATCATCAATAGCCAAACATTCAGTACTGCCAGTAGCAAGAAGCCCTTCCGAATGAACATGGAGGGTAAAAAAATGACCAAATATAGTTGGCGTCTTGGGTGAAGTTCGCCATATTGGCAAAGAAGACACTTTTGAAAGTCAAAAGCGCAGATGCCGTTGGTGTTCCAGAATGGGAAAAGTAGTGCGAACAAGTTCATAAAGTGGTTAGAAGAAACTACCTCAGTGAGGAAACCCATGTAGGTGAATGGGACAAATACGTCCTATTTTCTTGATCCCCATTTAGTACCAACACGACAAATATGTCCACACATTTTTCCGTTTCTGTGCGCTTCATCTGCTCATGCAATCAAATTTTTTTCATCAATTTTACAAAAAAATTTATGCTGTCCCACAAATGTTTAAGTCAGGGAAGGTGTTTATCTTATTTCCCTTCGTTAGATAGCTTTATATTTTTACAGCCTGTTGTGCATACTGTACACAATACAGGCTGATTTACTCTTTTGCCCAATTCTGCCTTTTCAGGTCATCTAGCCTCCAGCTGTATGAGACTGATCCAGAAGTTCTTAGCAGGCGCATGAAACAAATAGATTATGGCAAGAGTACTGTGGGTTACAAGCGTTACTGTGCTTCTGTACCTCGGTAAGTGCAATGCTTCGATTTCTGCTCCAACTACTGCATTCTTCATTAAACGAGATTTGCTGCTCCATCCTGATACAGGTTTCCAAAATTGCTTTAAAATGAATGTCGGGAAATACTGCATTTACTTGCGTGATTTGCTCCCTTGCATAATTTGTGCACTCCTAATTTATTACTAGGATTAATAAAAGAACTTTTACTCTGTTATTTTGGGCTCCCTGCTGCGCCATACCACCAGCATGCATACGGGTCTGCACAAGGCAGACTTGGGAAGATCGGTGCTGTCGCGTTGCTATGTACGGCTGCGAAAGGTGAATGGCAAGGGGGCAAATTGCGCAACGTTTACCCGGCTCGCGCACCGGAATCCGAAACTACCGAACCACTTGCTCTTCAGTGTGCTGCTAGTCAGCCAGGCTGCACATGACTGCGCGTTTTATGTTTTATCGCCCGATATCTTTGTTTGCCTCCGACTGCTGGCTTCGCAGTTGTATTGTTGCGAGTTTAATCTTTTGAGCTGCGCACGCACCGTCATGCCATCCTGCGGGGAACGTGAGACAAGGCAGCAGGGGGTATGCATCTTGTATTTGGGGCCAACTTTTTTTCTTTTGGCCAGCGAGGGGTGTGAGCTGGGGAGGTTCGACTTTGTAGAGTTTTGTGGGACGTGTTCATAAAATTTTCATGTAATATGTGCACCTCCTTTTTAAAACCTTAACTCTTTCCTTACTGCACCATAGGACGTGGGTCATATGGCCATAAGTTTCTTACTAGTCACTTGAGGGAAAGCTGGCGGCGCTGCACTTCATCCACCATGGATGCCCGAGGCATGCCTGGAAGACAGCAGCTTCGGATTGACATCTGGTGGCTTGTTGACTGTGCTACGGATTGATTTTTTTGGTTTTCGTTTTCATTGATGTTTTGTGCGCTTTATGGTGGTGTAGTTATCCAGCTACGCATGCAGTTCATTTGAGATCCGAAGCATCTGAAGGCGCTCGAAGTGAGCTGAGCACAGTGTCTGGTGCTTGCTAGACCTGAAGCCCATTTGCCCCATCGTTTGGAGCCATTCACGCAGCAAGCTGGCTTTGTCCAGCACAAGCCTGTGCTACCTGTGCATCGAAAGGTGAAGGAAGCGAACAGAGTGTTTTGTGAATTAAGAAGTCAGCAGTCTGCTGCTGTCACCACTTTGCACATCTCTCGTAGGAGTCTCGGAGGCACTTATCTTTTAAATGTGCAATTTATTCCGAACAGCGCAACTTATATTAACCGTATTAGTTGAGGATTGTGTTTACTTCATTTTGAAAACTGGTGGTGGCCGCACATTGCATACAGGAACGACTTCCACTTCATTAATTAATGCATACAGATGCATGTTGCACTTGTCAGCATGAACACAGCTGTCACTTACTTGTGGTAGGAAAGGTTTTCGCTTCCTAATTCATGTTTTTTTATCTAGTTGATCTTGAGAATCACTTGTATAACCCTTTGATGGTTGAATTTGTTTTGAAAAAACTTTCCCAGAATGTCAGATTATTTTATTGCCAATCTGTAATAAACAAAATGAGTAAAGTCAGGGAAAAAAAAGTTGAAAATAGAATTAAGGTCAGTATTTTGGGGCCAGCCTCACTGAGAACTGGAAAGTGTTCAGCAGTATTTACAAGTATGGTAGTACTTCAAACGTGGCTTTCTGCACAGTGCCTTGTCACAGCATGCACACATAAAATGTATATCTGTTCTCCACTTGGGGTGCTGATTCGCTGTGTGCGGCTGCCTTGGCCAGAGGTCTAGAAACATAATAAATACCCCGCGAGTGTGGGTGATGAACAAACTGAGCAGCGCCAGTAAAGATAAAAATCAACTTTTGCGCGTCACCGCAAGCTGGGCTGCACACTGAAGACCGAAATCATTTCTTTTTCTTCGCAAGAAGGTAGCATAAGCTATTTTGTAACATTTGTAGGTCCTAAGAGGTGGCAGCACCTCCCAGTGAGCATGTGTCATCAGTATGGCGTGAAATTTCAAACGCAAGGTCGGAACTGTTCCTGTAGGGCAAAAAAACCCTGCAGGGCTGAAATCCGCCACCGTACATGAACGGCAAAAACCATGAAATGGTGTAAATAATAATGCATGCAAAATACTCGCTTCTTCCTGCAGAACAGCTTAAAAGAATGGTCAGAGAAGCCAATGGCAAGACGTTAGTGAGAATTTGATTCATTCACAATATAATTGTGCTTTAAGTGTGTGTGCGTGCGCGTAACATTGGCTGCTTCATGAGCAATGCACCTCTAGGCATGGTGCACAGTTACTCCAGAGTTAAGTGGTTCAAATTTAGTAAAGCTAAAGAGGGGATATATGAAAACAAAGAAGATACAACAAGCTTGCAGCCCTGTATACGTCATGCCTTGTGACCTTGTGTGTGTACCAGTCACCATGGTATTCGGCTGCTGAGCCCAAGGTTACAGGATCGAATATCGGTTGCAGTGGACACATTTTGATGCAGATGAAATGCAAAAATGCCTGTGGGCTGTAAAATGCCAAGGCGTGTTAAAGAACTCTAGGTGATCAAAATTAATTCAGAGCCCTCCACTACAGCCTCTCTTATAGTCCATGTGCAGCTTTGGGATGTTAAACTCCACATACCTTTTGTGCTGGAATCATGAAAGAGTAGTAAGCATCAATGTATAGGAAGGGCAGTGTTAGACCTGTATGATTATAGACGAGTGAACTTACTCGATTGATTAGAAGACCATTGGTAAAATAATTGACGATAGAATCCAAGCAATGCTAGACTTTAGTCTCTCACTCTGAGTCTACCAAAGGAACAGCTTGGTTTTAGGAACAACAGACCATATTAATGCCATTAAAGAGGCTGTAAAGAAATCTCCACAATATAACAAGGCCCTATATATAGCTCTTCTAGATTACAAAAAGCATCTGATTCAGACTAAACATCGGCAGTCATGCAGGCATTCTGTAGTGTGTGAAGGAAACATACATAAATGTGCTAGAAAATATCTGCATTAACTGCGCACCATCCATAGTCCTTGAAGGAGTGATAAATTGCTATCAGAAATGTTGTGTGGCAGGAGATGCGATATGTCCATTGTTATTTACTGCATGTTCACAATAAAAAGTATTCAGAGGGTTGGGTTTGGAAAAACTATGCATAAAGGGTAATGGCAAACACCTTGGCAACTCTGATTTGTTTACAAAAAATTGGGAGGGGGGGGGGGGGGGGGTGATTGCAGCTTATGGTAGAGGACAAGCAAAATACAACCGTAGTTTTAAAAGGATAATAAAGAATACTAAGTCTGGCAAGTGAGCGGCAGTTTACCATAGGTAGTGATGAAAAGCATCTATATATACTTCGTCTCATAAGTTGCTTGCAAAGCTATGGAAGCTAGAGACCTCCTCAGGCAGTCGTGAGTGCATCAGACGTGTGCCTCCACGCCTTGTCATCTACTTGTCATCTGATCGCAGCTCTTGCAGATGTAGTTGAAAAAGAATATAAATTGATCCTGTCTACATACTGAACACTGAAAGAAAATTAGGTAGTTTTAGAACAGTGTATGCAGGAAATGTTAAATACAAGTATTTTGTGGGATGTTGTGGTGTTTGTTACATATGCTATGGACTGCAGCCTAGTGGCACCATCTGGTTCTCACGACAGAAACCATTTTTGTCAACAAACTGGCATTCAGGGTGTCTTGTGACCTGGTAAACCTGGAACTAACATGGAAATTTTGTGTACCTGGAAAAATCGGACAGTTGCCAAGGATGCTGTTGAAAAAGCCTCCAAGTCCAGAAAACAGACCGGCTGAAATTGACTCAATGGTCTGCTGTGAATTTTGATGGCATTGTTTGTGCCCAGCACACAGTCCATTCACATTGACATTGTATCTTTTTGCTTCTGGCATGTATAAAGCATGGCAACCTGTCAGTTTCAGCTCTTTTTTTCTTTTCTCTTGGACAAAAGGCCAAGAAGTGATAGTAGCCGCGATGGCTCAGTGGTTATGGCACTGGACTGCTGACCCGAAAGACACGGGTTTGATCCTGTCCATGGCAGTCGAATTTCGATAGAAGCGAAATTCAAGAGGCCCGTGTACTGTGCGATGTAAGTGCACGTTAAAAGAACCCCAGGTGGTCAAAATTTCCACAGCCCTTTACTATAGTGTCCCTCATAGCCTAAGTTGCTTTGGAACGTTAAACCCCCATAAACCAAACCTAAACCATCTGTTTTTTGTCGTCTATGAAGTGAACACTGCATATACTGGTTGGTTCTGTACTGGTTGTCACAATTCTCCTAAAATTTAAGCTGGTGCAGATTAATAGACGTGGCTATGTTCAAAAGTATTTTCTGTGGAATAAGCCATAGCTAGTAATGTGTGGAATTCATGCACTTTCAGTGTTCTCATGAGAGGTACTACGCTTCCCTGCTGTGGCATCAAAATCAATCTGGAAAGCTTACCGTAAAAACCCACATGTGGACCCGCACATAATGGTTTTATTTTGGGGATAGCAAAAATGTAAAAAAAAGTACTAATCCGCATATAATGAGAGTAAGGAAAGGCAGTCAGCTCAAAGATGTTCCAGAAGTCGCGAAAGTCGACCTACTCTGCTTATTTGTGCACACCAGTGCGCCAGATACGACACGTGTAGTGTGAGCTTAAAATGTCTGGTAGATACAGATCTGGACGCTACGCTAGCACCTACTTGTGTCCTGCGTCATGAGTATGTGCAGACTGATTCACGCGCATGCTCCGGAAGTGTCTGTAGTCTGAGCTTTAGTGATCGTCATTGTCAGGTGTAGTGTCTTCCGAAAGGTCCTTGTCAGAGATATTTTTCCATAGAAGCAAGTCTTCGGTACCGTTGAGCCCGTTTGATATGCCACATTTCCTGAAATCGCAACCGGCAATACAACTGCACAGCGTGGCTGGAGAGGTCCATGTTTGGCGGCAGTAACAGCAGGCTCTTCCTACCTCATCCAGACCATGTAGCAACGCTTGAGGCAGTACTGATGCTTTCAATAGCTACGATTACTCTTTTTTTTAAAAGCAGCCGAGTACTGCTTTTGCAGTCTACCCTGGGAGGTGTGATTTTCCTGCTGTCTCGAGGTCAGGTCAGCGTAGGGAACTGGCACCAAAATTGAAGCTACCGACCACGCCACCGCTACATAGCGCCTCTCTTGAAGCGTGGGGGTGATCGTGTTCGATGATAATGAAACCGGAACTGTGGATTTTGGTTGGAAATTGTTTGGATCTTATTATATACAAGAGGTGGAAATTTGATGTGCTAGAATCTGGAAAAAAACTCGTATTATTTGCAGAAACTGAAACAGATAGATGCTAGTTGCTCTGTGGTTCAAACTGTGATGACCAGGTCATAAAGAGCTGTTACTTTGTGAAAATCGCCTTCCGCTTGTCACGTGGCATTGCTCTTGTTTAGCGTATGAAGCTCCTGTAAACATGTCGAGTGTGTCATTTAGATAATTTTTCAGAAGTTTCTCAAAGTGGAGCTGTCTGTTTCTCTTGCGAAAGTATGCACAATGCCATCCCATATGACCATCACTCTTGTGAACCATTAATACAGCACACGAACTTGTGAACGTAACTTTAATTAATTAATTAATTTATTTGTACATACTACAGCCAGCCCCTACAGGGGCTGTCGCAGGAGTGCACATATACATTCAAAAACTAAAGACATGGTAGCAAAAAATTAAAACATCAAGTTGAATACATAAGGAAAATTGCACAAATTGAGAGCATAGGTACAGTAAATAAAGAGGTTACGAATCAGTTATGGCCTGTATAAATTTGCCGATAGGGAGGGAACGCACTGAACCGGGCAATATATTCCAGAGTTCGATGGTGTGCGGAAAGAAACTGTATTTAAACACCTTAGTGCGCGCAAAGTAAGGTGAAAAATTAAGATAATGATAACTTCTTGTTGAAGATGGTATGGCACTCGTGATGTACTTGTCGCTTGAGAGTTGATAGTGCGAATTAGCGACCCAGTGCATAAATTTTAATAATTCTAGTTGCTGTTGAGTAGCAAGGGTAGTGATTTGTAATGATTTCAGGGCAGAAGAGGATGAAAAGTCACTGCGATATTTATTACATATGAAGTGAACTGATTTCCTTTGGATGGCCTCAGTTTTCTTAATCTCTGTTACCTTGTAAGGATTCCACATGAAACAAGCATGGGTATCATAAATGGCCAGCGGCGATTTATTGTTCGAACTGCGCGACAATGTTCAACACTCTAAGCTTTCAAACCTAGCATCCGTAAAGGAAATCCCTGTCTCAGTGACTTCCCATCAATCACTGAACACTGTCTGAGGCGTAATATCTGAAACTGATTTTGTACACATCACCGAAAAAAAATTCTCGAAGGGTTCAGCGACCAAGATGTCATAGATGTCCATCGAATCAAGATCCGGAACGACAATAAGGAAATAGACACAAAACACTTGATCCTTATGTTCAACACCAGCACATTGCCTGACACAATCAACGATATTTGAAAGCTAATGTAAGACCATACATACCAAACCCTCGCAGATGTTTCAGTTGTCAAAGGTTTTGCCACGGCTCACAGGGTTGCCACGTTCGCAAAACTTGCGTAAAATATACTTCGAAGGATCATCATTCTGATGAATGTGACACAGCCCCGCGCTGCCCAAACTGTGAAGTTGACCATGCTGCATACTCCAGGGCATGTACGTCCTGGAAGCAAAAAAAAAAGGAAATAATCACCATAAAGACACCACGGGTTACCGAGCATCCGCAGAGACATCCCCGCAGTGGGATGATGGTGAACAGTGCATCAGCACGGACCCGAGCACCCGCGCCTAGCCATGCGTGGCATCGCCATGTCCGGGGAAAGGGGGTCCTGGTGGTTGAGCCGATGCCGAGCGTTTGGACCTGTAAGGCCCCTCGGCGAAGGCAACAGACCACTTTGGCCCCAGCTTCCTGTAGACGGCACCTCCGGCCTGACCCGACTGGGAAAACATTTCATTTAAAGAAGCGAGAAGGCGTTTTGCGCTTACGAACACATTCTCTTTCACAGCAAAACAAAACTTCGCTGATATAGTGTGCAGGGGCGTAGCACCACACGGCACACCGGCACCTTCCGAGGCCACTTCCAGCGAGCTTATGGCAGGGCCATCCACGTCCCAAGCAGGGACGGTGAAGGCTGCTCTGCCACCTCCAAAGCAGGGAGCGCCGGCCCATGGGTCGGCATCCCGAAGGACTTCCCCCCCGTCGGGGGAGGCCTGAAACTACAACTGCGGCTTCGCGGTCCTCCAGCACCTCTGGCGAGGTGATGGATGTAACTCTCAGTCGCCTGCTTTGCAGCGGCGCAACAGCTCTGTTGAGCGAAAAAAAAAGGCCCTCATAACGGGCCCAGAACGTAAGTAAATGCCTTAGCGTTCCCACCCAAAACATAAACATGGCTTTCTTAGTTCAGTGGAACTGTAGAGGTCTGTTGAGGAATTGCAGTGACATAACAGATATTTTAGGGTCAATGTGTCCCGTAGCCTTATGTCTTCAGGAAACCAATCTAGGTCCAAAACATTTGAATATCCTGAAACATTATAAAACTTTTAGACGCGATCGTGAGCAGGCAAAGAGACTCTCGGGAGGCGTCGCGATTGTCATTCAAAGTGGCGTCCTTGCTCGAGAAATCAAAACAAAACTTGAAGTCGTTGCGGTCATCATTGTCACCTATAAAACAGTTAATATCGGTTCTGTATATATTCCTCCACATTTTACATTAACAGCTCATGATCTACAAGAACTCATCGATGAACTTCCAGAACCATATCTAATAGTTGGGGATTTTAACGCTCACTCCCCTCTTTGGGGAAGCGAGCGCTGTGACTACAGGGGCCAAATAATCGAAGATTTTATCCTCACAAATAATGTATGCCTTTTAAATACGGAAAAGGCCACATACTGCTCCCCTCCCTTGGGGAAAATGACCTGTTTGGATTTGTCGTTTACTTCACCTTTTGTTTTTAACGATTTTAAATGGGATGTCACTGACAACCTTTATGGTAGCGATCACCTCCCTATACTGATCACTTTAACATCTCCACTGGAAATAATGTCAACAAAACCGCGATGCTGGAAGCTGCATCTAGCAGACTGGGAACTTTTTAGAGCAAAAGCCATTTTGCAAAATGTAGATTTAGAAAATCTGAGCATCGATCAGATAAACGAAAAGTTCACCAATTGTATCGTAACTGCTGGAGAATTAGCTATTCCGCAGTCTTCTGGAGTAGTGCGACAAAACCACTAAGTGTGGTGGACAAAAAACTGCAAGGCAGCAAAAAAAGAACAAAGTAGAGCTTGGGGTAAATTTTCTTCTGATTTTCAAGCAATTGCGAAAACATGGAAACAACTGAGGTATTTTCGGCAGTATCGGCACCAGCAACAGTTAGAACATCGCTTGGCGCAGAGCCAGAAGAACCACCTCTAGAGCGTGTTGAAGGCTTATCGCCTGAAATGGCCAAAGAGTTATTTTTCGCAGCGGGCCCAGGGTTAAGCTCAACATCGCCACTTAACAAAAGGCGACTTAGACAAAACAGGGCATGTGAAAGTCAGACAAGACTACGTGAGCAAGGTAACAGCAGCAAGAACCGGTCGTCGAATCGGACACAGTATGCATGAGGAAGGTAACATACCTGCATAAGAAACAAGCATCGGCTAAGCATTCTGTTGTTGCCGCTGCCACCGAGCCCACTGAAGGTGAGGGTCAAATCCAGTCCTTTTATATCCTTGAGAGGTGACGTCACTGGACTACTGCCGGCTGCAATTGGGTGATCGATGGTGACGACAGACCAGCTTGGAGCTTTACTGTCGATGGCCATGCAGCAAAGAAACGCACCTACATCCACGTGCTCCTTGCTCAGCAAAGGTGAAGCTGCAGTCGCTGCGATGCTCACGCCAAGCAGCGCATGCTGGCCGAAGAACAGCGATACGATGACGCATCCCAGGCACTGCATAAGAAACAAGCATCGGCTGAGTCGCGCACTTTTGGTGTTGTGAGAAGGAAAAGGCTGCTGCCAAGATTGCTGCACTGACTCCTTGTTGGAATGTAACAGCATTTGTGGGCCCATTATAGCTGGGCATTGCAGTGCGGTGACACCAATATGCAAGGGTTAAGCGAGCCATGTACCATCAAGAATGCCGCGTTTGGGACCCCATTCCACATTTGGAGTTGTGCCTTTAGGTGTCACAAAGGAGCATGGAAGGGGATACTTTGCTAAAGGTGTCGCTTGCCTTATTTATTTATTTATGCATATACCTACATCGCCAATGGGGCATTATTGTAGGGGGTTATGAATGTGGTAATATACAAAAGTCAGGGACAAAAAAAGAATATCAAAGCAACAAGAACAAATACAAAATAGTGTAACTAATATGACGAAACTCATTGGAAACAGGTCTCAAGCAGAGCTGAGGAAAACATTGTAGAAGGAACATTGACAATTCTTTCAGGCAGATGATTCCATTCGTTTATCGTGGAAGAGAAAAATGAATGGGCAAAAACATTCTTGCGGCAAGCAGTCCAATTTTTTTCGGGTGATCAGTTCTAGAGGAAATATAATGTGGGGCCTTCAAGTAAACAGTTTCGTCTATTCCGATGTCACTGCTATATACACTGTGTAAAATTTCAATCTCAAGAATTTTCTCCTTTGGGACAAGGGCTGCCACCCTAGCTCGGTTTTAATGTTTGTTATGCTGGAGGCAAAGTCATAATTGTTAGTGACAAAGCATGCAGAGCTGTTCTGAATTCATTCTAGTTTGTTAATCAGGTTATGCGTATGTGGGTCCCGATTGTGCATGCATATTCTAGAATAGGCCATATGTTAGTGAGATAGAACACTTCCTTGAGGGTCAGGGGTGCAGTTTTAAAGTTTCGTTTAAAGAAATTTAATACAGCACTAGCTTTGTTAGCCAAGTAGTTCACATGCTTGCTCCATGACCAGTCAGACGAGAAGTATACGCCTAGATATTTGAAATTATCAACGCGGTTAAAGGAGTTGCCATTAATATGGTATTGAGAGGGGACGGGCTGTCGTTTTCGCGTGAACTGCGCATCACAGCACTTCTTTATATTGAGGCGCATTTTCCGCATATCACACCATGATGCCACATAATTCAAATAAACCCCGCAGGGGGGCGCCTGCAGCTTGCAGGCGTCGCGACGGTGAGTGGCGACACCGCGGGTTCCCGAGCATCCGCAGGGACATCCCCGCAAGGGGATGATGGTGAACTGTGCATCACCACGGACCCGAGCACCCGCGCCTCGCCGTGCGTGGCATCGCCGTGTCCGGGGAAAAGGGGATCCTGGTGGTTGAGCCGATGCCGAGCGTTTGGACCCTTAAGGCCCCTCGGCGGAGGCAACACACCACTTTGGCCCCAGCTTCCTGTAGACGGCACCTCCGGCCTGACCCGACCGGGGGAAATCGGCAGTCGTCTTTTCCTTATCCTCCCCTCCATCTTTTACTTTCCTATCATCTTTCTTACAACTCTCCTGTCTCCTCCTCCTTCCTTGGTTTTTTCCTTTTTCCTGGCGGCTAGGGTTAACCCTGTGTGGCGAACTATCCTGGGTTTCGTCATATTCGGTTATAGCAATGGTGTACAGCTGGCGTGGGCAGGACTTGTTTTCAAGTTCTTGTCCTGTCCCCTAGTTGGGCTCCATGGTGGGCGGCTGGCACCAAGGCCGAAGAACAAATTTTTTTTATGGCTTCCTCCCTGCTTAATAATGATCGCCCTCTGAAAAGAGGACGGACCGATGTCACAACACAGTTTTTCAGCAAAAAGAAGACAACTTTTCCGAAGTACCACATCGTCCACAGTAAAGAAACAGAAAAGCCAGCCAGACAAATATCCCCGTTCCTTGTTTCAAGAGTTCTTACAGAATCCCTGGGCCCTCAGTACAAAGTCACAAAGTTGGCTTGTGGTGACCTCTTCCTCGAACTGCTCGACATAACTCAGATTTCAAAGCTTGCAAACATTGAAACTTTTGGCGATATTCCTGTCTCTGTTACACCGCACAGATCATTGAACACAGTACGTGGTGTCATCTCAGATAATGATTTCCTGCACCTAACAGAGGAAGAGATGCTTGAAGGACTGAACCCTCAGAATGTTACCAACGTCCACAGAATTACAATCCGTAAAGACAACAAAGAGATTCCGACAAAACACCTGGTCCTGACGTTTGCCTCATGCACCCTACCGGAGTCAATCGAGGTAGGCTATGCAAAAATCTCCGTTCGCCCTTATATCCCCAACCCTAGACGCTGTTTCAAATGCCAGAAGTTCGGTCATGGCTCCCAGAGCTGCCGCGGCCGCAACACCTGTGCTAAATGTGCCTCCAATGACCACCAATCAGACGGCTGCGACGCCGCGCCACGCTGTGCAAACTGCGAAGGCGAGCACGCTGCTTACTCAAGGTCTTGTCCTGCCTGGAAAAAAGAAAAGGAAATCATTACAATAAAGACAAAAGATAATATCACTTTTAAAGAGGCAAGAAAGCGTTATGCAATGTCGCAAGGCACTTTCTCCTTAACACCCCACACAAACTTCGCCGATGTGGTGCGGGGGCGCGGCGCATCACACCGGTCTCAGGCACCTGCCCAGTTCACACCTAGTGAGGCTGAGGCAGGGCCATCCGCGCCCCTGGCAGATGCAGCGAGAGCTGCTATGCCACCCCCAACAACGGGCCGGCCGTCTTCCAAGTCGGCAGCCCGCAAGGCTTCCCCTGTTCGGGAGAAGTCTACCACCCCCCTGCCCGCGGGTTCCCCGCGGAACTCCAGCGCCTCCATGGAGGCGATGGATACAAGTCAAAGCTCGCCTCGGTCGCAACGGCGACGGGGCTCTCTTGACCGGAAAAAAGAAAAAACCACGGTAACAGGCCCTCAACAAGGAGGGACCTGAGGTCTCAAAACACTCCTCCTTAAAATAATCATGGCGTTCCTTATCCACTGGAACTGCCGTGGAATTTTAAATAACTACAGCGATGCAACAGATCTCCTACGCTCTATGTCTCCTGTAGCACTGTGCCTTCAGGAGACCAATTTGGGACCTTTACAAAAAAATATTTTTAAGAATTATAAAGTCTTTCGCCGTGACCGTGAGCAGGCAGATAGGCTCTCTGGAGGTGTTGCTGTCGTTGTTAAGAGCGGTGTTGCAACACGTGAAATCCAGCTGCAGACGAATTATGAAGCCATTGTGGTCACCGTCATTAGCTTTAAAACAATTACCATATGTTCAGTATACCTTCAGCCACACCTCACAGTAACACTTCATGACCTAGAATCACTTTTTAATCAGCTACCAGAGCCATATCTGGTAGTTGGGGATTTTAATGCACACTCCCCTTTCTGGGGGAGTGAACAGACAGACACTAGGGGCCGTATATTAGAAGATTTTATTCTGTGCAATAATGTTTGCCTACTCAATACAGGCAAACCCACATATTGCTCTCCAGCCTCAGGAAAAATGAGTTGCATAGATTTATCTTTTAGCTCTTCTTCCGTTTTTACCGATTTTAAGTGGGATGTTCTCGATAACCCGTACGGAAGCGATCATCTTCCGGTAGTGATTAACTTTTCATCGCCACCATCAGTCATCCCTAGTAAACCACGCCGTTGGAAACTACACCTAGCCGACTGGCAACTATTTAGAGAAAAGGCTAGCCTGGAGAAATTATTTTCAAACACTCTTAACGTTGACGAACTGAATGAAATTTTTACAAGCTGCATTATTGAGGCTGCGTGCCAAGCTATTCCGCAATCGTCAGGAATAGTACGACAAAACAACAAGGTATGGTACACGCAGGAATGCCGGGAAGCAAAAAAGAAGCAAAATAAAGCTTGGGGAGTTTTTCGAAGATACCCAACTCAGGAGAACCTCATCAACTTTAAAAAGACGAGAGCAAAAGCTCGGTACATCCGCCGAAATGCCGAAAGAACATCATGGAGAAGCTACGTATCATGCATAAATAGTTCAGTTACGTCCAAAAAAATGTGGGAACAAGTCCACAAGTTTAACAGAAGCTTTTCTCCTTGCACAATTCCTTTCTTAACAGCTCCAGGTACACAGACAAATATAGACGAACAGGCAAACATCTTGGGAGAACATTTCTCAAACATTTCTAGTTCTTCACACTACACAGAAACATTTTTAAAGCATAAACATGCAGTGGAGAAACATAGACTTCCAACAACGGGCTGCACAAAAGAACCGTACAATGGTTTAATAACACTCCAAGAAATAAACGAAGTTCTCTCGGCCGGAAAAAAGACAGCACCTGGCCCTGACAATATACATTACGAAATGCTAGCACATCTTTCCCAGCCATCTGTGGAGGCGCTCTTGAAGTTTTTTAACCAAGTGTGGGTGCTCGGAAGATTGCCGAAAGCCTGGAAGAAAGCAGTTATTGTACCATTCCTGAAATCTGGAAAACAACCAACATCCCCTACTAGTTACAGGCCGATAGCCCTTACCAGCTGCCTTGCCAAATCATTCGAAAGTGTGCTGAATAAAAGACTAACTTTTCTGATTGAATCTCTTGAGCTTATTGACATCCATCAGTGCGGTTTTAAGAAAGCATGCTCAACAACAGACCACTTAACTCGCCTGGAAAATACTGTCCGAGAGGCTTTTATACACAGACAGCACTGTCTTGCCGTCTTTTTTGACCTCGAGAAAGCATACGACACCACCTGGAGGTTCGGCATCCTTCGTGACTTAGCAGATCTTGGCATCCGTGGCAGGATGTTGAACTGCCTGAAGGACTTCCTTTCCAACCGCTCATTTCAAGTGCGCCTAGGATCAACCGTGTCCAGGGGCTTCGTTCAAGAGAACGGGGTTCCTCAGGGGTGTATTTTGAGCACGACATTGTTTGTTATTAAAGTAAATTCCATAGCCAAAGTAATACCGAAGGCCATTATGTATTCCGTCTATGTTGACGATCTGCAAATAGCCTGCACATCCTCAAACCTGGTAACATGCGAGAGACAAATACAGCTGACAA